>NW_006439713.1:5187101-5220558 GCF_000325575.1 Pteropus alecto
AAATACCTCTCAAAGGAAACTTTCTTTTTCTCTTAATTGTTCTCATCTCATCTTCAATTATTGCTGCTGCTATTATGCTCATTTCTTTTTTTCTCCTTCAGTTTTGAGGGCAGACTGTGTCACCAAGCACAAGACACTGAGATGTCACGCAGCTTTGCTTGCTGGGAGAGCACTTTTGCTTGATGCCTTTGATGGGAAAGCTTTGATAAGGTGTCTTTTGCTTTAGTGGGCATCTGATTCCCTGAGCCTTCTACTTAGCTGTTTTCTGCTCGGGGGCCGTGTGGCGTATGGATTACAAGCATGGGTTTGGCTCCTGATATACCATCACTAGTTCTGTGACCGTGGACAGTTTATATCTGTGCTGTGCCTCCCCCTCCTCATCTGCAGGTGGAGACAAACAGAGCAACGATGTCCGAGGGTAGTTGTCAGGACAGACTGTACCTCGGTGTGCAATCAAGCCCGGCCATGGTGTGGGGCTGTGAATTTAACTCACAGGCCAGGGACAATGGAATGCCTTCATTTTGGCTGTGTGGTCTGAGCATGTCCCACAGGTTATGGGGTAAAATTTGGCTTTTAGTCCCATCCAGTTTAAATCTTGGGCTCATTCAATTTCATTTAAAAAGCCTCAGTTGAATGTAAATAGCTCCTTTAGGCAACAGCCTAAAGAGAAAGAGGCTCCAATAGCCTCCCTGTTTCTTTCCCCTAAATGGCTTTGGGTGGGAGGTGGGCTGTGTGTTTACCGTACCCTCCCCGGCTGGTTCTTTGTTTTTATCTGGTGAACTTGCAGCCTATTCTTTGGGCCCAGGCGGTTCCTCGGGACACGAACACATCGGTTGTCTCTCCTTGCTGGCTTTTGAATCCGACAGAGCCTTGAGACCAATTCTCTCCCTGGCCCCAGGCCAGGATCCACACTGCTGGTAAGTTACTCACCCAGGGCTCAGCTCAGGGTTCTTGTCCCATGGGAACTGAAGTGCCCAGGGCAGCTGATCTTCAAGGTGTCTTTCTGAACGTCCATGTCTTTTGTGCTGCTAAATTTTTAAGACGTGTCCAGGCCCTGGATTGGACTTTGGGGCAGCCTGTAAGGTGGCTCCTTTGTAGCCAGACACACATAGTAAGGCTGGAACTCTGCCCTCGCTTGAAAAATAGTATGCCTATTGGCTTGTTATTATAGATGGCATGTTTGCGTGCCTCCAAATTCATGCTCTGAAACTTCACCCCCAGTGTGATGGTTTTGGGGCCTTGGAGAAGTGGTTAGGTGTAGAGGAGGTCGTGACAGCGGGGGTCCCATGATGGGGTTACTGCCGTCATTAGAAGGGGGCCACACCTGAGCCCTCTCTGCCATGTGAGGACACAACAAGAAGGTGATGTCTGTAAACCATGAAGGGTGCTCACCAGAACTGGGCCGTGCCAAGGCTTCCCAGCCTCCAGAACTGTGAGAAATAACTGTTTGTCGTTTAAGCTGCTCGGTTGATGTTATCTTTGTCATAGCGTCCATTTTGGTCACTCTAAACCAAGCGAGCAGGTGGTTTCTCCTTGGGATTTTAATGTGATTATAATGTTTTATATGGCTCACTCTAAATACTTCTTACGGAAATAAAATACAAGTTACTGTTGAATTAGCAACAGGTGAATGTAGCTACCATTCCTATATTATGCTTTTGGGGTTAATGATTTGGGAATGGCAATCGGAGAAGAAATTGGACAGTGTAGGTTCTGTCTGTGGAAGTTCAGAGCTTGTGTGCCACTGACAGAAAGAACTTGGCCTTGGTTCTTCACAGTTTCGAGTAAGTGAGTGTGTTTTCCCATTTCTGATGCCATTATCAGCCATATTTGTGTTGAATCAGATACCTTGGTAAAATATGTCACGAATATGCAAAAATGTTTGCTATGAAGAAGTTTGTTCTATGGGTTATTCCTTCTTGTGTTTCCCTCACATCTTTTTCTTTTTTCCCTGCCATCTGCTTATTATTAGTAGGTCTTCATCACCATAACTCTCCAGCATTAGAGAAGTTTGAAGAGAAGATTTCCGTGGGAGGTTGGACGTACTGGGTAAAGATAAGATCATATCGAGTAGTGTGGATTTGAGACTTAAAAGAAAGTAACCTCAAATCTGGGAACAAGCTGAAAATAATGAAGAATTAAGAGCTAAATGGGGAATTTAAGTTGAAAGTTTTGGTTAGGCTAGGAAGGCACCTCGTTTTCACTTTGACGATGTCAGGTGTGGCGCAGCTGATGGCAACGTCATGAGCTGCCACAGAAGGTTCAGAAACATCTGTCTGCAGATCCTGATTAAGTCTGTGTGAAGATGTTGTTTAGTACAACCTAGGGCTGTTTCCAGGACCTAACCCCTCCTCTAAATGACCCCGTGTTATAAACTGCCCCTCAGCATGGTGATCCCGTTTGCAGGACAGGTAGCCGTGAAGCTGTGTAGTCACGTCTCTTGATGAGGAAAGATAACAAGCACCAGGCGCCCATTGAGATTCAGTGCTGGAAGCTGTAACTCCTTCATTGGCTAGTCCTATTTGATGATCTGCATAGATTTTATACGTCTTGGGTTAAGTGCCTTCTGGGTTGTGTCTCATTGTTTACTGAAATAGTAACACCTATTAGGGTTTAACAGTGGTGGTTTTTCAGATGATAAGGATATTGAGGGAAAAGCCCTCGTCTCTTATTTATTGAATGACAAATCCACAACATTTTTCCCTGTTAAAAGGTAAATACAGTTGGTTTCCAAGATGCGTATTTTTCATATATTTTATCATTGGAATTTTAAATGAATGTCCAAGGGTTTCTGGTCGCGTGGAAGCCCCTTTTAATTACCTTAAAAATAGAGTGTATAGATAGGACCAATTGCTTCCTTCCCACAAATACAGTGCTTTTATAGGTAGTTGATTTCAGGGGTACGGTTTATCCCATGGTATTTGTACATCGATGGTGTTATGGGCCAACTTAAAACAGAGCGGTACCTGGAACTTCTCCACCATTCTACAGGGTTTTAAAAACTGGTTCTGGGAATGTTTCTGGTGTATCCTCTGTTACGGACCGAGTTGTGTTGCCCGCAAATCCACGTGTTGCAGCCCTAACCCTCAGTGTGGCTGTGTTTAGAGACGGGGCCTATAAGGCGATAATTACGGTTAAATGGTGATGATGGTTCATTTCATCATCGCTTGACATCGCTACCCACATAGTTAGTAAAACATTATTTCTGGTTGCGGCTGAGAGTGTTTCTGGAAGAGATTGGCATTTGAATTGATGAACCGAATAAAGCAGATTCCCCATCCCTCCCCCCCTCCCCATATGTGTGGGCATCATTAATCCACTGAGGGCCCCATTTGAACAAAAAGACAGAGGAAAGGCAAATTCACTTTCTCTGCTTGAGCTGAGACAGCTCCAGCCCTCAGGCATTGGAACTCCTGGTTCTGGGGCTTTTAGACTCAGACTGGACTCACCTCATCAGTCCTCAGTTCTCAGGGCTTTGAACGTGGACTGGATTACGCCCTGGCTTTTGTTGTCCTCCTACTTGAGGCTGGCAGATTGTGGGACTTCTCGGCTTCCATACCATGTGAGCCAGTTCCTATAGTAAGGCTCCTCTTATATATCTACTTACATTCTATTAGTTCTGTTTCTGTGGAAAACTGGCTAATACAATGAAATTGCAACGGCAGGCCCTAATCCACCAGGGCTGGTTTTCTTATTAGAAAAGACACCAGGGATGTGTGTACAGAGGAAAGGCCGTGTGGGAACAGCGAGAAGGTGGCTATCTGCAAGCCCATGAGAGAGGCCTCAGCGGAAACCCAACCTGCCGACACCTTGATCTTGGGCTTCCAGCCTCCAGGACCATGAGAAGATAGATGTCTGTCATTTAAGCCACTTCTGGACCGGGGCATGTTGTTAGGGCGGCCCTGGTAGACTAAAACGCAAGGACTCGCGGGGTGCCCCAGCCGATGACAGCCTCAGTGCAACCGCTTAATCCCTCCCCTGTTCCTCCGAGAGCATCTTTTCCTTTTAGGACTGGGCATTTGAACCATCAAAAAACGCTGGAGGTGGAAGGACCAAAGTGACCACATGCGAAAGCTTGGAAGTGTAAGGGTGTGTGTCTTCCTCAGGTGGGTGCGTGAACCCCAGCACCATCTGCCGCGAAGGCTCTCTGGGGCGCCTTCACTTAATAATCAGTTATGTTGGTTTGGGAAAGCAAGTGTCAGGTAAATGACTGATGAAGAGATTTCTTAATGTATAAGGAAAACATTAAAAAAAAAAAGCAGAAGGTGATACTTAAAAAAAAAAACCAAATGATAAGTTATTATGAAAAAAATCATATTAGGCAAACAATTTTCTTATTTGGTATAGAAACAGATGAGCGTGTCTGCGGTCACTGTGACGGGAGCGGTCCAGGTGCGACTCTTCACGGGCACAAGCCTGCGTTCTAGAAGCTGAAAGCAGAATGCCCGCGCTTTCTCGCCGACCCCATCCCGTCTCAGTTCCTTCAGGGGCTCTGCGGGCCCTTTTCCCCCTTGACCGCCTTCTCTGGGCTGAACCCCCGAGAGGCTGAGCCGATGGCCGCGCGCTGGGCTCCCGACACCTGCGGCGCTCAGCTAGGATTTTCGCCCCCGAAGTGTCTACTGGATCTGCAAATCCCACGGTTGGTCCCTTTACCTGCAGCTCTGTGCAGATCTGGTCCTATTCCCCAAACAGCGTCACTGGATATTTAAGAAGCGGCCGGATTTCTTAGTTATTTTTATTTGCAGCTTCAAGGCTTTTTCCTTTCCCCAGATCTCCTCGGGCTATCAATTAATCTTAGTCAAAACATGCTTTTAAGAGAAGGGGACAAAGGAGGACAACGACTTGTTCTTTTTGAAATTGCATATAATTTAACACGGTATAACCTTTGAAGGGGAAATCTGAGCTGTTTGGAGCATCGCGGTGGTATTTAAGGAGGCTCAGTGTCTGAAAGCCCCATCTCAAAGAAGGCAGGGATTCGGTTTCAAATGATCAAAACAGCCTTGGACTCTTCTCGGAGTTATTTTGACATCTAAATAATAGTTCTGGCATTTCTTTCAGAGTGTAAATCAATAACATTGACTTAGCGCATTCTTTCCTCTTATTTTCTTGCTTTACTCTTTTATAACCTTAGATCAAGTATTAATAATTATTTTAAGGCTTAGCTTAGGTCTGGTACTTTGCCACTTAATGATGCAGGAGGCCTCTCCCCCTCTCCCCCCCCTTTACCAGTTGCCTGGCTCTTCCAGAATATTCTCTTTCTGGTTCAAAGGTGATCTCCATCTTCCAAAGTGGATGGGTAGATTTAGTGGTGGCCTCTGACACCTTTCTTTTTCTTCTTTTCCAGTCCTCACGGGATTAGAACATGTGCATCGTCTTCTATTTTTATCACACTCAGCTGTCGTTAATCCTCCCTGGTGGCTCACTAGTGTTTCCGAACGCTGCTCTGCCAGGGGCCTAACTCAGAATCACTGGTGCTTGTTGAAGCTGTCATCCTCGGGCCTCGCCCCGGACCAGGAACCCGAACCCCTGGGGATGAGAAGCTACAAGGCTCAGCTCTAACAAGCTCCTAGAGAAACTTTCGGCATTGACGCCCGAGAAGCCTTGCCTTACGCCTTCCTGGCTTTCCAGTGTTTGCTCTCTCCATTCCAGCGACGCTTTAAGTAGTTACTGAATATTTAACCTCCACTATGGCTATTACTGTATTTTCAAAAATGCACCAGCTCCCAAACCCTCACGATTTGGCTTTGAAACTCTGCAGAATATGGAGCCAGTGTGACGTAGGGTGGGGCGAGGATCAGAGGGATGTAAAACGGACAGGGTTTGAGGTCCTTCAGACCGGGGTTCGATTCCAGTTCTCCCGTAACTATGGGAATAACCTTGCTTTACCTGACCCCGTGAAGCCCAGATGTCGCAGCTCTCGCTGGGGGATGATCGTCTGTCGTGCAAGGCGGTTCAGGACGAGGCAGTGGAATGACGTATGCAGCGCTGGGAGGCGTGGCTACGGGGTCGCTTTACTGGCCGTTAGCTTAGTCCTGTCGCCTTCGTTCCTGGACTTCATTCTTTGGTTGTCTTGCTCCTTCCTTTTTTTTCCTTATTCACGTCTTGGATGTGACAATAGCTTCTTAAATTCTCGGCTTTGCATATTTTTTTTTCAGACACTCCTCGCTAATTCAAATCTCTTATTCTTGACCTTTTTTAGGTAACAGTCTAGGAATTTCTCAAGCTAAAGTATCTGCCGTTTGGTCTATTTAGCTCCCCTTCCTCTGTAAGAAAACCTCTCTTCATCTTCGGGGTCCTGCCATTTCTCTCCCATCACGTTTGGTCGTGGGGGGCTGGCCGGCCCGATGGGCACCCTGACCCAGAGTGTGCCACTCATGGTACCAGTCCTTCCCACCACGGTGATTGATTGGTCCCAGGAGTTGTCATGTGACACAGCAGGGCCAATTAGTGTGCTTTTCTGCCGTTTTCTAAGCTGGACTTGCGGGGAGAGCTCGCTCCGCTTTCGGAAGTCCGAGTTTCCTGGAGATCTGCCTCCTGCAGCTGCTGACACTTGCTTGGGGGCTGGAGAATGGGAGTGGAAGAGAAGGCGATGTCCGTCGCCTCCTGGTCTTGTGGTGTCTGAGGCTTAACCTCCTCTTGCCTTTCCAAGCTCTGGCTTTTGCGGGGAGATGAGACCTCTGCAGAGGTGCTGGGTGCTGGCTCCTCTAGGCCCAACTGCTTTCTTAATGTTTTGCTTTTCACACTCCTTTTCTTTCCCAAGTCATGTGCACACTGCCAAGGCGGGCGAGCTTGGGGCGGCTTCTAGCAGAGGCGTTTGTTACACCTGGAATCGTCATTCCCCTCTGCCCCTTGGGTCCTGCTGGTGAGATTGCCCATCAGTTAACCCTTCTCCAGCACAGGTGGCTCTTTCGTAAGACTCCCACAACCTCCCTTGTTCCGACCTTCTGTCGATTCCCCTTACTTGGCCCTGTTCTACCTGCCCCCAGGCTCAACAGATATTCGTGTAATTTCTGGGAAGGTTCTGACCTCTATGACACTTGGTGGAGGACACGCGTGTGGGCAGGCCACCTATCTCCACAGGCTTCATCGCTTCTGCTATATGTGTCCTTACAGTCGTGCAAAATGTGGATGCACATCACTCACGTATGGGAGTAGCTAATGATAAGGGGTCATCAGTGGATGCAGGTTCAACAGTTTCTATTTGATTGGCGAAAGCTTCAGGAGGGCGTGGTGGAAACAAGAGGAGGTAGGAGTCAAGGTACACATACAATACTTTTGCATCTGCCACTGAGTGGCTGTGCACTTCAAACGAGCCAGGAAGATTCTTCTTCCCCCGATATTCTCATTGGCAAACGAAGCGTTTGGTTGATATATACCTCGTTTTCTAAACCGTGCATGGCTCTGCGACAAAGGTTTTTAAGTGGGACTTTAGGGCCCGTGGCAGTCGATTTTGAGCTGTGTGCCCAGGGCCCCCCGTGCTGAGGGCTTGGGCCTAGGGTCTGGAGGCGCGGACTCTGAGGATAAGAGGAGGCAAGTGAGAGAAACTCAGAATCTCCATCCTCCCGCCTCAGGAAGACCAGCTCTGATTGGTCGATTTTATGTACTGAAGACCTACATAAAGTTTTATTCATCAAAATGACAGATGATTACTAGAGTTAGGGGAGTGATCATGTTGTAAGGTGTAAAAATGTCAAATGACTATGTAGCACACTGGAAACTAATATAATTAATATAACATTGTATACCAACTATACCTAAATCAAGAAAAAAATGGCACTGCTGCTAAAAAAAAAATGCTAGAAAAAACCCTGGCCTATTCAAGTCAAACCGTCCTCATCTTGGTCTAACTTTGTGTGGCCAGACTTCCTTGTTAACTCTCCGGCTGGCAATCTCACAGCCCCTTAGATACTTGGTGCCTATCCCTGTTCACAATGGGTTCTGTATGCAACGGTCTAGCCTTGGGTGATGAGAAATTACTGACTTCGAGATCATTTTAGTTCCTGAAGTTACTAAAACCAATCTCACTTAGCCAGATAGTACATAGTTGGGCTAATGAGACATGTGAGGCCACACCGCTAATAGGAGGGACGCAGGGGTAAAGCAGTGGACAGCTCGAACTTCCCATGTTTCTGGTGTAACACCTTTGCGGGGAGGGGCAGTGAGGGGTGGGCTTCCCTTCTGATGAGAGGAGCAGAGGAAAGGCATCAGCTTGTCCTGAGCTGTGGCTGAGGGGTGCTGTGGGCTGTACCTGGCCGACTCATGAGATTTGTTCAGACCAAATAGTGTCTTTGCATAGTCGCCTGGGGATGGGGACTGAGCAGCAGCAAAGCCATTAGGAGTCACCTACGTACTCACTGCTCGCTCTGCTTAGGATTCCTGCTTGGAACGCATGAGCCAGAGGCACCCTGCCCATCCCCCCCTCACCCCCATGTGCTTCCTGGGCCTCTGAGAGCCAGGATAGTAGGTGTAGGACAGGCCTTAGTCTTCACTTTCATCCACAACAACATCCTGAAAGTGGATTTATCAGATGCCAGTGGAAGAATTGGAGTTTAAATAAGTTACATCACAGTGTAAAAGGAGATGAATGATCAAACGTTGTATATGAAGTATGGCTTTTCTTTTAGGCGAAGGGCAAAGTCACCATGGCCCAGTAGATCTCCTCGGACCTAAAATTTCCTTTTTCATTTCATCCTTGTCTGCTTTGGACCATCAAGACTACATAAGCATAAAAAAGAGCACTGTTTCCTCTTTTCCTAGTATCAGAAAAATTTTAGGAGAGATTAGAATCCCTCTTTTTTGAATGTTTGATAAAACTTACCTGCTAAAACATTTCTTTGTGAGAAACAATAATAATAATTATTACTACTACTACTTTTGCATAAACTTGACATTTTCCATAGTAAACAATGGAGCGGATGGTATAATAAACCTCATGTACTTGTCATCCAAATGAGGAAGGATTTTAAATTAGTGACTAAATTTTGTAAATATTTATAGGATCATTCAGGTTTCTATTTCTTTTATAGTCATTTTTGACCATTAATATTTTTCTAGGTATTTATGTATTTCATTTCAGGTCTCAAATTATTGGCAAAATTGTTCATAATTTTTTATCTTTTAAATTAAGGATCTATATATTTCTATTTTTCATTCTTAATCCTTTTTAAAAAATGTTATTTTGTTATTAGTTTCAAGTATATAGTACAGTGGTTAGACATTCATATAGTTTATGAAATGATCCCCCTAATTACTCTATCTCCCCTCTGCTAGGGAGATAGTTGGTAACAAAATCAATTTAACAGAACTGTCTAAAAGAAAGGCAGAAGCATTACTAACTTAAACTGTGAAAAATGACTTTACTTCCCCAAATTTTGCCTATTTTTATGGTAAAGAAAGCATGCATATCCAGAAATTTCAGCATAAAAATGACTGCTTTTCAAGTACACTGGAAAAAAAATGTGTCTGCTAAAGCTTTAACCTTCTTGGGTCTTCCCATGTCCTTTGGTACTCAGAATTTCTGTGACTCAATTCCAAGTGCCCAGGGGAGCTGATTGGCCTAGTTCGTCTCTCAATGGTCCACACAAACAGTGGACCTAGGGTGGCACCATCTGCAAGAAACATGTCAGCAGCAGCTCACACGTGTAGGTACAGAGGAGGAGTGAGCACACAGTTCTTCGGAGAGAGGAAGGCGTCACCCTCCAGGCAGCGGTATGAAGGATACAAGGAAAGAAAACATAATGTTAAGAGACTAACAGACCATCTAACAGAGAGATTCTAATACCCTAAAATATACTACGGGATGTTGATAAAATCTGGAAACACAGCTACTACTATTTTTAACAGTTTAAAGATGGCCTTGACAACAAGTGTATTCATTCGCTTGTTTCCAGACTTTATGGAAACTCTTTACACGACATTCGGGAATCTGACATGCATCACTACATTGCTAAGAAAACAACTACGTTATTAGAAGATCGAAGTTTTAGCAGACGATGAACATTGCAGACAGAAGAGGGCCAACAAATAAATACATTCTAAAAGTGGGAAGTGGGCTCTATTCCTGTTCCTTTTCGGGAAGATCCAAAATCATTTCACCAGAAATCAGGAAAACGGGTTATCTAAATGCACGTGAGACCGCCAACCAAACTATCCTTGAAAGGCTTGCATTCAGCTTATTTAAAAAAAAGCTGTGACAATTACAAAAAAAGTTACCCATGGCACATGTACATATTACTGCCTTTATATGGAACATCATCGGCCTGTGTACTCCTAGAGTCTCATATCAAGTCATCTACACGTTTATTGTGTTTGAGTGACACCTTCAACAAGCTCCAAGACAGTACACAGTAGATTCTTACGTTTCGGAATGAGACAAACAAACAAAGCCTCTTATTTCTTTTTAAACTCCCATCCTTCTCTCGGTCTTAGTATTTAGTGCTGTGCTGTACAAGAGAACTTTGCATGATAATGGAAATGTTTTATATTTGTGTCGTCCAATATGGCACAGCCACCCACAAACCACACGTGACTACTGAGCACTTGAAATGTGTGCTTAGCGTGACCGAGGAGCCAAATTTTACATTTGATTTCACTTTCATGAATTAAAAGTTAAATTTAAATAGCAACATGTTGCTAGTGACTACTGAATTAGACATGGCAGATTTAGTCAATCAATCCATCCTGTGACTTTTGTTTCTGGTGTTGTTAAGACAACATTTGTGACGTCTGGTTGTGTTTATAGTGGTTTGAGTTACCCATCTGATTTCCCTAACTCTCACATTTCCTTCTTCAAAAAGGTCAGTGGCTGAGAGGTTGGCTGTATCGTCTTTTAATCAAATTCGATTTTGTTCTTTGGATGGGATCCTCTGCCTCAGCCCTGGTTTCTTCTAGATGGGGGTTCTGTGGTTGAATGTGGGTGAATTGTGGCTTTCTGCTATACCGCTGGTGTTCAGGAACCACACTGGATGCTGGCGGCAGTCAAATCTAACCTTGGAGGGAGGGTATTTGCTTATCTTTCAGCTTGTTTGAAGCCCAAACCACAGTCATGTTGGGATAAAGCAGCCGAGTGAGATAGAACTAGCAGGCTCTAGACAGACGTCTTCTGGGCTCACCACAAAACCTCAATGTAGATACGCCTTTCTTTGCTTTCGGGACCTACATGACAGACTGTCTTGGGTCTCAGTGGCTGTGAAGAGGTTGCTTGGAGTGGGGAGTAGTATATTTATTGTACGTAATTATTTCTGCAGTTGCCCTGCTGTTTTAAATAAATGAGAGTAATAACCTTTTCTACCAAAGGTGGGCCGACAGCTTATCTCCTTGTGGGTCACCTGTCCTCCCGGTTCCTGGTAGGATGGGTTTCAGTGTTCCTGTCTCAAGTTCAAGCATGCTGAACACAGAGCCAGGGATCTTGTGGGATACCACTAAATGCACTAGTTCAAATCACAAAAACTGCAGGCCTGTCGCAGAAAAAGGCCCGTTTCATGGAGATGGTCGAAAGGGGTCTTTTCTGCTGTTTCTGACCAGATTTTTTCATCAGCAACTTGCTGGGTCTCTTGATTCGCTTCCTCGGCACTCCGAAGAGGAGCAGACCTGGTCTCTGATGACTGATGATCTTGTCTTGTGCTTCTTGACTCCATCTGTGGTTATAACTATCAATGGGCTGGGCAAGCCGCTGAGAAGGTGTGTATCGTTAGCAGAAGGGCATTTCTTCCCCAGTCTTCCTGAAGTGGGGGCGGGGGTGGGGTGGGGGGAAGCATCCTTCTCTCCGCTTTGACCGCCCGATGCTTCCCGAGGCTGAAGCGTGAAGGGCGGGTTACCTACTGGCGCAGTGACTGGCGAGTCCGCCTCCCTGGCAGGCTGGAGCTCAGCGGCAGGAAGTCTGCAGCAACTCGCTGCCGTGGTGGCCACAGGCCTCCCACTGTCGTGAGGACTCGGGACGACGGGCACACCCTCGCGATTCTCATCGCGCTTGTCCTTGCACGTTACGTGGCCAGCGCTCGGGGGCGTGCTCGGCGGGGTCTGTGAGCCGGGAGGGGGCACACGGAGTCCCCTGTCCGAGGCTTGCACCTTGGCCCCAGCTTGTCTGGCGAGCCAGGAGCAAACAGCCACTGGGCTCGACTCCCCGTTTTTACTGATGCTCTGCCTTAGATCCGCACTTTTACCCCGACTGATCCAGGGTGAAGATGGCGTTGGAGGACGTGCCCATTCTCCCCCGTCCTCCCTCCACGGCCTCGAGATATTCGTGCGTTTACTCACGCTGTAGTTATTTACCGAGCACCAACTCTGTACCTGCAGCTTTCACTGGGGACACAGTTGTGACTGAGACTCACACAGACTGGTTTTGACTAATCTGCAGAATAGCGTCCAGACACATTCGCTTCTCTTAAAATCTTTCTTCATGTTCTTCTGTGCCACCCGTGGCCCAAGGACAGCAAGAAAACCTGATGAGGATATTTAAAACAGCGTTTTCTAATTGATTCCTCCCTTTGAATGCAAAATAAACATAATGTAATAAAAATAGGACCACAGAAGCCAGAGTAGAGAGCATACAACACCCTCTGTAGAGCAGGATCATTTACGGGGATATTTTTCTCTGCTTCCGGTGTCCCAGGGGAGAGCAGGGCTTTGTTTCTATGACACCTGCAGATTCCCTGGCCCTCATGGCGGAGGCAGGAAGTGTTTTGTTTTCAAAAGTAGACTTTTTGGTTTAGAGAGGTTGGGGGACAGGAACAGAAATGTTGGGGTCTGGAGATGTTGGGGTCTGGAAAGGCTGCAGTTCTCGTGTGCGGGCGAGCGGCCACCCCACGAAGTCCCCAGAGACAGTGGGGTGTGTGTGGGAAACAAGGGGGTGAGGGTTGGGGTATTGTACGCTGGGGTGTATGAGGGTGTAGGTGTTTGAGAGACAGGATGTGTGAAGGTTTGGTTGTATGAGGGTTGGGGTATATGAAGGTTGGGGTGTGTGAGGGTTGGAGTGTGTGCTTTTTGATGGCTCGGGCTTTGTGGTGCGGGTGAGGTGTCGTGTGGGGGGCACTGAACGGGAAGGGGGGGCCTCGGACGCTGCTGAGACAGGCTCTTGGGCCCAAGCTTCAGATGGGCGTGGGCAGTGTCGCTGCCGCAGGAAAAGCTCGGTCTTCTGTGACCCGCACAGCAGTCTAGGCCCGTGCTGGCAGCAGCGTCGGGCACAGCAACCCACACGCAGAAGCAGCAGCCCAGGGTCCATCGATGAAGGAGTAGATAAACAAAGTGTGGTGTGTTTGTGCAATGGCGTGCTATTCAGCCTTAAAAGGGAGAGAAGGAAATCCTGACACCTGTTACCACCTGGGTGAGCCGCGAGGCTACACTTCTTGGTGCTGAGTGAAGTAAGCCAGTCACAGCGGGCAAGTTCTGTGTGACCCCACTTACGCGTGGTCCCTGGAGTAGTCAAATCCGTAGAGACAGAAGGCAGGACGGTGGGGGCTGGGGCCGGGGGGCCCGGGGCGGAGGGGGACAGGAGGTTGGGGAGGAGGTTGTTTAATGGGTGCGGTTTCTGTTCGAGATGATGAAGTTCCAGAGACGGATTGTGGTCGTGGCCGCAGAATGATGTGGATCCACCACATGCCACTGAACTGTACGTACGCGTGAAAGTGGTCAAAACGGCAAGTTTTATTTATGTGTATTTCACCGCAATTGAAAAGCAAACAACGAAAGGACAACAAAATGGACCGAACCCGTTACAGGTTTTAGAGCGAAAAGAGGAGCCTGGAATAAACCTCGAAGAGTGAGCTGGGAGAACAGAGGGCGGCTGCGTCATTTCACAGAGCGTAAAGTTAGAGCGACTTTCTGGTGTATTGAAATATGAGACACAGAGTCCAAAGTCTCATCAACAGTGAGTCCCGAGGGTCGGGCCTCGTTAGTACTGGGATGGGAGACCACCTAGGAAGATCAGGTGCTATAGATATAAAAAATAAAAAGTAAGGGATTGTAAGCTGACAAGGTCCTTGCGATCTGTGAGGCCAACCAAGGGTTGCCTCGCAAAAAGTGTGCGTGTGCGTGTGCGTGTGCGTGTGTGTGTGTGTGTGTGTGTGTGTGTCTGTGTGCGTGTGCGTGTGTGTGTCTGTGTGTGTGTGTGTGGGGGGGTACCTTGAATAAGGCAGGCGTTTGTTTCTCTCTCCCAGAGCAGTGGGGAGCAGCTGGATGGGCGCGGCTCTGTGGGGTGCCCCTCGGGGCCAGGCTGGTGGGGCGGCTGTGCCTTCCTCCTGGCCCCTTCCCAGTCTCTTCTCCCCAGCCTTCTGATTTACTTTGGATGCTAATTAACACTTGAGGGGTGTGAGCTCTGCTTTCTCTAGCGCCGGCCCAGGGTGACGGCGCCCCCCAATTTTCTAACAGGACGGGAAGGGCAGTCACGTTGGCCCGATGAGGGAAGTAGCAACCGGATTCAGCCCACTTGAAATGAGCAGCGTGCTGACCTCCTCAGTGGCCTGTGGGGACACCAGTGTGGCTCCCACTGCACAACTGGGCGAGAGAAAGGAAACCTTCATCAGATAATCGAAAATGCAGCTGTAGAGTGAACTTGACAGCAAACATGTGCCCTGGTCGAGGAACTCGGCTTCGCACATTCAGAGGGCGCCGGTGGACACTCGGTCCGCACGCCAGCCCCGTGATGTTGGAGGCCACGTGCTTTTACTCCCCCGTGGTGAAGAGCAAAGGGGAATGTGAGGGCAGAGCAGGTGGGTGCCCAGCACCCCCTTCCTTCCCGGTGCCGTTTCCATCCCTCGCCCTGTGGCTCTGTCCCGGAAGGCCACTTCCTCTGCAGCTGTGCAAATCTAATGGGAGCGTACTCGTATTTAAAGAATGGGTGCCCGCCATGAAGCCTGGGGGCTAGGGGCTGCTCTGTCAGCACCGGAGGGAGGGCCCTGAGTGCCTTTCCTTGTGGCAGAGTCAGAAGGCAGTCTCGGGTTTGAGTGGTGGACTTGACCTCCGGCTGTCACTGTGGGCTGGGCCACCGTGGGCTGCTCCATCTCCATCTGCAGCCCGGGTCGTGTTGCAGTCACTTCAAGGTGAGCTGCTGCCTTTAAAGTCCTTTGATATTCTGGCAGAAGCTGCTGGCCCATGAGGGGCGGCAGACCCATTCAAGGAACAGCTGGGCCCTTTGTCCGCAACTCTCTCATCTCACGTTTCTGGGTAGATTTCTCTTTGGAGACAATGTTTTATGAATCACCTTTGAAATGAGAATTTGTCAGTTTAGGGACTGTTCTCTTTGAATGGTCAGAGGAAGAGTAAACATCACTCTCTGAAGTTCTGTTTCCACAGTCCTGGGCCCCACCGCGATGGGGGTGAATGGCCCCGCCCCCGCTTCCAGGGGGCTGACGCTTTGTTTCTGTCTCACCTGCGCCTTTCATCTCTCTGCTGAACTGCCGGGGACCCCGCTGTCATCCTGGTCCAGCCACATACCCCTAGCCATCTCTCCCTCAGGGGCTCAGTTTCCTCATCTGTAAAGTGGGTGTAACAGCTCAGGGTTGCGAGAGTTTAGATGAGTTTCTGTATGTGAAGGTACTTTACTGATTTTAAAATGCTACACAAATGAACACGACTTTTCTGCTCTAAAACCTTTGGGAGGATGGGCCATTTGTCCCTCTATGGACTCCCCGCCTGGCAGTGAGGAGGTCTCGATGGTGCTGCCTCATTAAAACATTTGAACGATGAAGACAATTTCTCTCTCCTCGAGCCTGCTTCCCCTCTCTTTTATTTTGGTCCAGGAAGTAATGAAAACCGGTTTTTATTCCTTTTTCTCTTTCCTGGTAGCCCGGCCTCACTGTCTGGAGAGGCTCTCAACGGCGTTGCCCTTGAATTTCTGCTGTGGTCATCTGCTTTCATGACGAGAGTCAAGTAAAGGTGATGCTTCGAGCCTGGGAAGGTGTTAGAGAGCTGAACAGCCTTTGTCTTCAGACCCCAGAGACAGGTGTGGCTGTGGAGGTGGGTAAGGGCATCGGCTAGGAGGACAAAGAACCACAGAGCAGGTCCGGTGTGGGCAGCTGGTAAACCCACTTTCTGGTGACCATCCTGACTCAGCTTTGCCCCTAGATCCTGGCTCTGTCTTCATGGGGCTGGGTAGTGTTTCCAGGCCTGCAGGGAATTTAGTATCTGTTCAGTGGTTTGTTCAAAAGTTTGAATCTGCTTGTGTGATTCAAGCCAGGAGTGTCAGATCTTAGCCAGGGGTGGCTTTTGAGGGGAGCTTGGAGAAGTGAGAAGCTATCCAAATATTGTGACATGGGAAGACTTTTTGTTGATTTTAATGTACTTTGTACAGTTTTCCAAGGCTCTTGGCAGCTAGGTGGTGGCCTGATACTTTGTGTAATACGAGGCCACCACGGATGTGGCTATATAATACTTAGCAGTGTGTGGCTCGTCGGCTGGGAACCCAGACACGCATGTTCTGGATTTTATTGCCAAGCAGCAATCTGGAGGGAAGGACTGGCTCATCAGCATAACGTCCCTCCCTGACCCTTCCCCAGCTAGTTGTTTTTGAAAATTACTACCATGTGATAGCTTTTTGGTAGTCTTGTGTGGAGAAGACAGAAGGGGAGAAATTATATGAAAGCTGCCATCATACTCGGCATTGTGGCTGGCTGCCTCCGAAGGAAAGCTGTCGTAGAAGGTGATCCGCTCTATCATGGGTCGGAGAGAAATAATAATGAGCTTCTAGCAATTAGTAGGTCGTCCAGATGTCAGACTGTTGGAAGCAGAGCTGGCCAAACACAGTAAACACGGGTGACTTCCAGGAAGCAGAGGACATTGTGCCAGTGTGGATGTGAGACGAGACGATACACAGGAGCTCATTATTATTTTTTGAATTTCCTCTTTATTTTTGGTCCAGGGAAGCCAAATAGGTCCCGGAGTGAAGGGACACTGAAGGTCGCACCCACGAATGTCGGTTTCTGTGGGCGGTTTGAACGCACGCCAGCCATTCGACTGTAGAAGGAGAATCAGAAGTCCACCCCTCATGTCACTAGCAATTAGGAACGATAACTCCAAAACGGACGGCCGCCAAGAGGAGGTGTGCGAGGGGTTCTCGAACGTTGGACAAGGTCGAGAGACCCTGAGACATCTTCCCGATTGTAGCGCGTGCTGCCTCCGGCGACAGAGGAAGCTTTGGCAAGCCACACCGATCGGGTTCAGGTGCACACGGTTCGTTCATGGGGTTCGGCAATAGGATGTAATTTGGAATTTTTCTGGTTTGAGTGCAGAGAGGAACAATTAAATTCATATTCTCTCTTGAGTACAAGAGCGGTATCTGGGCAACGTGAGCTGAGCTCACACAAGAGAATGGCCCTTCCCACCTACTTGGTAAACTTGACCCAGGTGGAGGAAATAATACCTGGATAAATACTGGTCACTGAGGACATTTTCTTTATATCAACATTTGTGACGGGAAGTTCTTATGTCTCCTGACTGTTACCAAATAAGCAGTGTGTTTCAGAGAAGAGGGAAACAAAGTCTTGCCATGAGAGGCTGGAAATAGGGGGCCTCGGCAACGCTGTGGGCAGCGCCTTCCCCCTTAGCCTGACGGCAGCTCTGGTTTTTGTTAGATGCAGTCTTGAGTGAGGATATATGTCCAAGAGTTAGGTGGTCTCTGGAAGTGCTGACTTTACGTTTGTTCGAGCAGAGTGTCTTTTATGCCTTTTCATTCCTCATTCCACGTTCCACATCACTGAGCCTTGCAAACTTCGCTCTCGATGAGGAAACAAGATCCCCAGTTCCATGGCCGCCTGAAAATTCCAGTAATCGGCTCCCATCGGCACCCTAAATGAAAGGGGTGAGGGAAAGCCCCCCAGAATCCATCATCCCAAACCTAACTTTTCTTCCCTCCGTGAGGAAATCACAGGATCTGGTGACGATCTTTTTTTTTCTTTTTTTTATGGCTATAGCACTTGGTCTTCCTGGGTAGTCCAAGTACTAATCAGGCCCAACCCTGCTTAGCTTCCAAGATCAGACGGGATGGAGCGTGTTCAGGGTGGCATGGCCGTAGACTGGTGATGTTCGCCTTTTTGTTGACTTTCACTTTTATTATAATTATCTAATTATAATTTTTAGTAATGATTTTTTCCCCCCCCGGGATGTCGGAGTTGAGTTTGGGAGAATGTGTTCGTCATAATGAATGCCGGTGGGTGGCTGGGTGTGCTCTTGGGCCTGGGAGCTGCATGCGCTAATCCCCCCAGACGGATGCTGTTCTAACTCTCAGGGGCAGGGCTGAGTCGTGTCCCCTCCCTTGGACCCACACAGATGACCCCTCAGCGCACACTGCCTGCTTCGCCGTTGAAAACGTGTAGCTGGGTGACACAGGTGTTAAGAGCTGGGCTTCAGAGAAGACATCTGACTTTGAATCCTGTTTCTGCCCCTGACTCTCCTGAGTCCTTGGGCAGACACCACTCTCTCTCTTCAAGCCTTAGTTTCCTCATATGGATCTGTGATAATTAAATCAGATGTTGCTTATTTAGCACTTTTTAATAGAATCTGTGGATTACCTGGCTCTCCCGTTAGAGTGTAAGCCCCATGGGGGCAAGGATATGTCCCAGTCACGGCCATATCCCGTGGTACACCGTAGGTGCCTAATAAAATACGTGTCAGATTAATAAAACTGTGTTATAGATTTTTCTATGATATTACTGCAGAGAGGAAGAGTACAGTTTAAAGATTTGAGGAATGAAGACACGAGATAATTATGTTAGAAACAAAATAATTGGAGAAAGGTATTTTTATCAGCATGAGTTATCTAGATGTAGCTTAGTGTTGGGCATTAATTGCATTAACTTTTAAGTGAATTTATTATTTCAGCTAAGAAGTCATCGTTTATTTTTCCAGATGATGTTCTTCGGGATTCCTGAGAGTAAATGACTTATACATCTTTAAATCTTTGACTAATAAATAAACTTATATATTAAATGGAATCATATTTTTTTGTCACTGAATATGGCAGTGGTGTTCCCTCTCCTCTATTTCTTCTCTTTCCCCTTCCTTTTTTGCCATCTTCCTCTGCCTCCAAGACAAAAAGCTATAGTGCATTTAAAATATTTCTGAGAATTAAGGATTTGGGGGGAGGTGTAAGCTTCTCAGGGAAAGTTTTACATAAAGTCAAAATAGTGTTTTTCTTTAGGAGTTATTCAACCTTTTTAATTCCATTGGTAATTAGTAATTTTTCTGCTCTTTAAGTTACCAAAATGTCATATCGGCCAGTAGTCAATTTGGAACATCAACAGGTGTCTGACTCAGTTGGAAACTGGGTGGCAGCTCGTTGAAAGCATTCTTTGCAAAGGACCCAGCAGCTTTAAGTGTTTTAGGGGCAGTTCTCTCACTCACCACCAGGTGGCGAAGGTGCTCCGTCGAAGTTCAGCGCGGTCTTTGTTAGAACAGGTTTTGGCACTTTTCTCCTTTCTGGATTGGATATTAGCTTTTTTTTTTTATTTTTTTTATTTTTTTTAAATTTTTTATGCAGAAGAGAGAGCAACTCATGAGGACTTGTATTTTAGCATTTTATGTCAGAATTAGAGAACATGCTATTACAGATTCCGGCACTCGTTTGCCCGCTTAAAATAGCTAAAGGGTTATGTATTTTTTAACCCTTTGGAGACTGGTATTGGTGTGTAGGTTGGACTTTTTTTTTTTTTCCTTAAGGTAAATTTTGATTTCTCATTTCATATCTTATGCGTTCCAGGCTGTCTCCCCTTTCTTTGTGGAATAATAACATGAAGTTAATACTTTAGAACAAGAGTGTTGGCGACTACCTATAGGTCAGGCTTCAAGTCCAAGCTAGTCCACTCGGGTGAGCCACTTACCCAACCCGTCCCTCAGATTCCTACCAATGAAATGCGGGGGGGTGTGCGTGGGGCTAGCGAGCTGATGGTCCTCTGGGCACCTGTGCTGTGGGTGCTCAGCCAGTCACGTTTACCGTTAGCTGTGAAAAACCCAGGTGAGTGCAGTGTTTTATATCTCCACTGCATTAGAATCTCAAGCTCTGCTACACTGTAATTTATTTATGGCCCGTTTGCTTGCTTTTCCCACTCTGAGCCCCGCCCTTTGGAGGGGCTATACGGTGGTTCTCAGTGGTGGGGGAGGGGAGCGATATGCCTCTCCAGGAGGACAGTTGGTGATGTCTGGGGACGTTGTTGGGGAGTGGGTATTACGGGCATCTGTAACACCCAGAGACACTGGGACAAATGGTACCCACAGAAGAAAAATTCCTGTCTTTTGTCTAGTCAAGGCAACTTGATTAAATTCCTGACATACACTAATCAGGACCCGTGCTAGACTCCGGAGCACAGACTCAGTGCAGGAGCTATAAGGGGCCTGGGATCTTAATCTGCTTAGAAGTCAATAAATTGTCACGTTATTGTTTTATGGACGCTGGCAGAAGACACGGACTCTTGGGTCAGAAACAGAGGACTTTGGTATTCCTGGCACAGAAAGCTGAATGAGCATCATGTTGGCATGGGTTGCCCCATCCCCCAAGTCCCCCGGGGGGAAGTAGAGAGGGGCCAAGGAGATGTTAAGCATGCAGTGGGTTTGCATCATACCTGAGAAATATCAAGCGCGGAGAATCCACTGCTCTTAGAGTAAGTGGTAAGCAAACTTACTGACATACAGATAATTCTATACAAGATCTGGAGGATATAGAACAGGGTATTTCAGACTGAGAACTGCTTCATGGAGGAGGAGATATCTGAACTAGGTTTTGCAGGGTGAACAGGGTTTCAGCCCACAGACAAGGGGAGGAAAGTTTTCTCTTTTCTTCCTAGCAATAAATTAACTTCTCTCTTGAGCATCTGGGCACAGGTCGTGTGGGGCCGGGGCCAGGGCACTCTGGAAAAGTCCTGGCTAAGTCTGATCAACTAGTGAGCACATGCGGACTGATGCACACGATAGAACGTACCAATGTTGTGTTGTAAAGTTGTACACCTGAAACTTATACAATGTTATTTACCATTCTTATTATGCCGGCATCTGTGGGCCTGTCCTAACTCATGGGAACCAGTGTTCTCTACCATCGACAGACCTTCCTTTGACATATGATAGCCTGTCTGCTTGTTTTGTTTGTTTGCTGCTTTCTGTGTTACAGCCCACGTGAGTGAAATCATGTGCTTCTTGTCCTTTTCCATCTGACTTATTTTGCTGAGCATGACACTCTCAAGGTCCACTCCTGTTGTTGCAAATGGCAATATTTTATCTTTTTTAATGGCTGAATAGTATTCCATTGTATATATGTACCACGGCTTCTTTATCCAATCATTTGTTAGAGGATACTTAAGTTGTTTCCACGTCTTGGCCACTGTGAATAATGCTGGAATGAACATCAGGATACATATATCTTTACAAATTTCCTGCATAGATACCCAGAAGAGGGATTGCTGGGTCATATGGTAATTCTATTCTTAATTTTTTAAAAACATTTAAATTTATTATTATTTTTTTTTAGGTGAGGCAACCCTTGGTTGATCTCACAGATTGCAAGGACCTTGTCAGCTTACAATCCCTTATTTATTTTTATTTTTAAAAATTTTTTACACCTACAGCACCTGGTCTTCCTAGGTGGTCTCCCATCCAAGTACTAACCAGGCCCGACCCTGCTTAGCTTCCAAGATCAGACCGGATCGGGCTTGTTCAGGGCAGCATAGCCATAGACATATTCTTAATTTTTTGAGGAACCTCTGTCCTGTTTTCCCTGGTGGCTGCACCAGTTTATATTCTAACCAGCCATGTACGAGGGTTCCCTTTTTCCGCATCCTCTCCAACACTTGTTTTTTTCCTTTTTTTTTTTTGGTAGCTATTTTAGTGGATGTGAAATACTAGCTTGTTTTGATTTCTGTTTCACTAATGACTAAGTTCCCTTATTTTTAGTGAAACCGAGCATCTTTTCATATATCTGTTGGCCATCTGTAGGTCTTGAGCAAAGTGTCTGTTTAGGTCCTCGAGGCTCATGTTTTAATTGGACTGTTCGTTTTTGTTGTTGAGTCGATGATGCCATTTTTAGGAAGTACAAAAAGCCGACACCGCATTGTTTGGGCTGACTCCTTTCCTCTCTCTGGAGACAGAAGGGGAGCTCCTGGTTGCTCCAGCAAAGCACTGGGCCTCGTGTAACTTGTGCCTGAGTCAACTGCTAGGAGGAGGGATGCGCATGCATTTTAGTTTTCAGGTCACGGGGAGTGTTTAATAGTTCTCTTTCCATCAAGCCCTGTATTTGAAAGCCTACTATCATGGTTAAACCTGAGACCTGGACCCCATAGACCCGACTTTACTAGCGCAGTCAAGGTTCTCTGTAGCCTGGGCTTGGCCCAGCCCAAAAGCAGTGCAGTCCGTTCGGGGTGTGAAGTATGGAGTATGAAGTAGGGAGTATGAAGACAAGTAGAAAATAAGGAAAAGTGTGTTTGTTGCTGGTAATTTGGAATTCGGAATGTGACGACATTGCCCAGTCAAGGCAGCCTCGCTCTCCGAGGATGCAGAAGGGATCGACCTTACTTGCTGAGAAAATGCCGATGAATCATGTGGCTTCGTTATTCCTCCCACGGGGTAAGCAGCCGAGCAGTCCTGCCCTCAACGGGACAGGGTCCAAGTTCATGGTGGCCGACCCTGGAGGCTGACCATGCCAAAGTCAGACCCTGAGTGGCCTTGGTATTAAAAGACCCTGTTCCTTTCTGTTCCTTCCCTCTGCTGCAGTGTCCCCTGGTGCTTTGGGCTGGAGATACTCTTGCCAGCTCCAGCCCCAAGGGACCTCTCTGCTTAGCCTAAGCCCCCGACCAGCCCTCGCTCCCCTAGAACAGGAAGAGGCTGCGATATCTCCCACACCCACACGCTCCCCAACCCTAAAACATTTTTTAAGGGAAGGATGCCACCAGGTGACTCAACAGTCTGCACTCTCGCAGGAGCCATTCATTCATTCATTCATTCATTCATTTTTTTCACTCTGTCTCTTCCTGCCTCAGGCAGTTATGTAATGGTGGGTGGGCGACACTCCGGTTAAACAGAGCCAGGAATTCTCCCTGGGAGCTGGAGGCGGAGCACGCTCTCCGTGAGGGACACGGACGCCTGTGTTTCCGTGTTTAAGGCTGCAGACGACCCTGCTTCCCTCTGCCGTGGCCGGGGAGGCCTGATCCTTGCACAGAGACCTGCCCTGCGATGCGAGGCGGGGCGGGAAGGCAAGGCTGCTGGACACAGGAGGACAGGGAAGCATGTCGCCACGGCCCTTTGCCAGGCTGCCCCCTGCCATCCTCACGTCCTGCCCGCATGGCCGCTGCAGGGGCTGCGTCTGGTTCTGGTCGTGGACGGGACACGGGGGCCGATTCTGCAGTCCATTGATCATTTTCAGGCTTTTCGACTAACCACGAAACTGGATGGAACTTTCTCGTAAGAAACGGCAGCGTCCTACCGTGAGATCAGAAGGCGTCGCTCAGTTGCTGTTTGTAATTTGGCTGCCTGCGCTGAGAGGCCGCCTGGCCTTGGCCGTGGGTGTGGTTGCTCTCCGCCCTCCCCCCCCAAACTCTCCACCCCGTTTGCCCAGCTGGTGTCTGTTTAGAGAGCTATTTAGATCCCCCCATAGAAAGAAAAGCTTTCCATTCTCAGAGCAAACGCAGCGATTAAGTACATCTAAGAGAAAAGCATGATGATGACTCATCAGGATAAAATCAATGATTCCCTTTCTGCATTATAAATGACGAGGTTTGTAGTCAACAGCTTTTAGCAAGAGTAGGGGTGTGACTTTGGCTCGAGGTGGAAGGAACCGCACAAATGCCCCTGAGCATGGGATCCCCCAGTCAGGAAAGGGACTGTAACTGTTCAGGATGGGGTTAGGGCACCCATTTAAAATCTGACCCGCGAAATTCTTGATCTTGGCAGTGGGAGAAAACGTTATTCAAGGAAGCAAGAATTTTTGTTTAGCTTATATGGAGTCATCGGAGGCCGCACAGCCTAACCTCTCTGTCCTGTGGGACACTTTCCACAAAACCTGACTCGAAGCCCACAGGGCGTCCTGTGCTCTTAAATGTCCATGCAGCTGAGAAAGTGGAAAGACACTTCGTCGTGAAAATACGTTGGCGACCGGACACTCGCCACCTCGTGAGACCGTTCCAGTGTTTTAGCAGCTTTGATGGTTCAAAAGGTCTCCCTCACGTCTGGTTGAAAATTGTGTCCCTGTCACTTTTATCTGTTGCTCGCAGTGAGGCCCTCTGGCCACGCTGAAAAAATCTAGCTCGCCTTACTCTCACCGAGGGTCTCGCGACATTTGGAGATGACGCCAGTGTTCGTCCTGTCCAACATCCTCGCTGCTTTCCAGTTCTAGGGAAGAATGCTGGTCGCCACCTTGCCACCTCCGGCAGGCGTCCCCCAGTCTGACCACTGGGGGACCCTATGCTGGTCGCGTATGAGGTCTGTTGCCTCCTTTGTTAGTGACACTACACTGGCATCGATTACTCCATCCTAAGATCTCGTTCTTTTTTTTGGGGGGTGTCTTGTCACACCGCTGGCTTGTGTTGACTTTAAAGCCTGAAGAGCGATCACTTCCTATTCCTGTAAATTTCCATGTGCCCAGAGGGTTTGGAAAAGAAGCAGAAGCAAGTATTTTGCCCTGGGCACTAAGGACTTGTTTTGTTTTTATCAAGGGCTTTAAGCGCAGCATTTGATATTAGAATCTTAGGTTAGTGGCTATATTATGTTCATATGCAAGTTTGCATATTTATATATATATATGCATATATATATATATATATATAATATATATATATATTTTTTGTATTTAACATCATAGGGTCACACCAAAATTCATGTTCTCCTTTGGGAATGGTGGCTGGAGCTCTGCTACATCCTGAAGGAACTGAATGTACGGGCCACAGCCATGTGAGCAGTTGAACCAGCGGGAGGTGGTGATCTCAATATGGTGTTGATTCGTCCGTTTCGAAGTTTGGGGGTACTCATAGGCAGTGTTTTCAGAGCCGTGGGGTCCTCTACTGACATTCTGCAAATACTCTTCGTGTGCCTGGTGCTCGTGTCAGGTTCAAGCTTAACAAAGTGGTACCAGGCACAGTCCCAGCCTTCAATGTCAAGTGAAGCCTCTGTAGTAGCTACTGTGTACCTTACCCAGAGCAGGCCTTGCACAGTCATTTGTTGGGTGGGTACATTCATTCAAAAGCATATTTGATACATCTTCCGGAATCAGTGTATTGTCACTAATGATGTCTCTGCTTAGAGTGGACAGAATCTGTCCAGAAATCTCTCTCCATGTCTCTTGTTGTGGGGACAAATGTTAATCTCATGACCATCACAGACTAGAGAGGATGGCCGACCAGGCAGTGGGGACCTGGCCTTCGGGAAAGTTGGGGCAGCTTCTGTCTCCCCGCCGTGCCCCGCCCCCACCCCAGCCCCATGCTGAATCATAGCCTAGATCCCAGAAGCCTGTTTCTTGGATTTCTTTAGCATTTATGGCTTATATCAAACTCTCGGGCATTTACGAATTTTATTAATCAGCCTGTTAGGTTTTTCCCAAGAGCACCTTTTGCCTCCTTGACTGTTTATCTGATTGTTTATATCCTCCACAGACTTACATATGGGGTTTTTCCCCATCAAAGGCCAAGGTAAATAGACATGGAATTAAACCACAGAGATCTGAGCGGGGTCGGTTTCTCCCTTAGAAGAAAGGGCAAGAGAAAAAGAGAAGCTGACTTTTACGAAAGTCACATTCTGTTCCAAGCACTGTGCTGGGGACTTTACATTTGTTATTATGATTATAGGAAGACTTTTAAGTAAGTATTTTTATCCTAGTTTTGCAGAATAGGAAACTAAAGTCTCATAGAACTTAAGGACATTTTCAAAGTTCCTATGAAGAAGAAGAGACCAGGCAGGATTTGAACTCAGGTCGCTCTGCCTGCAGGAGCAGCAGGGCTAAGGAGCCTGTCTGCTCCCCAGGAATGTGCAGAGCGGCTGGAAGTAGTCACACGGCCACCTCTGAGTTATTCACGAAGACCATCTCGCTGCTGGAGAACAAGAGGAAAAAGGCCAGGGCGGAAAGAACAAAGAGGCAAATTAATCAAAAGGAAGACGAGGCCCTGAACAATGAAACAGAATTTCCTCTATGAGATCACAAGCATTACTAATAATAATAATGCTCACTATTGATGATGGTATAATACTTTAGAGGCAAATTTCGCAGTATCTATTGAAAAGAAAAAAACCTCCTATATTTTTACCTTAGAATTAAACTGCTGCAGCTAGAGGGGATTAGTGAAGTGACTTATGGAATTTTCAATATTTAAAGCAGTGAGGTATATTTACTATATATTCTGACATGGAAACTTCCTGTAATAGAGAGTTAGATTTAAAAAGTGATTTACAGAACAGTGTGCAGTGTATGATCTCATTTTGTTAAAAGTATGTACATATATTTTATATATGCACGAGAAAAAGCCTGGAGGAATATGCAGAAAACTGTTAATGAGGTAAATTCTAAGGGATAGGGCATTGGGAACTTCCATTTCTTATTTGCTACATTTTGGTCTTTTTAAAAAAATAAGTATGATAACTCATTTATATTACTTTTAAAAAGACATTAAAAGACACCGTTTAGTTGCTCTTACCAAAGTTTTGGCTAGTTAGAGAGGACCCTAGGTACAGAAAAATGTGTAATGTGCCATGTCGTACTCAGATATGTTCATCCATCCATCCATCCATCCATCCATCCATCCATCCATCCATCCATCCATTTTCCATCCATCCATCCATCCATTCATTAAGCATTTAGTAGATACCTTTGTATGCAAGGTCTTTTTTCCTATGCAACTTTCATCTATGTAATTTTCTTTCCTATATTACTCCAGAAAATAAATAAATTGGAAAAAGTGTAAGAAGCTAAAGCAATTTATGCTTGTCAGGGACATTTTCTTATACCATGATGGCTGACAATCTAGTATTGGCCAGTTGTTTGCTTGGATATCTAAGAAAGTCCCTTTCTAATCCAGTCTAAAGATTCATTTTGGAAGAGAGAATATTTTTATTGAAAAAAAACCCAAACACCCTAAACCCCTCCATGGTCACATTATGAGTTAACGTTGTGTTGGGTGTCTCTACTTCAGAGCTGTCTCTCTTGTTCCTCTGTAGGCCCTTGGCAAATCAGGGAGTTAAGGGGACACACTCATATCATACCCTTCAAAGGTAGCTGGATGTGTGTCAAACCTCATTATCAAGAAAGATTAAAATGAAAGATTACTCTCTAAACCTTACCCTGTCTTAGCGTTCAAATACCGCGTGAACACTGGTTTGCTGAATGCAAGACCAGAATAGAATGGTGACCTTGTCTTGGGTATGGTCTAACAGGAAAAGGGGACTTTGCAGGCTTTGCAAATGTGCTCTCAAGCCATCAAGTGCATTTTTGTTTTTGTTCCTGTTTTTGGTCTCTGTGGAATTATATCACATCGCATTAGTTATTTAATACAAAAGTGAAGCATTCTTTGGCTGCTGAGTCCTAAATTCAAATGTATGAAATACAGAGATATGCTCTTGAAAGATTTTTTTTTAATAGATTTGAACATATAAAACAAAGTAAGTTGTGATTATTCACATCACAAATTGACACTTAGCAATAAAGATATCCATTGCAGTTTCTTTAAAGAGCAATTTTCCTAAACGAGAGAAAATGTGATATAGTCGATTTTTATGCTGCTTCAAGAGCAGTGTCTGTAGTGAAGTCAGTATAGTCCATTGTACAATGAAAATATCCCGAGTCCTTCAGAATCAATTTGGCTCATGGTCAGTGCAAACGGGAGACTCTCTTACCCCTTTCTTTCTCTCTATTCCTTTGTCTTATATTTTACCAAACTGTTATATTTGTTTGTCTTATATTTTGCCAAGATAAACTCCTGTCTCAGCACATACTTTTAGGATTGCCGTAAACTCAGATGTCCATCTGCCAAAGAGTGGCTGAGGCTGTCAGAAGCTGAAAAGACGGTTTGGCCACAGTCAAGTACAAATAGAAGTGCAGAATTTGTGCAGCTCGTTTGGCTAATCGTCCGGGGATGCTGCTACATATACTACAGTACTTAGGACAGCTCCCCACCCCCAGCCAAGAATTATCTGGCCCCAGTTTTCAACAGTGCAAAGGCTGAGTGACATTGACCTGGTAAGATACCTATGACCAGAGGTGGGAGATGAAAATTCAGGGGGTCCGTCACGTCGGTGAGGTTTCTACGGGTTCAATATCAGACACCCTTTTTTTTTTTTTTAAGTTAAAGGATAAATGTCACATATTAGACACTCAAAAATATTTGCTGAATGCATAAGTGAATGAAAGGCATACAGGAAGAGTTCCCTGTGCAAAGAAAAGGTTGCTGGAGAGACATTCCCAGAGGAAGGCAGGTTTGCTGTGGCCAGAGGCCAGGTGAGCGGCCGGAGGTGGGGCTGGGAGAAGACTGTGGTTTGTCTGGTTTCCATGCTCTTTATTTAGGCACCTGCCCCACAGAAGGTGGAGGACAAACAAGTGGCATTCATCAAGGGACAAATGAGGCCTGGTTTGTATTCTAGAATGATCACTTTACGGCTGGTTAGGGAGATTGTCCTGGAAGGCCACGAGACCAGAGCTAGCCTGGTCCCCTTTTGGTAAAAGGCCAGTTGGGGGCCTACGAACACCTGTACTGGGACCGAATGGAAATGGAATAAAGGAAGAAATAGATTCCAGAAAGATTTGGGAGGAAAAATGATCAGGATTTGGCGACTGAATTGGAAATGTGGGTAAAGGTAGGAGAAAACTCTCAGGTCTCGATGTCCTTGGGTGACTGGAGAGTCCAGGGATATAATCCGGTTTGAAGTGACAGATTGTGAGTTTTATTTTGTACATTTGCAATTTAAAGACGTGGAGCGTGCGAGAGTGAGGAGAGTCTCAGCTGAAGACGGGGCTTGGGAGTTGTTTCAAGCCAGGAAGCCGAGGCTCAGAGAGCTTCTCTAACCTGTGTTGACACGATTGATAAACAACAGAACCAAGATTCAAACCCAGGCACGTCTGGCTCTAAGACTTACCCCACCAACTCCTAACTTAGTCCTCCCTTGCCCCGCCAAATTTTACATTTCCAAAATGAGGCTTTACTTTAAAATGCAGATGGATGACAATTTACCAAAATTACCAGCGTAGTTAGTTACGCTTCAACCCAGTTATCCCACTTCTGTAGGAATTGATCTTACAGTCATACCCGGACGTGTACAAAATGACACAGGCACAGTGTCACTCACTGCGGTCTTGCTTGAAAGAGCACAAGACTGGAAACGGCAGGAAGGAAAGCGTTAATGAACTATGGCGCATTCACGCGATGGACTCTCATGCAGCGGCACGAAGGAGTCAGGAGCGGTCAGAGACCTGGTTCGGAGAGAGATTGGAGATACCTAGAGCCAAACTACAACAGCAGCAGCCATGGCAACAGCAACAACGAGGCGCCCACCAGTGTGGATGGCATGCCATGCTCTGTTCTGTGTAAGAGAAAGTAAAAATAAGAACGTGTATTTGCTTGTATCTACACAAAGAAACACAAAGGATATCAGATACTAGTAAAAGTAGGGTGCCTCATAAGGGCAGTGGGAATGGAGTGGAAGGATACAGGGTGGGAATAAATCGTATCAGTGGATATCTTTTATATTTGAAGCATGTAAAGGTATTATCTATTCGAAACAATTGACGTGTAGAAAATGTGATATACTTACCCATTAGCCTCTATCTGCACTTGAAATTTATTTCTGCCCGTGGAAAGATGTATTTGGCTTACAGATTTATAATATTCCTATACTTAGTCATCCATCCATCCATCTTTCCATCTATTCATCCATCCATCCATCCATCCATCCATCCATCCATCCATCCATCCATAACATAGTTATTTATCAATGTTCCAGGTGCTGGGCTAGCCACAAGGGAAAGAATTGAGAAAACAGACTTTGTTCCTGCCCTCATTCTAGACACAAAGACAGAGATCACCTTACAAATACACTAAAATGGTAACCCTGCTCCAAAAAGTGAAAACATGACTAAGTTATTCTGGGTTAGGGTAGGTGAGTGTGTGTTAGGGAAGGATCCGAGGAAATGGCTTCTGAACTTCAGGAGATGCAGGAGGTAGGAGCCGAAGAGAGGGAGCAAAAGCAGAGTGACTAAATAGTCTTTGCCAAAGCTCCGAGACAAGAAAGACACAGTTATTGAAGAACCCAAAGGAACCAGCATTGCTGCGATGTAGGGGCCGAGGAGATGGGGTGGATATGTGAGAGAGAAGTGGGGTACATACTTCCAGATCTTGTGGACCACCTTGAGGATGCGGATCTTTGTAATTAAAGCAGAGCTGGAAGCCATTGGAGAGGTTTAGCCTACAGTAGGACAACCCGGTCCCATTCAAGTCTTAAGGAGAACACTGGCTGCTCCTTGGAGAATGATGGGTGTCAGGACCAAGAGTTGACTCAAGGAGACCAGTTGGACGGCTATCACTGGAGAGTAGGCCAAAAGTGACCTTCGTTTGGACCAGCATGGAGGTTGGCATTAAGAGAAGGAGATGGATTCAAGAGAAAATGAAAACGGATGCTCTAGGTGATGGGCTGCGTAAGGGTGAAGGAGAGAAGTTGTCCAAACGGATAGATTTTCAGTGAGTGCGCCTGAGTACACGAGGCTGACGTTTTGAAGAAAATGTCAGGGCAGGGTGTTTGTTGGGGGACGTGTTGGATTTGAGCATCCTCGGACTTCCTAGTAGCCGACTAACGACCCGGAAAAGCAACACTCAGATTATGTCCTGCCTTCGCTTTTAGAGTGAATAGTATAGCTACCCACTTGGTTAACAGTATCAGTAAAGCGTTGCTCACTCATTAGTCTCCCGTTCTTTATTTTTCTATGCACCGCATTTACTTCTTGACAAAGTAGTATTCCACCGCTCTCTTTCCAGAAACATCCCACACATTTTAGGAGCGTGGGGTTTTATTGGATCCTTTCTTTGGAAGGGGAAGATTGTCGCTTCCCCCTCAGTAGGCTGCTGCCCTTGGCTTTCTCAGGTGGCATCTTTGTACACGTCAAGTTTTCTTTCTCCTTCTGGTTCTTCCTGTGAAGGCTTAGCTGTTAATCTTCCTTTGTGTTTCATATTTCATTTGTGTTTTTAAAAGAATGCCCTTTTATTGTTCTCTTCCCCGGTGCTGTATTTACAGGGACCTTTCTTCTTGATTTCCTTTTAGCCTTCAACAGAATGATTTTGGTAACTTGAGACGACCTTGGGGGAAAGCAGCCATTATCCCCCAGTCCCGCTGTGTGCTAACTCTGCTGCTGGTGTTTCACAGCCCGGGTGTGGCAGGGCTGAGGTTTTTGTCCTCCCAACTTTTCAAAATATAACACGGACGCTGTTTCTGGTATCTGGGAAGAGCAGTGAGATCACTGGAAGTTTCCCAAAGGGAAAATTTTTCTGAATAAAAAGGGAGACAATGGGAGCTTCCTTTATGTTTCAAAGATGGCTACAAAATTGATTCGTTTGAAAAATGCTGTTCGTTACTTATCTGACCGTGGAATCACATTCAGCCCAGGGCACCGTGACCCTCGGGAGAAATGGAGCAGTGAATACCTGATCTAAACTTTCTGGCCTGAAGGCAACTGAAGTGACTTTCGACAGATCTATCATGACAGCTCGTTTTGAAAATCTGTTTGTCTCCAGCAGGGTAAGGCCCATTTTTTTAACGAAAAATCCTTTGAATGTCTCTGAATTGGGTGGCGGGTGACTCAGCTCTCATTTTGTCAATAGTGACATGTCGATGTCGAAAGGTGGTTCATCGAGGAAGAGACATCAAAAGAATGAAGAACATGACTTTGACGAGGGCCCAGGAAGAGTCTCAAACTGCCGGCCTTCGGGCGTGTTTGGTTGGGCACCATGGTGGCCATGAGAATGGCCTCAGATCTCCAATGTCGTGCCCTGAAATCCATCACTGGGTGGTGCCGAGGCCATGCTCCCCTTAACGAGGCAGAGTGAGACACCGATGCAGGTCTGTTACTTGGAGAGATGGGACGCCTCTGACAGTGGCTTCGGGCCTCCCCAGTGGCCCTGCCGAGCTTTCCGTAGAGCTGCGCTGCTGTCCAGGAGACATCTGCCCCAACGTCCTCCCTTCCTCCTCCCCTGGGCTCGGGCCAGGCTGCCTCGCGGCTCAGCTCCTGGTCTCCGCGTGCGGTGCGCCTTCCCCACGTTCTCCCGTAGGCGTTTCTCTTAACAAATGACTGGCACTTGGCCTTTGCTTTTCAGAAAACCCAGATCAGACAGGCCCCACTTTTTTTTTTTTTTTTAAAACAACTCTTTAGAAGGGACACACGCAGTTCCCACTGTCCCATCTCTTCCGTGACCTTGTAGTCAGCCTGATTCACATATTCGTGTCTGTCTGGCCCCTCGGAGTGTTTGATTTTACTTCCCAGGTCACATATCCTCTTTTACAGAATAACGGAGACAGGAAAAGAGGGGAGGGCCAGCCAAGGAGGAGAATAGCACTCAGTGGTGTGTATGAGACGAAACTATTACCCAATTTGGATGTGATGATTTATCAAACGACCCATCTAACTTTTGTTTTTCAGTAATTTGCTTAAAATTTCTCTATTTCGCTTTAACCTGTGAGTCCATAAAGTTTTCTCAAAATTAGAAAGTTGTAGAATTAAGGATGCACTTTCCCTTTGATTAATCTACATAATTATTCAGTGGCCGATTCTCTCTCGTATTTGAGGAGTCTGGGTTGATGTCCACTCATCCCTACTCTTTGCTTGGGAAGAGGTGGGCTAAATAATTCTCTTTTAGTTCATGGTGCACTTGTAGTAGATATTTTCATATGATTTCAATCAATAACTTTTTGAAAAGGTTCCAAGCAGCAACGATAGTTTCCAAGCTACTTTTATTAACATTTCCAGTAATTATTTTTTATAATAGAATCGTCTCCATTTTTCTTTCCTTCCAAAAGCAACTCATTGCTTCAAGTTGCTCCCCTTAATTTCCGATTTAATCAAATCTAAGCTCTGTGGCAGTTGTTGTTAGCTGAAAAGAAGACCACATTTCTTTCAAGGTGGGGGAATAGACCAAGACAGACTGGATTTTTCCTACCTTAAAAAATTGTGTTGCCCTCTAGAAATAACATGGATATAATCAAGATCAACGACGTAATTTTAGGGTCCCCTTGCAAAGTGAAAAGGGGGCTGCTTGTTGAAAAAGTAGGGGAGGTGTGCTGTGCAAGGAACTAAAATACGAAGCTTTTCTCTTTATTTCATGCATCTCCTCGGCTCATGCGCATGCTCCATTGTCCCATTGAACTTCACTTATGAAACACAAGTGCAAGCGTAAAACTAAGAATTTCGAGACAGAGACAGCAGAGCATTAAACCAAACATGGGGCCCCGTGGGTGTGGGGCCCGTGGGCGTGGGCCCCGTGTGACCACCCAGCAGCTGTGGATGGAACTCGACAGCGAGCTGATCAGCAGG
>NW_006439713.1:5220576-5232994 GCF_000325575.1 Pteropus alecto
AAGCCAGAGGGGACATTGCCCCTTCTCTCTCTCGAGTCTCTTGGGGGTCATGGCTGTAGTTGACGTCAGGGCTCCGGGGTGAAATGGAAGGCACAGGATACGTATCTGCTACGTGAAGGCAGGAACAGTTTTCTCCTCCTGGTTTGTCCTTGGCCCGCCTGGACAGCGGCCTCACCATACTGTCTGCCTTCATGGAGGGAAAGGTGAGTGCTTGTTCATGGTGGGCAATTTTATTTTGACATTCCATTTTAAATATTTGACATCACGACGTTCACTGAGTGCCTGCTCTTCGCCGATTTCTGTTTAGGTGTGGTGGACATCTCCCTGTGCTCATGGAGCCTCCATTTTCATGGTCAGGGGAGAGGGAGACATTTAATGAACAAAATAAAGGAATAGACAAAATGTAAAGAACTTCAAGTATAGAAGCACAAGGAAGGAAAGTTGGGTAGAGGATGCCGATGGACGTGGCGGGGCTGGGGCTTTACACTAGCCCACAGGATGGTTAGGAAAGGCCTTACCTAGAAGGTAGCATTTGCATGAAGACGGGAAGAGGAGAAAAGAGGCAGCTTCTGGGGAAGAGAAGCTAGAAGAGTCACGGTCAGGGCGAAGAGTCTGCGGCGAAAACAGAAGACTGTGTTTTTTGTTGAACTTGAACGAGCTTTTGGTGTAATTTTAGTTTGTGCAGATCTAAAGCATTCTTTTTCCTCTTTTTAGGTAGAAAAACAGTACATCTCTGTCAATTCAGTTAAAGATGAATAAGAAACAGTTTCTGTGCCTTGATTGGATGCGGCCACGTCTGGTCCAGAAGCAGCACAGCTGGGCTCCGAGGTGGGGTGACTTCTACAGACAGACCTTTCTTAATAAAGGACATCTCTTATTAACGGCTGAATTCAAAGCAAACTTGAAAATACCCAATTGATTTCTCATTTATAACATTTTGTTTTGAAAAAGATTTTATGTCAGTGATTGCAGAACGAAGGTGCCAGTAGTAAAATAATTGTTTTATAAATGGGAAGTTAATCAGGCGTTCCCCTGTACCTCGTCCTCGGCAAGGTCAGCGTGACTGAATTGCGAAGAGAAGGCATCGTACAGTGGGCAGATGAGAGGTCTGCGGGGAGGGTCACTAACCTCCTGGGGGCAAGTTTGGAAGCGAATGGCTCTGTGAGCTCAGAGGAACGGACACGGTTGTACCTGGGAGCAGACTGGTGTCTGCTATTACATCAACGAGGATAATGATGACAAACGCTGAAAAAGCCTCAAGTTTCAGAGCCCACACTGACCCCCAGGCGGACTTTTCCCTGGAGGGTATAATACTGCTGTATTCCAGGTGCATTCCTAAGGTGTATTCTATTTCTCACACACTCATTTTGTGTAGGGGTTGCCAGAAGATTCTTTGGTTTCATCCAGGCAACTCTCTGCTTTTCTGGAGTGTCCGTGAACTTGGTGGAAGCAGGGGTCGAAGTGGACTTGACTTTTGTCTGGGAGTCTGTGCTCCGTGTCTTGGTTTCACTGAAGCATGAGGCAGGAATGGAAAGACCTCCTTCCTGGAACTGTTCGTGTTTACACGTGGATAATGTGTTTCTTCAAGATGTTGGCTTGGTGTAGCCGTGTCTCACCTGGACACAAGGAACGCTTTGTTGACTGACTGCTTTGGAGTTTAATAGGCTTCTGTCGAACATGAACTATATTTTTCTGGAAAATGGAATATGAAAATAGTTGACAGTTCTCCTAGAAGCTGAGCTGAATTCCAAAACAGCATGTAGGTAATCCTACCTGATTCACCTCGAGTTCTCATTTGAATGTCTGTTGGTGGCAACAAAGCCGTCATGAAAAACAGCATACTTCATCTTTGAAAAAGAATACTTCAATGGAAAAAAAAAGGCAGACGGGTTTAAAAAAGTTGTCACTTCAGGCTGTCACCTGTCTGATCCTTACCTGAAGATGAAAAACCCTTCCATGTAACAAATATATATACTATAGTCGTTGGTTTTTAGGATATATTCCAGAGTCCTTGTAGGAAACTTAGATAGCATTTGGAGGGTCAATATGAGAGAAGTATATTCAGTAACCATAGTCATTTCAACCGCTGATGTTTCTGTGTTCACACTGGGGTTGATTTATGAAGGTTTCAGGTAAGTAAGAATTAGCGTGTGTTAGACACTGTAGTTGCAAGCTATGTCATTTTTTCCTCGTTCTCTACTCTTTTATAGGAGATGCTCAGTTATTAAGTTCATTGCTATTTCTTGAAATGATATTGTTATTTTCTATTTGAAGAACCATGGGGCGGGGGGTGTGTCTCTAGAACACTATTCCTAAGAGTATTCACTTAATGATTCCACTGCTTATGTTTTCCAGAATATTTCATTTTTTCATTTCTTAATAGAGAAACCACGGTCTGAAATGAAGCACAAAACATGCACAGCCTTCTCTGTGGACCCTTCGACTCGTGAGTCATGTCCCCTCCAGAATCCACTGCTACTTTTGACCATCTGCCATTGATGCCTGGTGACACAGGAGACTGGGAGGAGACTGGGCAGGAAGGCACTGGATCTCCTTGCCCTTGAATTTCCACTTGGTTGGCCAAAATTGATTAGGACCTGGGCAGACACAACATTTAGGCTGATTTTTGCTACAGACAATGGAAGGAAACCAGGCAGAACACTCAGTATAGATCCATGTACTTCACACACGAAGAAAAACACAGTTTTAAGTTAAATCGACTTTGGAAGCATAAGCCAGGATGACTTCAGTTAGAGCACCATTACGTTCTCGGTCACTAAGTCTGGTTCCAGAAGCCTGCCCTCATCGCAAGCCTTTCACATGGGGTCCTTCTTGGCTGTTTCAGAGTCATGGGTCTGGTAATGAGCCTTGATCCAAGAATTTCTAGAAGCTCGTAGATAAAAGTATCCGGAAGCTTTTTATCTCTCAGCTGAAATATCTTTCCGAGGACACACACACGTAGTGTCATTGTGACCCTTAAGATTTTAATTTCGAATCTCGTCCCTATTACAGAGAATAGTTTCAATCCCTGGGAAACGACCAGCTTCTCCAAGAAGCCAGATCCTTTAAAGATGGTACAAAAAGACACCAAAAGCAACAACAAAGCTAGAAGCACAAAACGAGCGAACAAGTCTCTGTGTAGATTTATTTCTTTTGGCTTATTCGACAGTGGCCAGGAGAAGGGCTTGAAAGGACGAGTCTGATTTCCATTTCAGTGACACACATGGCGTAGCGTGTTAAGGGAGGAGAGGCCACATGTCATGTTCCTGTGCAGGGGGTTTGCACTTCTCCGGCAGGGGCCACCTGGCCACGAGTCACACTTGTGTCTGGACGATGAGCATTACTCACTCTGAGACATTTATTAGGGCTCAGAATGGTCTTCAAGGTTCTTCTCGGCTCTTCTTCTGCCGTCTCGATGGGCTCAAAGTGCCAAACCACTGGTCAGCACGGAAACTGGGTGGGAGGATCTGGAATGATCGCTGGCTCACCGAGGGCCTTTGATCCTCTCTGCTTCTCCATCCTTGTTTGGCCAGGCATAGGAGAGGGTCATCTGCCAAATGGCTGGTGGTGTTCTTTCCAGGAGCCTCCCCGGATGGCTGACCGCAGGGAATTCACCAGCCTTGAATTTGGCCCCAGGTCAGCAGGCTCGGGAAGACTATTGGGTCAACATATTAAGAGATGGGCCTGTCTCTCTCGATTACAGGCACAAAATACTTCACTGACAAGACGCAGGTGTAGAAACAGAATTCTAATCCACTGATTTTCCACAAGAAATATAACTGAAGAATGGCTGGAGTTTCAAGAACTCCAGAGAGTTCATACTGCTTGAGGAGTAAAATCACAATTGGGAAAAAGTAAATATGGAATCAGCCAGGAATCGGAACCGGGCATGTAAATGATAATTTTTCAGTCGGAGCGATGTGTGCTCTCACTAATGGGTTGAATGGTGGCTCCCAAAATGTGTGTCGTCACCTGGAACCTGTGAGCATGACCTTCTTTGGAAAAAGGGTCTTGGCTGATGTAATTTAATCAAGGATCTCAAGATGAAATCACTGTGGATTAGAGGGAGGCCATAAAGGCAACAACAAGTAACAAATGACAAGAATTCTTAGAAGAGAAGGGGGAGAAGACACATAGAAAAAATGGCCACGTGTGGACTGAGGCTAAAGCAGGCCACGGCCACGGGTGGTGGGCGGCTTCCAAGGCTGACCCATGTCCTGTGCAAGGAACGCATTTTGTCTCCAGATATATTCATGTAGCTGCATAGGTCTCGCTGCCCTGGGAACTACTTTTCCTCTTGAACTTGCCCTGGCAGTCATTATCTGATGGCTTTCTGAGAGTGGCCACCCGTTCCCCCAACGTTCTCGGGAACAGTGACAAAAGTGGAAGACACTTCTGTGAAAGTGCATTTTCTAGGGGCGGAAAACACCAAATTGTATTTTTTGTTTCTCTGCACATTTTCCCCTGGGACCTTGCCAGCTCTGACTGGTTCCACGAATCGTCTATTTCCCTGGGGCCTTAGCAGTGAAATCAACCTGATGTCCGACCCCGCGCACAGAGCCCACTTCGCCGGGAGTCATGGTGACTGGGTGAAAGGCAAGGCAGAGACACACGTTCCCTACGGCTGGACGTAACTGTCTCCAGGGTCAAGGCCACGCTTCCCGTCTCCTCCAAAGAAGATACTGATTCAGATGTATTTCTTAATCAGAAAAACTGGATTTTTCTAAGAAACACATTTCACGGCAAGTGGGGCGCCCGTGCTGACGCCTGGCGGATGAGTGGGAGGTGCGCGCCTGGCAGCCGTGCGCCGCGAGGGTGGCGGGAGTGCGCGGGCCAGGCTTGGACTTGGATGGGGACGCACTGCTGGCCACAGCAGGAGGGGAGCAGCCGGGAGCAGCGGCCAGCGGCTTGGCCGGCGACGTGGAGCCACTGGGGAGGGGTCGGCAGGGGAATACCGTGATCAGATTGAATTTTGGAACGAGCCCTTTGGTGCCGTGCTGGAGGAGGGGCGGGGGCGAGTCGATGGCGGAGGAGGCCGGGAGAACCGCGGGCAGACGCCGGGAGCAGGTGCAGAACGCCAGGGTGCTATCTGATCTTGAGCTGCAAGGTTTGAGAACGTCCTGTGTCTCATGCCACATTTCTGTTTCCATCCGTCTTTCAGAGATGTGAATCACCAATCAGATAAAAGCAGGAGAGAGAGAGAGAAGTGGATGATGATGGGAAAGGCCGGGCCCTCGCCATCTGCATCAGGCAGGGCCTGACTTCTCAATCCTTAGAGGAACCCACAGTCCAGATACCTTTTTGTTGAAGCCAAAATAAGCGTTATATACAATTAAACCGATGTTAGTTACCAGGCACTTCTGGAAGGGGAATCGTGCTTCCATAACATGTATTAAAACTGAAACATGTATTAAAACAAGTGACCAAAAAAATCACTGCATCCTCCCTAGGGTCTAGGGCCACAGTTACTAGTCACGCAGCCTATGTCCCCAGGGCCGTACAGGGCACTCTGCAGGTGCCCATTAAATTAAACAAAATATAGGGAGCCCACGGAGCATGGCAAGGGTTTCTTCAGCCTCGGCCAGTGTTCAGTTTTCTTTTCTCTCTAATGTCATGCAAATGGAATTATTCAAGCTGAATTAAACTAATCAAATATTTGCCTTTACAAGTGCTAGGAACTTCTAACCCGTACCCTTGTCTGGTTGTGCCGGCATATGTATTTCCTTTTCTTGGTCATTCGCAAACACAGGCTGAACCCTGAGCTTGGGAACATTTTCGCCCGTCTGTCTGTCTGTCTGTCTGTCTCTCCCCCTCTCTCCATCTCTCTCTCTCTCTCTCTCTCTCTCTCTCTCTCTCTCTCTCTCTCTCTCTCTCTCTCTCTCTCTCTCCCCTGTGGGGGGGGGTCTCAGCTGAGGTTGGGAGGTAGAATGCTGAATAAATAGAAATTCATTCTGGGCCCCAGGGCTCTTTGCGAAGGTAATTCTGACCTCCAGCCACGCAGAATATTGGAAATTCGACCTCGATCTGGTTTCCACATAAGCTGTCATTTTATACACCCACAGAAAGCGAAGGAGGACATAACGAAGAGGATATATTTCCAGTTGGCAAATGGAAACAGAATCAGTAACAGTTACAAAAACTCTCCTTCCCCAAGCGATAACGGCCCATCTATTTCCTTTACTTTTTGTTTACAAGTGTGTGTCTTGAACTTCTACGGGTTCCAAGACACATTTGTAATGACCTTTGAGTTTGGTTATAAAATTTTACCTAATGGACGAACATTGTTCGTATGAAAAAAGCAATCAGACATTCATATGCGTATAAAGTATGTGTATTATGAATAAAGGGCTAGGATAAAATGTAACATTTTTCTCTGATTAAAAAAGCAACGCGAACTTTATTTTAGTAGATTCGGAAAAATACATAAAGGTACAGAAATCACCTGAAATCCATCACTCAGCTACAACCACCCTTATTTGAAGTTATTTCTCTTTTTTCCTTTGCACGTATAGAATCATTGCACGTGAAAAAAAAAATATAAAAATCACAGTATACAATTCTGAATTCTGCTTTTTTCCCTTTAACATTGATGTATAAATATTTCCTCCATGTTATCGGATATTCTTTGACCACACTAGGAATGGTTAGGGCTGTAATTGGTTAATTTTCGAGTCTTTGATTCTGGGCGTGGCTTGATATTTGGTGCTTCGAAGACAACATTACCCAAAGGGTCCTTTTCTCCCTTGCTTATTAAAAATAAAGGTATTTATATTTCATCTGCAGGGAGAGAGGGGTCTGAAGGGAATTAGGGTCTATATGTTTTATATGAAGAAACATGTAGTCAGCTCTCCGGGGCTGCCCGCTCTGTTTCTCATTATTCTGTACATTCTCCTTTGACCCCGGTAGAGATGGGAGGTCCTTTTCAATCTGGAGGGCTCAGCTCAAGCTGGTGTTGGATGTAGATGTGAGCATTCACGGAGCTCATCCCCCTCCATCATCCTGTATCCTTTCTGTGGTGCTGGACCAGCACAGCAATCACTAAGGATGCAGAGGGGTTAGAGTTTAACAGGGCCGGGTGTGTGTTCACCGGACAAGTGATCAGAGGTTGAGGAGTCACAGGCCGATAAGTAACTTGCTAGGTGCTTTTACTAGGTAACACCTCTAGCTTGGCTGTCTTCATCTGCTACACCTCTGCCCATGAGATAAAGGGTTAATCTAAGCAGAGGGGACCCCACATTGACATATGCCCATTCTGTCTTCTCAGAGCTGAGGCTGTCTCAGGTCATAATCAAATAGGCATCAAGAAAAGACCCACAGGTCAGTAGAGGTGGCTGTCAACGTGAAGGGGACAGGGTTCACGTAAGGGGGCTGGAGCAAAGGGCTTACTTGCCCTGAGCTGATCCTGCTCAGTGGGATGGGAACAAGAGTGGGCTGATCCCGGTTCAGCGGGATGGGAACAAGAATGAGCTGATCCTGGCGGCTTATCCTGCTCAGCGGGATGGGAACAAGAATGAGCTGATCCTGGCTCCAATGGGCAGGCGATCATCAATGTTGAGGGCATGTGCACACCACCTCCCCAGGCCCCAGGATGGGAATCTGCTGGACTCATTTGGGGCACAGGCTCCATGTCTCTCTGCCCACTGTCTAATACCAGCTCGTGTGTGTACCTCTTGGGGGCCCCTCGGTTCATTGCCAGTTGGGTTTCCAAGTTTAAGCCACTCCACTCCTGGTACCAAAACCTGTATTGTTTGCTAGGGCTGCTGTAGCAAAGTGCTACGAACTGGGTGCCTTAGATAATGGAATCTATTTTCTCAAAGTCCGAAGCCCATGGGCAGCTGGGTGGGTTCCTGCCGAGATCACGAGGATACTTCTGTTCCAGGCCCCTCTCCTCTCCCTGTCTCTTTTCACTTCATCTTGCCCCTGTGTGTGTTTCTGTGTCCGGATTTCCCCTTTTTCTGAGGACACGGCCATATTGCATTATGCCCACCCTAATGACCTTGTTTAAACTTGACTACTGTAAAACCCTGTCACTCTGAGGTCCTCGGGGTTAGGATTCTACTATATCTTTTTCTTGGGACACAATCCAACTGCCAGGGGTCCCGCCCCTCACCCACTCTGAGCCCGGCGAGCTCAGAACGTCCTTCGAGCTGTCATTAATAGTACTTTTCAACTGAACGTATCTCTGAAATGCGGTTTGAATGATGTGTCCTTTCTAAAAATGAAAGCAGCAGGAGCCTTGAAAATCCTTCCATTTCGAAGGATTAATTCGGTGTTGTTTCTTTACCTGGAGAACCTATGCTGCCGGATGCCTCTTTCTCCATGTTGAGAAAGTATTCACGCAAAAGAGAAGACAGAGGTCATTTTTTTTTCCTAAAGTAATAGAAGATGATGCCAGACCCTTCTGTGTTTAAGCAACAATTATTTGGCTTTTGTGTATTTCAGTGGGTTACTGTCCTGGTGTGTCATGGCAGTTGTCTTTGTGACCATGCCTGTGCTCCAGGTACGGCCTACGGGGCTTCCACCTCAGCTCCACTGAGCAGCCGGCCTCAGTGGGCTCTGATGGTTCCACCTGTGGGTTCAACCGATGCAGCAAAATAGAATAGCAGCCTAGAGAGTTGACTGAAGCCAGACCGGTGGTCACCAACTGCGAGACCATGGGCGGTGGACTTGAACTCGGTCTGTCTCAGTTTTCATCTCTAAAATGCGGATAATATGAATATCTAGTATCTATATCATGGAGTTGTGATGAGGTTTAATATTTGTAAAGTGCTCAGAACAGGGCCCGGCATTGAATAAGCACCATGTGCATTCGTTAGGTTAAAAATAAGGGCTGAAAGCTTGCTAGATGCCAGGAACCTAGATGCAATGTTATAACGATGTCAACGGGTTGGTTACTATGAACCTCACATCACGGAGTAGGAAACAAATGCCGAGAGCTTAGGAGATTGTTCAACTCTGAAGAGGTTTAAGAAGGTAAACCAGTTTTCTTCACCTCTGTGACGCTGCCTGAGAAATGAAGTTTCCGTTAACAAATTAGTCAATAGATCGTTGTTGAGCATCTACCACGTGGTGGAAGATATGTGTCCACGGCTGGACAGAATAAAGGTGACATTTCTAAATGAAAGACTTACACGTCAGTGCTAATATTTCATTTGAACTATGCTCTGCTACCTTATTTAGACTCACTAGTGACTATGAGCAAACAAGGATGCTTGTGAATTTATCCAGTTTAAATTTTGTACGAAGCCTCTATAACAGGTTTCACAAATGATTTCTTACAGCCGAGTATCTTCCCTAACTTACAAATAGTTATTCTCTGATGTGGACCAGTTGGCAGGACCCAGTATGTTAGCGTCGTTGCTGTTGTTGAGTGTGCATACACATGTATATCGGATGTGGGTAGAGCTCAACCCGTTTGAAGGTGGAAAGGAGAGAGCGGAGGGCACAGGGATCCAGTTGCCTTGACAACCAATGGATGGTCTGGAAGGTGTCCACCTCGGCCTCTGGGAACCGTGGACAAAGCCAGGGCGCAATCGTGGGATACCTGAGTGCAAACGTCCCACGCTTCAGCTGACTCTGTGACTGGATAGACAGGGAAGGTGTGTTCGTGGGAAGAAAGCTCCCAGCAGGGAGGTGGCCGTGGAATTTATGATCCAATCCAGGGCTCTAATCAAAATCACGCCAGGTTAACAGGCGTACACTGGGGCTGTCCTGGGTGAATGAGGTGATGGGGACCCCACAACGGGCTGTATGGTTGAGGGGCGCCTGGGTGCAGACCTGGGGGCACCAGCAGCACCACCATCTTTACTAGGGGCCATGGCCATGGGGCAAGCTGGGGCTGTCTGAAGGCAGGTGTTGCAAGGCTACTGGTCTGTCCCAACGATGCTGTCGTTCGTAGAGGCACGGGAGAAATCCTGTTCAAAAGTCAATTCTAAATCTTCCGGTGCGATTAATTACCACAACCTTCTTTGTAATTTCTCTGGGTGTATTTCACAAGGACACAATCCTTTCTTCTTCCGACATAGCAGTGTCGACCTGGTCTCCTTTTTGGGCAGCCAAGACTTTCAAAATCAGGGGTGAGCAAGATTGGCTTTATGATAGTGGTCACCAGTTATCGATTTATCTTATAAAATTACCATTATCATCACATCATGATATCATCGCATCATCAAAGACTGAGTACGTGTTTGCGTGTGTGTAGGTGTACGATGGAACGGGAGCTACGCAGGCAGGTGTGTGCGTGTATACTGAAATGAGGAGGTGTACAAGTAGGAGTGTGTGTGCGTGCACAAGTGTGCTCGTGTGTACACGGTGTATGCGGCATGCGTGGTGTCAGATAGGTCTGACCCGAGTCCCATCTCAGCGGCCGGTCCGCTTCTTCACTTGTGTGGGCTCAGCCTGGTATGGCGCTGGTTTTCAAAGCCAAGAGGAAGCTAGGTGTTGAGGAGATGAAGCCGGGCAAGCTATTTCAGAGCCCTGACTGTATAAGAGATGAGTGGAAAGGGGGTGAGCTGTGACCGGCAGGAGTTTTAGGGTGCTCCCCACCCTGACTTTTCTGTAGGCGGACATCGAGCATTGGGTTGCTGTAGTGCAGGTCTGGAAAGGGGTGTGTTATGGGGCCATCGGGGTAGAGAAGCAGGGCCGTAGGACAGGTCACAAAGGCTCAGCTAGCTCTGGGGACTCAGGGCTGGGGCTGGAGGCGTTTGCGTGGAGCTGAGCTCTGGCGATTTGGGGAGACCAGAAGGATCAAAGTATCAATGATAACAGTTAAACACATTTTTAAATGAAAAATTTTGGAAGTATTTACTCATCCTTTTAAGATAAAGGGTTGAGATTTTCCCAAAGGAAGCCACCCTGCCTTTAGGACATGCGGCAAATGGTGAGGCCCTGTTGGCCCCACAGTCTCTCTCTCCCTTGTTTTTCTGACTTCCGCATTCCCACGTCACTTTTCCTGAAATGTACGTAATGTAGAACTGAAATGTATTTTCACTTATTGCATTCACGGAATAATTTCGTGTTTCTTGGTCTTCTCTTTCAAAATAAATCCTGTATTTCTTATTCACCAAAAACCCTAATAATAGAAACTCTAAGTTGGGATGCTTTGACTCAAATGGATCTCGTGAGATCTGCGGATTTGGGTTGCCTTGGGCCCTCCCTGAAGGAAAGGCACCAACCCTCCCTACAAACGATGGCTCACACACTTCTCTAGCGCTGGGTGTGCATATTTAAGTGTTTTCCTTCCCTTACGATAGAAAGGACACATACAGTGATGTGATTTGCAATGTGCCATTTTACATATGCCATATATTAGGATATGATTCAAAGTAAAATGCAATCCAAAATTTCCACATATTGTCATTTCTTAGTGGCGATAGTAGTCAAGTATTAAACAGACACAGACACACACAGACTGATTCCATTGTTAGCATAAAAAAGATTTTGTATACAAGTTTTTGATAGTGAATTTAGAATTTTGCAGTTTTTTATTTGCTTTTGGTTAGTTTGTCAGCCTGAGGTTGGAACCGATTAATGTGAAGCAGGCCATGAAAAGAATATTTGAAATTGTTAGAACCGAGTTCATTTGAACTCACTTTAAAAGTACTATTTTTATATTGCTCAGCCTTCTGGGTTCAGAGAGGGAATGTGTGGAAATTGTTACAAAAATCAAAGGGAGAAAATAGCCTGTTGTAAGTATTATAAATTTGGAATTACTGGCTGGATACTATTTTATTTCTAGAGCTTTTGGAAAATCATCATCTTATAATAGGAAAGCACACAATTTGGTTTTTCTTTGAGGGCCCCTCTGTTTTAAATGTGAGATTTGTTTTGTCTTTCACAAATAGAGCCAAGAGAAGAAAGACGTTTTCTAACGAGATTATTTACAAATTATGGAATGTTCTGATACAAAGATGATAAAAATTATGGAAAATTCTTCCTTTTTTTGGTCTTCATCTTTGTATCCCTCTGAGCTCAGCTTGGTGCCTAGGACGCATTAGATATTCAGTTATTATTTATCAAATAAAGTACAATTGCTGGCGGATGACGCACACGTTGCTTCCTCCTTAGAGTCTGTATCGCCCTGTCTTACACTCAGTTGGCCACTAGGTGTCTCTCTGTATCCAGTCTAAATCTCCTCCTGCATGCGCGCAGATCAGTCTAGGCTTGACCAGTTCAATTCTTTCTTTTCACCAGTTTCAAGTACTTTAGCCTCCTTGCGTACACAGAGGCATAAATAAGACAAAGCTGGTGATGTTCGTGTGAAATCGTTGGAAGAAGAAACAGAGGGCCGATTCTCCTTTCTCCAGGACTAGAAATGGGTCCTTCCCTGTGCTGGAAATGCTAGGAAAATTTTATAGTCGGAGAATTTTTAAATTAGCCAACTCAGACTTTAGTTATTTGCATGAATGCTCTCCCTCTC
>NW_006439713.1:5233005-5251845 GCF_000325575.1 Pteropus alecto
CTCCCTTGCCCTCCCCTCCCCTTCTCCATCCTCCCCTCCCCTTTTCTTCCCTCTGCTTTCCCTTCCCCTCCCCCACTCTCTCTCCCGTCTCTTTCCCCTCCCCCTCTTGCCACATGTCGTGCTGAACACACACTTTGACAGCACTCTAGGCGTCATCATAGAGAGATCTAGAACCCCGCAAGTGTTGTTTAGGCGAATGGTCCATTTGTTGAACTGCTTCTCTGTGATTATTGCGGGGGGTGGGGGGGGTGGGAGGGGAGAGGGAGCAGGGTTATCTGCCGTCGAATCAACAGAACCCACTCTGCTAATGCTGCTGTAGAGTGAACCATCGGTGTAACGGAGAAGTTGTAGTTGGACCGGTTCTTAGCGTGTCTGCAGCAGCGTCTCCCCTGGGGTGTGGACACAGTCTCAGACGTGGGGATGTTGCTGGGGCGTGGACAACAACGGTGTAGACGGTTGTGGACATTGTACCCTTCACTGTAGCCTCCTCTCGCATCCCTCCGCTGGGCTCCGGCAGAAACGGTAGCACTGAAAAGGGGGCGTTTCCTTTGGGACGAAGTCATTTCTTTGAATACTGTTTTTCTTTCCCCTGATTTTGGAAGTGATACGTTTCCACTGTAGAAAAGTTGGAAAACACGGAAAAGTATCATGAAAATAATCATTCTTACCATTTTAGAAACAACATTGAAATCGTGATGCATGTATAATTTTATACCCTTCTTTTCGTATTACATGATACCATGAACATACGGCCATATCGTTACTCTTCAAAAACCATTTTTAACGGCAGCATGCTACTCCATCTTTTGCCTGAGCTTCACTTTATTTACTTACTCATTTTCCTATTGATGAACAGTTAGGTTCTTTGAAATTTTTTACTTTCAGAAATGGTGCTGAAATAAATATAGTTATATATTCATTTTTCTTACAGCTCAGATTAATTCCTTAGGATAAATTTCTGTAATTGGAATTAATAGGAGGACAAATGTATTCTTGATATTGGAAGTAAAATGCAGCCTTTCCCAGGAAGAATTCTTCACCCTTTTAGTTATAAATTCAGGGCTAGCGCAGGCGACTCTGCAACTAGGAGAGTATCAGAGTTTCGGGAAGTATTTTTTTCATAGCATCTTTTCACAGAAGACAATGCTTTGCAAATGAGCTCATTTTCTCCTTTCCTTAGACCAGTATCGCTTATATCCTGAAAATTTAACTCTAAATTTTAACTCATTAGAAAAGGCTGCTTTTAATAACCCTGGTGTCTGAAGCTCAATTACTGGCCATTTATAGCAGTGGTCCCTAACCTTTTTGGCACCAGGGACCGGTGTTCCTATGAGAATCTAACGCCTGATGATCCGAGGTGGAGCTGAGGCAGTGATGCCCGTGCTGGGGAGCGGCTGCGAATACAGATGAAGCTTTGCTCGCTCACCCCCTGCTCACCTCCTGCTGTGCAGCCCGGTTCCTAACAGGCCACGGATTGGTAGCAGTTCACAGCCCCGGGGGTTGGGAACCCCTAAATAGGTTCCCCTATTACCTGGAAAAACCTGTGACCATTATTAAGAACCATTATTAAGAACACCCATTGCTCAAGAAAACACTTTATTTAAGTCACCGTGGCAAGCTTATGTAGATGACCCACATGAACCTTACTGTTCTGGTTTAGAATTTGGGATCTAAAGGGAAGAGATTGTGGCATTTCCTCGGAGCTCCCTACAGTCTGTCACCAGGCAGAGCACGTTTTATTCTCATCCTCCTAAGATCCAAAATGTAGGGATTTGAAAGCATTTCAGTGACAATTACTATTGAGAAAAGCTCCTTTTTTAATTTTTAAAAAGGTTGGCATTGAATTAAAAGGATATTAATTTAGTATTTTAAAGCCTTCTCAAAGTAAAAATCTATTTCTAGAAGTCAGCTTTGGGTATATAAGAGCACCTCTCAAGGTTTTTCAAATGGCGTTTCTTTTTAAAAATTAAATATGTATTTCCTTCCTAAAATCTGGAATGCTTCTATTTTTGGTATTTTGGGAAAAGGGCAGAATATTTTTTAAAGCTATGTGTACACAATCTTTAACATTTTTTGTCTGCCTTGGATTTCACAAATGATGGAAGTCAGAGCTCAGGAACAACCCAAAAGAAGAAACAGGAATTTGGTTTGTTGGTCCTCTTCCGGCCCTCTAGCTCATGTCCCGACCGTCAGGTCTCCTACTTTACTCCAAGTTCATCGATGTGTCTGACTGGCTCCAGGCCAGCTGACACAATGCTCCTGGAATGTGTCCTGCCATGTGCCTGAGGCGCTGAGCAGGCAGGGCTGGTCTAGGCAGTGCTGGAGGAGGATAAGGGGGACGGTGGCCTGCGGTGTCCTCCTCTTTGATTGATGGCAAATGTTCTGTCACTTCCCAGCCCTCAGATGCTGAGGATTTCATGGGACTCTGGGCTGCTCATTGCTGGATTCTGGCCTAGTCCGCCTTCTCTGAGCCTTAGCCCCATGTCCTGGACCTTATCCTCCTCCATCAAATTTCACTGTGTTCTGTTGAGTCAAAAATCTCTGTCTGATAGCTGATGTGTGGGTAGCTTCCAGCATCCCAGCAGGCAGGCTGTCCCAGCTGCCATGGAACAGAAAGTCTCTCTGGCCAAATTAAAACGCTCAAATCACACAGCTGATTGAATCAATTCAAAACGTACCATGGAAAGCAATAAGAAATTAGGGCTAATGAATGCACTGTGGGTGCCTGCTGGGTGGAAAGACCATACTTCCAGGTTTCTAGAACCCTGGGCTGCCTGCGGCCTGTCTATCTGCTGCATCAGCCTTTATTGCCAGTCATACAAGATCTAGAGGTGCAGCAAGTGGCTCAGCAGATGAAAGGTGCCTGTAACCAACACACGCTCGCTTTAGCGTAGAGAGGGCCAGTCAGTAGCTTTGGGTCACCAGTTCACCAGCTGAGTGGCCGCGTTAGGCAGAATAATGGCCTCCAAAGATGCCACCTTGGTCCCTAGATGTGCCTGTGTAAACTTACATGTTGGATGTATGGGAGAAAAGTAAGCGATGCCATAAGTTTGGAAGCAGCTGGAACGGGTTATATCTAATATTATCTTTCTTAAAAGACGTGGCACCTTACCAAGGGATTTTTATAATTGCAGAAAGATGAGATTAAAACATTAATGGAACAAAGTGCTGAGAGTCGTGGAATCTCGTTGTCGCTCTTGTCGGAGCTCAGAGGATGCGGAAAAGAAGGTGGAAGAAGACCGAGAACGTTCTCGGGGGAGGCGGGACTCCAGCCAGCATTCGCTTGACAACTAATGCGTAGAACGTGCTAGATTCTGTTCTATTCATTTCGGAGGCACAGTCATTAAGGTATTTATTAAGTGCTTACCACATGCCAGACATTATTCCGGGAACTGGTGATGCAGGGGAGAACCGAATAGACAAAAACACCTGCTTTTGTGGAGCTCATATTTTAATGGAGGGAGACAGGTGACAAACAGATAAACAGACAAAGTATATCTTAGTGCTATGGAAAAAAATCTCAGCAGGTTTTGTGTGTATGCGTATGCTGCAGTTTTAGGTCAGGGGACTCCAGTGCCTAGTGCTCACCTACAAAGACTGATATCCCCTTGTCCTCCAGCAGCTCATTGGGGAAGAGACAGTTAAGAACAGAACCATGACCAGGCAGCAGAGTAAGTGCTGTTGTACAAATCTAAGGCCACGGGAGGAAGAAAGAGAGACTGATTGACCACCTGGGGAGTCAGGGAGGTCTTCACAGAGGAGGTGATGTTCCAACAGAGCCTCAAAGTGGGGTGGTGGCTCCCTAAGCAAAGAAGAGCAGGAGGGCTCCCTAGATGAAGGAATATGTCCAAGGTCACTAGAATGTGACTGGATGTGGAGGCTTGCACGATACTTTGGTGTGTCGGGAGCAAAGGGCAGGGAGGGGAAACGGGTTTGAAAGGTAGATGAACCTGAACATGAAAAGCTTTTCTTATCAAGCTGGAAAGGTTTGAATTTTATCTTGTAGGCGAGGAGCTTACAGAGTTAACTTAAGCAGAGGTGTGCCAAAATCGTCCAAGCGTTGGAATTTGGATGCATGGCAACTTCACTGGCTGAGATCTAGAAGAGAGTGACAGAGAAGACTGAGAGGAAAAGGAGATGAATGTGAAAGAGGAGATAGAGTGATGGAAAGAAAGGTACTGAGCCCCACATGACTCTGCTAAGGTTGAGGATCTACAGGGCCTCCTGGTGGAGTGTCCAGGGGCAGCTTGGTGGGTGAGGCTGGACGGTGGGCAAGTCAAATGTCTAGATTTGTGTTGCATCTCATGGCTGTACCTGTATCTTCCTTCCTAGGGTAGTTGCATGCCCCCCCCCCATATCTTGATTAGATTAAATAAAATTTCTGAAAAATTTAAAATGATCATCCCCTGTTACTATTCTGTCATGTGGAGCCCGTGGCTCCTACAGGGAAGTCAGGTGAATATGAGAGCATTTATTCTCTGCCAGCTCATGCTGATTATTTCTCAGCGAGGTTCCTGCTTATGGGTCTTCAAAGTATCATTACACAAAAGTATTGTTCTAGTTAAGGAAATTAAAGGAGGAACATAGATTCATAGAAGCCAAGGTCATTTTTTCTCCCACTCGACAACCCTCCTTTTTTAGAAACATGCGTTTTCTGTATGTTTTTCCAGCCTTTGGAAATAACTTTTGGCCCATTTTCTTCAAGCTGCAGATTTGACCAGGTGTAGGGTATTATTCCTTCGAGGCCTCATTCCCTTCCCTCCCAAGTCCGCTCTGATTTCCCTACTTGAAGTGCCTACTAATGACATTAGGGCTCTTTGTCTCAGGACCTCTGAGTCCAGGGAACTGGGCGACCTTCTCCCAACAAAATTTTGACCTAAGTCATCCATCGACTTGTTTTCTTGACTCCTTTCCTTCTTGAAGGATGTCTTTTTGGTCTCTTGGTCCTTAAGAGGTTGGGGTAGCCCTGCCTCTTTCTCACTCTCTGGCTGGCTGTTGTCGTGTGCGTGTGTGCGTGTGTGCGTGTGTGTGTGCGTGTGTGTGTGTGTGCGTGTGTGTACTTCGATGACTCTCTCTGGCTGGACAGAGCTGGCTTGGTCCCCACTGGGAAGAGGACAGATCCCTTCCCCCAGGGACACGGTTGCTCTGACTCAGTGAGTTTAACTCTCTTGTCAGATACGGATGTTCTCGCCTCCCTCCCTGTTTCAAAATGGAATGAATCATATTTGAAAATATTTCTATCCTTTTAGTGACTACACAGAATGACACCCATTTTCATTAACATTTACTATTGTTAACCTTAACCTTGCTCCTTTTCTTTCATTTAAAAAATTAGCACGATTATTCCTATTATTATCTAGCTTCCCTCTGCCTTTGTTCTTAGCTTCATTAAAATGGATTCCTGTCTAAATAGATTGAAAAATAGTCTTTTTTTAATTTCTGGAGACTCAGAATTCAGTGATGGAATAATGAAGACCGTGGCGGGAAAGTGTAGACAGTTGGCTAATAGATTGCTGTGAACTATTTTCCTGTGATGTCCCCCTCAGCTCTCTGCCCCGTAGCCATGCTACTCATAGGGTGGTCTCCAACACCAAGCTTTTCATTAATATTTTATAAGATTTCTTCGAAATGGGACAAATGGGTCAGTCTCTCGGCAATGTATTGAGTTCTATAATTGCAGAGTCTATTATACACTAAAAATTCTACCCTCTTTGCCCTCGCTCTCACCCCTTTTTAATGGATAAAGAAAGAATCATTACACAAAAGTGGAATTTCAAGACTGCTACATTCACATGCCTGCTTTCTGAGTGGCTGGCGGCCACCTGCCGCTGAGAAGCTCTTTCAAAAGGGGGAACTGGACTTATTTCCCTTTTAAGCAAGAGTTGCAGCATGAATGTAGCTTCGATCACAGTTTCTAACACAGTCATACCCTCTTTATGAGCGCACTTCCTCAAAGACCTCTGGACCTAGCCCGAATGTGTCAGGCAGAGCCCTTTCAGAATCCAGACAGGTTGTCTGAACAAAGCCAGATTTCCTGGGACTGCCGGTTACAACCCCCTAGTCCGCAGATACAGTGCGTCTGAGATCGTCTGTCTGGATAATCTTCCCTTTTCAGTGTTTACGGAAAGCGGAAGTGATGTTATCCAGGCCTGGGTATGAGCGAGGTCGTGTCACGAGGGTTCGTCCTGATGTTGTGTTGTCTCGGTAGGGTAGCAACACCAGAATCTGAAGCAGATGGATGGCTTTGATGATGTTTCAAGGTCCCTGCCGTTTCTCACCTTCCGTGGTTGTTGGGAAATCACTAGAGAAATGAGGACGTTTAAGGTGGCAGGTCAACCTGTCCAGTTACTCACAGACATGGGAAGGAACCATGGGACGTTTATGAGAGTACTCTGAAAACACTTCTGTCATTGCTTTTTTAAAAACAGATTTTATATTTTAGAGAAGATTTAGTGCTGAGCAAAACTGAGCAGAAGATAGATTTCCCATACACCCCGTACCCCCACACAGGCACAGACCCCCGCTTCATCGATATCCCCAGCTGGTGCATTTGTTACAACCGACGAACTCGTACTGACACATCGTTATCACCCTAAGTCCGCAGTTTACGCTAGAGCTTATTCTTCATGTTGCACATTCTGTGGGTTTGGGCAAATCTATAACGGCATGTATCCACCATTATAGTGTCGTGCAGAGTAGCTTCATTCTGTGTTGTTGCTTTTTACAAGAGATATATTTTGCCTACGTGTAGATTGATTTCTTTAAGGTTCTACCTGAGAAGATGAGTGGTTGAATTCTATTTTTCTGCTAAGATTTTAGGCAGGAGAACGTTTTTTCATGACTGTCCCATGAATTGTTAGTGTATGTTCTTTGATAAGAGCGTTCCATGGCCCTGTGGGTTTGGGCAATGCTCTTGAGGAAGTGACGGAGTCATCGACAGGACATTTATGTTGCTATTCTGGTTTGGACTTAGTCACGTGCGTTGTCTAAATTAAAACTCAATTTCACTTCTGAGAAATGGATGCGAAAACCCAACCGCGAATGTCCTGGTGGTCTGTCTTCATCTCTGTTTTGAAATTAGATTTCCCTTAAGGATGTCATTTACTCATTTGTTTATTTGTTTGTATAGCAGATACCTATTTTGTGCCTTCTCTGTGCCAATCCTCAGGGAGACACTGCACACCTTGACAGAACGGATAATGTGGCAGAGTGTTGAGTTCGGCAATGTATTGAAATTCTACCCTCTTTGCCCTCGCTCTCACCCCTTTTTAATGGATAAAGAGAGAATCATTACACAAAAGTGGAATTTCAAGACTGCTACTACCCTCCTTCCTACTAAAGGATGTTAGTTTATCCTAATGTTGAGTCCATCGCAATCTAGGACAAAAACTGTTTCCCAGCTTCCCTTCCTTGCAGTGAGGAGTGCCATGTGACTAAGTTCTGGCCAATGGGTTGTGACCTTGAGGGCTACGTGCAGGGCCTTTTTTTGGGCCTCTGTGCTCTGGTCTAGGTGTACGCGTGTCAACAGCTGGCAAAATGGAAGCCACGTATTTCGAGTGGCAGAGCAACAAGTCAGAAAGAATCTCGGACTTTGATGCTATGGAATGCCATGACAACCTTTAAATATGTACGATTGGACCATTATGTGAAAGAAATAAACTTCTATCAGTTTAAGTCGCTGTCACTTTGGCCTTTGAATTGACAGCTAAACCACTAACCTCACTGATCCAGGAAGGATTTCTAGTTATCAGGCATTGTCATAAGACTGGGTCAACGAGACATGTAGGAGGAACTCTGTAAGTCAAATGGTATGTAACGACCATCTCTGTTTACACAAAAGGCCTAAATATAGAAAGGGAACAGTTAGTGATTTCTTAATCTTTTCACTCTCAGATGCTGAAGGAAGAAAAGACCCAAGGGACTGGAGTTCCTTTAAGTGACAGTAGAGAGAGACACAGATTCTTTTCACTGTTTTAGCTGACGTACATAGAGAAATAAGGGCAGCTTTAAGTTATACAGCTGAATTTCCCAGTTAGCTCAGGGCCTGCGGACACTTGATGTGGATACAAAGGTTTTAAAGTAATCAACATCTATGTTTCTAGTTCCTTCTATACATCTTTGTAAAACAAATCCTGACATTATAAACGTCATTTTGCCAACATGCTACCTCCATCCACATAGTGGGCATTTGTAAACAGACAAGTATATACTTAGATGTGAGTTAGGCATAAAATAGCTTTTTCTTCCTAAATAAGGGAAAGAAAAACCTCAATTCAATTACTAAATGCGACATTTTAGATCTGAATAGACAAAAAGGACCACGTGAAAATGTGCTAAGCTTCCATATAGTTAACAAGATGTCACTTGGTGAGAGAATTTTCATAATTAATGAACCAGTTCAATTTGCTCTGCCATTTGACTTTGATTAATATGTCGTGGAGTATTCCCACTGGGACTCTCTCCAGTTGGTTTGGGAAGCTCTTATGTCCATATTCTGTGCATGTGCATGGATCAAAGTGCCAGCATTCAATACCTGCCTCGTTAAGTCAGGGAACAGTCATGCAACCCCAATGACATGCCCGAGATCCCACACCAAGCCGCCATGTGAGCCAGACAGACAAACCGAAACTCAATAAACATAAAGTCCAAACCATAGGTATTTGGAGAGGAGGTTGCATTATTCACTATGTCTTTTGTAGAGTCTTAGAAGGAGAATTTATATAACTAAGCTTTATTCTTAATTCTGCCATGGATGTGGCAGATGTGATGAAATAACTTTAGCATCATCTTTAAACCAGCTGACGAAATTTACTTCAGTGCAAATGTAGTCTATGGGGATAAATTATTTGTGTGACAAGTTGTACCGGTCAGTGTCCAATCAATGCATTTCTCTGTTTAGAAACCCCCGTAGGTATTTCAAAGAAGGAATTTCATACAGATAACTTGTAGTCCCTGATTTGAGAGGATGAGGGAGTAAAAACGGGGAGGCAGCGTTACCCAAAGATTAGTAACCGCAGGGATCCACTGTCCCCTTACACCGAAAGAAGTCCAAGGGAAGGCTCGCTGAGCCATTAAAGTCGTTGCTACTAAAACTGAGCCGACTCTGCAGAAACCTAGAAGCCACACTTGCCAGCCTTTGCTGCTGCTGCCACCATCGCCAGAGGCACCATTAGAAGGTGGAAAAATAGCATCTCTCTTCCTCCCACCTTCCAGTTTGCTGCCGATGCTCCCATTGGTAGAACCCAGCAGGAGTCCAGTTGGCAAGGGAATCTGGGAAATGTAGTTTCCAGGCTTTCTGCCCCAGGATCAGAGAGGAGATGAAGAACAAGAGACTGGTCAGCATCCAAGTGTTTTCAAGGACATATCCTCATTGCTTGATTACTGAATGAGATAATCGCCCCTTTAAGTCCACGTAAAATTACATCCACATAAAATTATAATTTAGCATAGATACACAGTTTTGAAGTTGTGTGGACGCTAGTGGGTATTATGTTTAAAATGTTCATGTTAATATTTGTTCAGACTAATTATCTGACTGGTTTTATTGATATGAAACAAGACCAAAACTGTCATTTACGTCCTATGCCTTGGCTGTGCCAATCCTGTCTGTCTACAATAACAAAAGGGAACAAATTTAAACAGAAATGATAGTGAAAAATGAGATGAAACTCAGCTTAAACCTCATATAACTCCCATTTCAGAGAAGAAGCCAGGCGGCCTTTTCCCTGGGTGGATATAGTTCTAGAGGCAAGCCCGGCCCAACAAATACCCCGAGAGATATGAAATGCTACAAGAGCCTATTGCCTCCCGGGGGGCTGCTGGTGGTCCAAGCAAGTCAAGAACGTAGAGATCTGAGGAAACAGACATAAGGCCTTTGCCCCACTTTGTGGCCCAGCAGCGTCTTATGGGAAAACCATTAATAAAAAAGAAAAGCAAGCCTGTTGGTCTTAGTGGCATTATATAAACCGGATTGGATAATTTTCTTTTCTGAATTCATTCTTATCTCTTCATGTGTGTCTGAGAAGTGTGTCTGGAGGGCGTTTTCCTTCCTGGTTGGAGGTGACTTAACAGACTGGCAATTACTGTCATTTACAAGCCCAGTCATATAGCTGGATGATCCAGGGGGCTGCATACTCCTGAGTGCACGGGACAAGTGGGAGCAGTCGAGACCACACTGAGAGGCTAGGGAACTGTAGACAAGTCATCTGCTGGGGAAAAAGGCCCCTTTGATCTCTGCACCAGACAGCAATTTCAGCAGTAGAGTCAACATGGTATTTTTTTTTTTTTTATTGCAGTGGGATGGGTATTACCGATTTGCATGTATGAGGGTTGCCAGGAGGAAGCGGAGATGATCTTTAGCTTACCTGCATCTTAAGCTGTGCAATGAAAAAGATTCATGTTTTTGATAAATAGAAATGGCCTGGATATTTAATAAAGGCAAATCATTTGTTATTTAATGTTTTTAATGACGTGGTCAATTTTAGCTCATGTAAGATTGGATGCTTGCCAGGCAACTCGAGTATGGTAATGGCTGTTTTCTTTTTGATCCTTGAGGTGGACTGCTAGCATTCAATCATTTTCATCAGATTTAGTAGAGTGTTTGCCTTCAGATTTCTCTCAAAGCAGCCACTGTCAATCTCTAGGGAGAGAACAGATCTGTCCGTGTGCCCTTGGAAATGACCCTGGCTTATCATTATGACAATTTGAAACTGTGGGAAAGCTGTTTATCTAGAGAGTGGTTTATACAGAAAGTGGGTCTGGATGGAGGGCGTCTGCTCATATCCTTTGTTCTGGTTACAAGACAAGCATCTCATCACAGCCATGCCGACTTGATCAGGACCGAGGATGACTCGGTGCCTCCAGAAAGGGTTAATGGAAGCCGCAGGCCTGTCTGTGAGTCTTCTCTGTCAAGCACCTAATTTGGCTCATCAGAATTTACTGGTTTTGGAATCATGGCCTTTTCTTGAACTAAATAAGTTATGGTCCCTCAAAGTGGGCAGGATTGAGGCTGCTTTTTTTTCTGATTTTCAGTATACACCAATAATCTATCAATAAATAGCCACCGAGTGAATGAGTAAAATGAATTCTCTGCTTACGGCCCTTGACTTCCTGGTATAACTCCCCCTTTTCCGCTGTCTACAGGAAATATCTTCCTTGCCTGCGTGTGTGTCTGCCAGGCTCGCCAGTTTTAAGTCGGCCACGGGAGGGGTTCAGAAGCACACACCATGTGCCGTGTTAGGCAGATCAAAGCAGGGATTTCGGGGCTGACTACAAGGGGAAATGGTTAGTAATTAATAAAAGGATGTGGAATTGGTCATGTTGACTGAAAGAGCCCAGAACCTTGGCGAGAAGCTCCCGGAGGCTGCCAAGATGTAAAGAGTGGCTGCGCGGAGTTGTGTACGAGCGAAGCTCGCAGGTGTTAGTGCCACTGGGTGAGGGGAGCAGAATGGGAGATCTGCTCTCACCCAGGCCCTGGGCTCAGCAATTATAGGAGGCTTGTTAGCTCCAGCCATAGTTTCGGTGTGTTTTTAAATGAAGCATGCAGGAGCCATTGGGGACATACAAAAACTTGATCATGATGTTTAATTCTGAGAGCCAAGCCGTGGTTTCTCATTTGCCATTTCTGGCTTTGCATTGCTTTATGTCAACATGTTTTGTTTCTAGATTTAGGATCAAAGAAACCTTTCTCTTGCGCTTGCTCATGTGTGCAGTCTAATGCATCAATGACACCAAATATATTCCCTGGGAATGTGTAAGTCTGCTGGCTTCTCCGCCATGGCTGTGGCCACGGCATACTTTTTTTGATAGCTTGGTGGTGAGGAGTAGAACGTGAGAAGGGGAGGGGACACTGAGAATGGATGTCAGGAAGGGGTATGTTAGAGGTGAGACTATCTCAGCAAGGGACTGGTGAGTGTGCCCCGGATGGCCTCAGATAAAAAAGCTGAGAGCTGTAGGTGTGGATGCAGCTCTCTCTCGCTCTCTCTCTCTCTCTCTCTCTCTCTCTCTCTCTCTCTCTCTCTGTGTCTATGTCTATTCTTGGGAGTTGGCAAACGAATCATGGAACCTCCAAAGAAATGTCCACTGATTGGTTTGATTGGTTGGGAAAACTGTGAGCTCATAAACAGCCTCATTGAGTTTTAAGCCATTTTCTCAAGGGGGCGTTGACGTTTGCTCCCTTTTGCAATCTTCCCAGATATCTCAGGACATGACATTTCTGTAAGGAGTAGATTCTATTGATCTGACTCGAGTGACAGTACACGTTCTTAATTTCTGAATGATATTTCCTCCTTCTTCTTTGTCTCTTTTTCAGTCCTTTTTCATCTCCTGCCAACCCCCTTCACGTAGACCAATGACGTGGACAACATGACACGTTGGGAAAGCGTGAACATTGGACTTTGCTGGTTCATCTTCTGTGGTCTAGAGTGGCACTCCCAACCTCGAGCAGACTTCAAGTTTATGGGTAATCTTGTATATTAAGAATGGTTTGAAGTTAATGTGACAGATTTTAAAATAATAAGCAATTATGGACATTGGGGACATGAGTGTGCTAATTCTCTGTACTCACCTTTAATTTCAAAACACGCAAATGTCAGTTGAGGGGTTGGAAGGCTGACGTGGAGAGCCGTAAGAAACGGCTCAAATAAATGTATGCTGGGTGTCTTTGGGTCTTTACAAAGACATAGCCACATTCCCTGTGTATTAGTTTTTAATCTGTCGCATAATGTTGCGTAGTGGCACCCCAAAGCTCACTGACAGAAGCTACAGAGAACTGTGACTGCTCATGCATGTGTCTGTGGGCGTGACTGGGTGGCCAGGGCAGTCCTGCCTCAGGAATCATTCGCCCTCCCCTGGGGCTGGGAGGTTAACCACGGGGTTAGCTGGGTCGTGTTCTCTGGGCCGTAGCAGAGATGCAGGAGGAAGATGGAAACAAGCAAGTCCACTTAGGCCGGGAAGTGGCACGCTTTCCTGCTACTCACAGGCCACAGCCAAGGCAAGTCACGTGGCTGAGCCCAAAGTCAGTAGGTGAGAAAATACAATCTGGTTGCAACGAGACTGGGCAAGGGCGTGGAAGCAGAAAGGGGTTAAGATCTGGCCGATCTTAACATATATCGAGAGACGATATTCTACATATAAAATCATATCTCTATCAATGTAAAGTTTATAATATAATAATGTAAATCACCTTATTATATTATGTATTATATATACTATATAATAAATATAGCGGATAGTGTATATGGTACATAATGTGACACACATGATTCCATACGTGGTTCTATGTCATACGTGTATATGTGATCGCAGTGACATGGCTCACATCTGGCTTTCTCAGAGTTCTTTTTGGCTCTACCACTGTGATATGGTTACGGTGTTTATAGCTCCTCTGTTATATGATGATCTCCCTTGGAAAAGAAACAACATCTTAAACTTTTCTATTGTGATTTGTATTTGATTCACTGGCTGCTGGCACATGCCAGCCAGCTTCCTGGGTCAGGAACCTCAACGGTTTTCAGGTACAATCCTGCTAGTCTGAGCTGAAGGAGCCAGCCTGCGTTTAAGCTGGAGATGGGAGTCTTCCACTGAAACTCTTAGAAGTAAGGACATTTTGTTTCCAGATAGAAAATAGTACTACATCTGGGCCAGCGGTCTCTGTCTCCATCTCCTCCAGCAGTGACGGGGCTGTCTGCATCTCTCTTTCGCTAAAGCCCCTGTTGGTAGCGTGCAACAAGGAGGCCCCTGGATGCACCATGAAAACAGCGTGTGGCAGCCAACGCGGTCTGTCTTCCTCTGTATCAGTTGGGCAACGTCCTGTCAATGTAGGCCAACTCCTCACTTCACAGCTCTTTGTTGGCTCTGAGTAAATATTATGAAACAAAGAGACACTTTTCTAAGCATTGGGGACACTTTCTAGTGGGGGAGAGAGATAAAGAATTACTACACACAGGGAGAACTGGAGTGCAGTGAGGGACATGTGTGCTGATCGTCAAGCTCTTTTAGAAGGGGCAAGGTGGGCTTCTCTGAGGAGGTGACACTATATTGAATTCAGCGTGATGGGGAGGAATCAGTCATCCAGAGACCTGGGGGAAGAAGCTTCCAAGTCGGGGGACCATCAGGTGTGAACATCCCGAGGGAGTAACAATCTCCTCTAAAAACTCCAACTTCCAAGGGCACCCTTTAACGTTGCATCCATACCTTCTCGTGCTTCAAAGGAAAACATTCTCTCGAAATTCTTTCAGAGCTCATGAGTGCACCAGGAGGACCTACTTCTAACAGGATGGGTTACTTATTTATTTTAAAATAAACTTTACTTTTTCAGAGCAGTTCCAATACACAGCAAAATTGAGAAGAAATTGTAGAGATTTCCCATATGCCCCCTGACCCCCACGCGCACAGCCCCCCCCATTTGTTACACTTAATGACCCTACATTGACACATCATCATCACTCCCAGGTTGACATTAGGGGTCACTCTTGGTGTTGTACATTCTGCGGGTTTTGGACAAATGTATGATGACATATATCCACCATGACAGTGGATGTAGAATAGTTTCACTACCCTAAAAATCCTCTGATTGGTCATCTTCAAGTTACAATGAAACCTCACAAATGTCAGTTACACAGCAGAAGAACAAAGGCAAGCGGCTGGGGCAGCTTTTCCTCCCTCTTTCTTTAAGATCGTAAAGGTCTTTGACGCGTGGAAGGCAGGCTTTTATTAACTAGGCATTTGTATCATAAACATAATTCCCAGACAAGCAGGAAAGTCCCAGAATTCTGAGTCATTGATGTCTGAATAGATGTTTTGTAAGGCCAAGCATTTACTTTTACAAATAAAGCATTGATGAACTAAACAGTTGCTTGAAATGAATAGGAAAGTTTTGAAATGTGCACTTGGCCTTCAGAAGACAGTGTTGTGATTTATAACATTTTTTCCCCTCTTTAATCTGTATTTGCCTTACAAGAAAAATCTCTCTTTTTGGTGACGCGCCTTCATCCAGGCCGGGTGTGAAGGAGATCTGTATCTGCAAAGAAAAAAAACAAACACAATTTCAGGTGGAAAAACAAGATATCCACCAGATATAGGCTAGTTATCGACTCTTGATGTGTGGGATCCAGGGCTGCGGTGGTGTCTTTTCCCATGACGGGTGGTATAAGAAAGCAAGGAAGGATTCTGTTTGTGAAACACAAGTTTGTCGGGGTAAGATCGGTGTGGTTTATTTCTTCTTTGGGGCAGCTGGCAGCACAGCTGGGACGTTTTAATGCACTTGTGCACTTCAGTAAGAGAAAGGTGTAGAGATGGAACTGGAGAGAGTTCAGAGAGGGGCCCAGAGTCAGGTATGCGAGGCTTCGGGCTCTGATTTTTGTTTAAAAGAACAAAATACCTTCTGAGGACTTGGCCTTACCAACAGCAAATGATGGGAAACACTAGCAATCAGCACATACTTGAAGAGAATGAGTTTTTTTTTTAAACAAAGAATAATTTAGCTTGACGTGAGAGCTGGAATTGAAGTGGGAACTCAATGGGTAGCTTTTAGGGTGATGGGAGAGCCTCTTTGTGAAAATAAGGTCATAGAATTTCAAATGAGAAGACCCAGGTCATGGGCTTAGGTACCCTTTTCCCTCTCTCTGGACCCTAAACTTTTCATTTTCTTGACTCTTCCAAACGGATTATTCACTGACTCAAACTGCCATTTGGGCAAGGAAGTCCATGCTGAGAGATTCCCCCACCCCCCACCACCATCCCACCGTGGAGAGGAGGGGATCCAGCTGTCTGTCCCAGGAGGGTGAGGAGGAAAAGGACCAGGGCCTGAACATGTGGTCACAGCTCCCGCAGCTATTAGGACTCTCCGAGTCCTCTTCTGTGGTTTGATGGGAGTGAACCGTCCTCCACCCTTGAGTCTGCAGGTCCCGGTGGGGTCTTAAAGCTCATCTTATCTCTCACCTGATGCAAGACCTCTCGTAACAATAATGCTGACGGTGACTCAGGCTCTCGCCTGAATGCTTCTGGTGATGAGTGAGTTAGTTCTTTGGGCGTCAGCTCATTCTTCGATATGTGCTCTAAGTCCATCCGACAGTCATAGTCACGGCTGTACAATGTAGCCTGGTGAAGTTTACAAAATCTTTGTTTCCCGGGACCCGGTCTGATAGAATTGTTCTGGGGTAGGGAACTGGCATTATTATTTAAAACTCTTCACCCGATATCAATGGGCAACGGAGGCTGAAAGAATGGCTCTGGTGTTAGAAATGCTTTTTTTTTTGTCCTGACGGAAGTCAGCTCTCCTGGAGCCACCGCCCCTCCACGCCAATTCTGTCCTCTGGAGCTAATCCATTTCCTCTTTTATGTGACAGCCTTTCAGACCTAACGAAGTTGATAACCTGCCCCATCACTTCCCTAAGGCTTTTTCTTCTCCAGGCGAATTCACTCATTTTCTCAAAAGTTACTTCTATGATGTGGTTTGCCTCCCTCACCATCCTGATCATAAGCTGTCTTGTCAGGATGCCACTGACAGTGTGTGTCTCTTCACGCTTTTGTTTCACCATGAGCTTGCTGTCAACTAAATCCCCTCAATTTTCTCCCGCAAAAAGCTCCCGGCTTAGTCGGGGAGACGAGCATGTCAGCAAACCAAATCTTCCCCATCCTGTAATTATGAAATTGATTTTTAAAGTCTAAATGCAGGACTTTTATTTACCCTTACTAAAATTACATCTTCTTGGGTTTACCTATTTAATTCTGTCCTCCAAAAGTGCTGGTAAGGATTGTGTATTCGGTAAGGCACCTTCACATCCTTATCTGTGCTATGAGCAGCAGTAACAATAATAGCCTCTATTTTATAACTGTAAACACTTATTGACAGGATTGGATTGAAACAGACAGAAATAGAGCCCCAAGTTCCACGGGCAGGAAATAGGCCGAGAAGGCGACAGAATCACCAACTGTTCTTATAGAAAAGGGAGGGAGCTCAGAGGCAGAATCGACAGCCCGCATGGTGCGATGGAGGGCCACAGGTGAGTGCCGGCCCTGGAACGGAACTTGCACACCCAGGCGGCCGGGGCGCAGGATGCGCTGGACCAGGACTGACCGCACCTCTCGGTTCTCCCCTCTCTGAGAGGCAGCGTCCGTTGCGGTTATCCTGTGCCTGCCGCAGTGTGTGTGTGTGTGTGTGTGTGTGTGTGTGTGTGTGTGTGTGTGTGTGGAGTGCGTGTGCACATGCGTGTGCGCCTATGAGGGTGCAGATAACTTGTCTCCAGAGTTTGCAGTGGTCAGATGGTGATGGACCGGACTCAGTGAGTCGTACCCGAACAGCCACACTCGGGGAGCTTGAGTGATACTTGGACGTGGATGGGGGGAGCGGGACTTCGGGTGGGTCTCAGGAGGGGTGAGTGTCTTTTGCACGTGTGAGAGTTGTAAATCACGTGTGTCCAGAGGCAGGGTGTATCTGGGCTTCGTAACCGTTTGAGCAACAGAGTATGGTGAAGGGATCGTGCGGTTTTCAGGCCCTGGCCTTAGGAAGTGGCTGCTTCAATTTCCTGTCTGTCGAGATGCTGGTTCTCGGGGTCCAGCCACCACGCTGAGCGGAGGCCCAACCTGCCCTGTGGAGGGGCGTTTGTGGGCGAGGCACCAGTGGCCAGAAGAGTCACCGGCCATGTGAGAGAGCCACCGTGGACGTGATGGTTCAGCCCCAGCGCTGCTGCCCCATTTATACCGGGTGTGGCAGAGCCGATCGGGCCCTCGCACACCCTGCTCGAAGTCAGGTTCATGTTCACGGTAAACCGTTGCTGTTGTTTTAAGCCACTCAGTAGGGGGCGCTTTGTTTCACAGCAGCAAGTCGAAGAACAACACGGGGCGCTGTGCTAGCATCTTCTCATGTCTTGTGGGATCGACTCCTCCCATCGAAGCCACAGCGTAGACATCACCTCTCTTCATGCTCGGTGAGAAAACCCAGGCCCCACGACCTTAGTAACATGTCTGATAGTAAATGGCAATGTTGGACTTGAAAATGGTCTACAACATATCATCCTTCGAGCCTCTAAAACGTCGAGTAGGACAGGGCTGAGGGTAAGAGAGCCACGCAGCCATGTAACAGACACCTACAGATTACTTTTTGTAGAGAGAAAAATAAGCAAAACACAGCCCGCCCCAAAGAGGTAGCTTGGGGGAGGAGACAGCCGTGAAAGGGAATCAATGCGGTTCAGTACGATGTCCTGTGAGAGCCTAAAGGAAGAGATACCGCCGTTTCCAGCTCTTTCTCTGCAGATTTTTTCCCTGCATAGACATCGTACATGTTTTAATAAAAAGAGATAAGTCTCTATATTCTATGACTTAGCTTTTTCACATCTTTGTCTATCACATTTTAAATCGATGGCTGTAATTTGTTAAACCGCTTCCCTGTTAGCTGTTTCTATTTATTTTTTTTTTGCTATTGCTTGCACTATTGCATCAGATATCTTTATATGTAGCACACTTGTGAGCATTTCTCTAGGAATTGTTGGATCAAAGGTTATGATAGTGATTTTTAAAAATTATTACCAGAGAGGCTTTATCAATTTCTACTTTTCCCAAGAAGGTGTGAAAGGGCCAAGTTCGCCCCTGTCCGCACCCTTGTGAATGCTGCTGACCGCTACAGGCTGTTTTGCCATGCCGATGGGAGAATAAAATATTATTCTTGTTTCGATGTGCAGTTTCATGATTATGAGGTTGTTTGATTGGCTTTTGGAGATATATATATATATATATATATCTATATATCCTTTACATATTCACAATGGTAACCACACACCAAAGATTTAGAACTAAAGCATATACCATGAAACAAGAAGGACCTGCGGGAAAACCCACAAAATT
>NW_006439713.1:5251866-5252842 GCF_000325575.1 Pteropus alecto
ATATATATATATATTTGAGAATTCCTGGTTTACAGCCTTTCCAGCTTTCTGAGGTTTTTTTAAAAATGGATTTGCATGATTCTTCAAATATTTTAGATGGATTTGCATGATTCTTCAAATATTTTAGATGTTACTCTTGTTAATTGTTGCAAAGGCTTTCTCCAAGACTGTAGCTTGTATTTTAATTTTGCTTGAGGAGTCTTCTTTTGGAGGCATTACATTTTCAAAAAACCAAATCTTTTAATTTTGTTTTTTGGAGCTTCTGGTGTTGTCTTGGTTAGGAATGACTTGCTCCAGGGTTATAAATTCTCTGTACTTTCTTCTAATGTTTATATTTCTCCTTTTTTAAAGTTTAATTACTCAATCCATCTGGAATTTATTTTGGAGTGTGCTATGAGGAAAAGAAGTCTAGCTTAATTTTTCTTAATAAATATTTTATTGTCTTAACACCATTTATTTAGTTATCCATTTTCCCCCCCACTGAATTGAAGCTTTATGAAAATGACTTATATATCTGGGACTTTTTCTGGATTGTGTTTTATTTTATTGAATTATTTTTCTATTCCTGTACCAATAGCACACTCTTTTCATTAACTCATATTTGAAGTGTGTTTTGATGTTTAACAGTAGTTCCTGTTAATCTTTTCAAAACATTGTACTGTTTTTATATATTTTCTCTTCATGATAAATTTTGAAATCAACTTGCCAGTTTCACAAAAAAATTCTGCTGGATGTTGACTTATTTGTGCAGAATTTGTAAATTAATTTGTGGAGAACTGACATCTTTACAACTTTTTATCTTCCCATCCATAATGACTGCATTTATTGCATTCTGGCATTATTTTTAAACAGATCATTACAAAATCTCTATTTTAAAATAGAGATTTTTAATCCTGTATCTCACCCCCTACAAACTCTGATTTAATTAGTTTTATTGTAATTCTAATATACACCCAGGGGACAAAATTATATATAT
>NW_006439713.1:5252886-5255998 GCF_000325575.1 Pteropus alecto
ATATAAAATTTAGTTCATTAGGCTTATTTCTAGGTCTATTATGTATGTTTGTCACTATGAATAACAATATTCCTAAAAGTATTAAACGTTTATGTTAGACTCCTACTTTATACCTCATGCCAAAATGAATTCCAGATGGATTAAAGAACTAAATATACATAAAAAACTATACTATAAAAGTATTAGAAGAAACTATGAGAGGTATCAATTTGTTATTGCTATTGATTTTTATCTGATATTATTTTTAATAGTATTTCTGTCAATTCTCTTGGGATAAAAATTTGTCTATATGTATGAAATTTTTTTGTCCACATTTATACCTTTTATTTCTTTTTTCTCTTTTTTAAGTAGGACCTATAATATAGAACAATGATGGGTGGTAGAGTTTTGCTCAGAAGAACAGGTTGCAGTGTGTAAGGAATAAATGCACCTTTCCATGAAACAATAAAATGATCTTGTTTTGCCCCATTGTGTCTTTCTCTTAATAACAATGATTGGATGAAGGAAGGCACGAATGACTTTATTATGCATTACACTATGAGAAAGGACATAGGATATTAGCTGTTCTTTGCATACGCATCCATGTATCCATCCATTTATTCATTCATTTAAGAAATTCATTGTATTCTTTGTGTAAACCAGGCATTATTTTAGGTACTAAGAATATAGCAGAGGACAAATTTTCCTGCCCTCATGGAACCTTATATTCATTTGAGGGAAAAGCAATATACGAACCCATAAATGTAGTGGTAAAATAAAGGTGAAAAATAAACCTGGGTCTCTCAGTCTAGGGGCAAAAAATCTCGATGAGAGCTTCTGATTGGCCACAAGAGGTCATGTGATCAACCTCTCAGCAGGTGTAGGAGCGAGCCTGGGTGGGGGTGTTTTCAGCTTCTGTCATGATGGGCTATCACGATGGGCAGTATTTGTAAGTTGAAGTCTCCAAACATGGAGAAAGGGTTAAGATGCTGACAACCAAGGCTGTCCAGAACAGTCTCCAAAGATTTATATAATCCTTCGTGTAAATTGGTGCCAGTCCAACCTAGCTGTGGGGCCCAGGCTTACAGCCCAGTTTCCAGAACTATTTTCTTCTCCTTCAACCTCCATTTGGTTAACATTGTGAGAGGAAACCCTTTTTATAGTTTTGTTTTTAACAATATTCTAGCTGAGGTTTAGAATGAAAATTTTTTGTTGGGGTGTGTTCTGTGATCAAAGTTCCTTTTTTTTTTTTTTCCACCACACATGTAATCCATGAGGTATCCGGAAATTTCGCAACATGCATATTTTGGAGAAGTCTAGCCTGAGCAAGGTCAGATGCTGGGAGCATTTTGGAAAGACACCTAGAAGATGAAGGTGCTGTCTTTGTGTTCTTAGGTAACCTCAGTATGGCTGAGGCTCAGTGTTGGTGATGCATAGATGGGCAAAGCAGTGGTTCGGTATATGAACAAGTAGACTTTTTGTTTCTAGTGTGAGGCATTGTCGTTTGTTAAAATAAATAAGATCTTATTGCTTTGATTTTAGGTAGCATATTAAAATATCGAATGAGTCCGTGTCCTTGCTCTGAAATGGAAATCATAAGAAAATCCCATGCCTGGCACTGTTAACTTTAACAGGGTCAAAAAATCTCAGGACAAAAATGATTATGCTTAGAAATGTAAGTATGACCACTATAAATGAACCCATTAATTATGGAGAGGAATAGCGTTGAGTGGTTAAGAGTTTAGGCCTAGGCCCTGGAGTGATTTGGCTTGAATCTTTGTTTTGCTACGAGAGTTTGAGCAAGGACTTTAACTTCTATATTCTTCGGTTATCTGGGATGCAAAATAATAACACTTCATTTGATTATTGAGAGGTAAATGAGTTAATGTAATATTAATAAAGGGCAGAAAGTAAGTGCTCAATAAGTATTAGCTATTTTTATTCATCACCATCATCCTCATCTTTCCTTACAAATGAATGTCAGAAAGCTAGCCCAGATAATTCTTAGCCAGGCTTCTTCAGCATTGAGAGAGATACATATTAATTACTTCCATCCAACAGGTCAATGCATTTTGTTTCCTGGGGGAACCTTGGCCCCTGGCTTATCTTGGAAGCCCATCAGGACTCCTCAAGTTTAGAGGTTCTCAGGGAGCCACATGAAACAGCTCTGTAGTAGAGGCTGGTGGCCGTGGCCATTTGCCTTCAAACATTGTCTAATTTAAGATTTCCCCTTCCTATGTCTTCAGAGCAGAGCGTGGCAATTGCATTGGAGCTCATCGCTGACACGCGAGTAAATTCAAAGCCACATCCTGAGAGCAGATCTGCAGTATGTGCTTCAGCGCACACCCGTGGGCGCAAGACAGCAGGCACCCAGGTTCTTAAATTTATATCACCGAATATAACTTTGAAAGTTAACTTCACACCTGCATTTGGGGAATTCAAAGCACATGGATCTATTTTAATTTAGGAAACGAGACAACCTGCCCATCTGCCGCTCTTTAGTGCCCCTAATCTTGGCAGAGGACTGGTCAAATATTAGATTGGGACTGTGAACGTAAACAGGGTTCTATATTAAAACTGACAAGTTTGGTGACAAAAAGTAACCTCACAGAGGGATCTGATCATAAAATCCTAAATGGACAGGTCGTGGTGGGTAGTCATGCCCAGGCCTACAACTTCCTTAGTAAAAGGCTGATCTTTGCCTTAAGCCAGTCCTGTGCATCTGGGTTAGCACACCTTCGAAATGCCAGAAGTGATCCTCTTTTCCAGACTCTTGAAGGTGTAACCATCCTCGGGGGAGCACATCATCTTGTTAACTATCCTGTACCTTGCTTCCTCCCACCTCCATGTCATCATTTTTAGATTCCTTCCTTAATTCCTAAGGTATATGAAAGAAATGGCAAAACCATCCTTCTCTGGAGCATTTAAGATCTTGCTTCCCAGCAAGTCATCGGTTTTGGCAGAGATAAACTTTTATAATAATTCTCCACAAGTGTGGACCTTCTAGCGACCACGGGAGCTGTGAGTGCCAATTTGAGATATATGCTAATCCTCTTCCACCAGATTGTCCGGTTGTGTGTCAGGTCAGAGTGCCAGACCCACCTTATCCTGCTTCAGCTCAGAAAAAAATGCA
>NW_006439713.1:5256036-5283744 GCF_000325575.1 Pteropus alecto
ACCTATAGGCATAGGCAGGATGTTTCCTAAAGCGATAATGATGATGTCCACGGGCTAGGTTTTCTCAATCTGTGGCTCATAGACCACTTGATTTTCTAGTTAAAAATGCCAGTGTCAGCTGAAAAACACCACTAAGATTCTCATGATTTTATTTATTTTTTACTTCTTTAAGTATAAGCAAATTTATAATCTCAGATAACCTTGAGAGTTCTACAGTTAGGTTGATTAATTAACAGCTAAATAATATGAACAAAGACCCAGGCTCTTTCCATTTTCCCATTCTGCCATCCTCAGCATATTGACTTCTTTTTAAATACTAATATTTCCCTACTTTTACTTGTACTTACGTGTATGTGTGTTTGTGTATATTTAGTTCTATACAATTTTATTACGTGTCATTTCACGTCTTCACCATGATAATCAAGATGAACAGTTCTGTTACCAAAAGGATGCTTCCTGTTGCCCTTAAGTAACTATGCCCACCTCCCTCCCATGCCCCAACCCTCACCCCCACCTGGTATTCACTAATCTGGTCTTTATTTCTAACCTTTGTCTTTTCAAAAATCTTATGTAAATGGAATCATGCAGTATGCAACGTTTTGGCTTTTAAAAAATTCAGCATAATTCCCTGAAGATTCATTGAGGTTGTATATATCAATAATTCACTTTTTTTAAAATTGCTAAATAGTGTTCTGTGATATGGATATACCAGGGCCTGTTCCACCATTCATCCATTGAAAACCATTTAGTTGTTTCTGGCTTTTAGTGATTACTCATAGAGCTGTTATAAACATTCATTTATAGGTTTTCATACAGTTTCATTTATGTGTGAACACAAATTTTCATTTTTCTGGGATAAATATCCAAGAGTGCAATTGCTGGGTCATATGGTAATTGAATGTTTCGTTTTTATAACAAACTGCCAAACTGTTTTCAGGTGGCTGTACCATTTTACATGCCCACAAGAAACGTACGAGGCGCCCAGTTCCTCTGCATCTTTGCCAGCATTTGGTGTTGTCACTATTTTTTATTTTAGTCATTCTTTTTTTTTTTTTCCTGTTTCTCGATTTATTTATTTGGACTTGGGTTTTTATATGAAAACTCTCTATTTTCATTTTTAACTATTCTTACTCTATATTTAAGAAAATGACAAAGGAGAATATGTATGCAAATTGGACCTAAAAAGTATAAAAACAATTCTGTATTCATCTTGAGTATAAAACTAGCTTGCAAAACATGAATATAGGCATGAGACATGGAGGAGGATTGATAGTAATAAAGGTGAAGTTTCATAAAGTTTAATGATTTATGCCCAGCGGGAATGCCTTTTGTTTTAGAATGAATAGCTTCTGAAGTTTTGATTTGCATTTCCCTGATGATAAGTGATGTTGAACATCTTTTCATGTACTTGTTGACCATTTGTATGTTTTCTTTGAAAAAATGTCTATTCAGATCCTCTGTCCATTTTTTAATTGGATTTTTTTGAGTTCTTTATATATTTTTGGATATTAATCTCTTATCAGACATGATTTGCAGACATTTTCTCCCATTTATTAAGCTGTCTTAATTTCGATGATGGCTTTCTTTGCCGTACAGAAGCTATAGAGTTTGATATACTCTCACTTGTTGATTTTCACTTCTGGCCTTTGCGTTTGGTGTCAAATCCAAAAAAATCAAGACCCATGTCAAGGAGCTTACCACCTTTATTTTCTTTTAGGAATTTTATGGTTGAGTCTTAGACTCAAATCTTTAATCCATTTTGCATTAATTTTTGTGTATGGTGTAAGATAGTGGTCCAGTTTCATTCTTTTGCTGTTCATATGGCTGTCTAGTTTCCCCAACACCATTTATTGAACATGCAACGGGCCTTTTCCCATTGCATATTCTTGATTCCTTTGTCATAAATTAGTTGACCATATAAGCACAGGTTTATTTCTGGGCTCTCTGGTCTGTTCCATTGACCTATGTGTCTGTTTTTATGCCAATACCACACTGTTTTGATCACTATAGATTTGTAATATAATTTGAAATCCGTAGGCCTCTAGATATGTGCCAGACCTGAAGGCTGCTTCAGGCTGAAGCTCCAGGACAAGCTAATAGGGCTCTTTGACAGAAAGACTGGGAGGGTGTCTCCTTCTGCTCTGTGTCCTGAGAGTGGTAGCCTGCCAAGAACTTTCTCTGATAATCACAGTCCTGTGGGACTCAAGAATGAGAACCCTTTGGCCATTGGAGACAGGCAATTAAGGGGTGTCTGCTGGGCGATGCCAGCAAAGACTGGTGTAAAAGCTGGGACTCGGGAGCTCCCAGAAGCAGTGCCCCGGAAGGACAGCGGCCCCTGAGAGGGAGGACCGCGCCTGCGCTGTGAGGTCTCCAGAGGGGTTTAAGGTCAGACCCCAGATGGGTTTAATCAGAGGCTTCCCCTCAGGCTGCAGCCATGATCGGAAGCGAAGAGGCCTCTTTCCCAGAAAGACCGAGCTCCTGGGTCTGTTGCCTCTGGCTGTGCCCTGGAGGTGGTGGCCATTTACGAACTCCTTCTCCACCGGTTCGTGGGACCCGCAGGAGAAAGCCCCACTGGCCACCAGAGCCAGGCGTGGAGAGGTGTCGCTGGTGGCAGCATCACAAGCTGGGGCAGCAGACGTGTGTCAAAGCTCCCCTCCGGGGACACTGGTGTCCCGGAGCGCGGTACACAGCCTAGACTTTTTTAAAAAAGAAGATGACGTGCCAGGAGGGAGCAAGGTGGAGAGAGAGAGAGAGCCAGAGAGAGCGAGCACGTGCACCTGCAGGTGGCCTGTGCCAGCCTCCATCCCGGAGAGCATCAGCAGGCCCCAAGTGAGCGCCAAACCAGCGGCCTCCCTCAGGCCCCACGCTTGCGGGCAGTGGACGGGCCTCGCGCGCCCCGCCCCGGGCGCCCCGCCATCCGGCGCCCAGCCATCCGCACTCCACTCAGGCCACCGGTGAGTCCTTGCCCCGGGCGGTGCTCAAGTCGCTGGAGCCTGTGGGTCTTACTGTTGGTTTCCAAAGCTAGGGGTTTTGGGGGCTCGTCTCTCGGGTACAGTTCTTAAAAGTACGGGGTGCCCGATGTGAGCTTTGAAGCCTTAGCTCCCCAGGAGGCGGCTCTGGTTTGAGTTTCCCCCAGATGGTGGGCCGCGCTGGGCCCAGTTCGTGGTGGGATCGGGTCCCAGCCTCTCTTACCTGTTTCCACGTGGACTTTCTCTTATTTGTCCAGTTTGAAGGAGTCTAGGTGTCACCTAACGTTCCCCTCCCCCCCAGAAGAAGTTGTTTCACGTGTGTTAGTAGATTTGGTGTGTAGGTTTGATGTGAGGAGGAGAGATTAGGATCCTCTTACGTTGCTATCTTGAACCAAGACCCCACCCCGCTCAGCTTACTGACTTTTTCAAGGTTCTCACGATTTTAAATGGCACCAACATAGTTACTAAAGAGTCGCCTGTTATCCGTAACATCAGCCTTCAAAAGTTGATGGCATAGAGCAAATATCCCTAGCTTTCCTTTACAGACCTTTTCGGATGGGTCACTTGTGGTTTTATCTGAACTCTTTAGAACCGCGTTTTAATATGCAGGCGATGAACTTCATTAGGTTCCTTCTGCCACTTCCGCTGCCTCTGCCCCCTCCCTGTTGCGTTGCACCCTCTGTGTGTTGAGAACATACTCAGCTGTGGCTGGCAGAATGATGGCCCCCAGAGATGTCCACATGCTAATCCCAGGACTTGTGAACACGTCACCTTACATAGCAAAAAAAGACTTTGCAGATGTGATTAATTTAAGGACTTTGAGATGAGGAGACTATTCTGGTGAGCCAGGCGGGCTCAATGTAACCACAAGCGTCCTTATCAGTGAAATGGGAAGAGGAGAGTCAGGGAAATTTGAAGATGCTACACAGCTGGCTTTGGAGATGGAGGAAGGGCCCACGAGCCAGGGAGCGCAGGTGCTTCTAGCAACTGGGAAAGGCAAGGGAACAGATTCCAGAAGGGGCTCAGCCCTGATGACTCAATTTCAACCCCCTGAGACCCGCTTCGGACTTTGATCTTCAGAATTGTAAGATGATACATCTGTGTTGCTTCACATCTGAGTGTGTGGTAATTTGTTACAGCAGCAAAAGGACACGAATACACAGGTATCGTGTTACGTCTTTTAATACACATTATCTAAAGTTAATCTTCTCTATTCAGTCTTTTGAGGTAGGTATTATTTTGGTTCTGCAGAAGAAGAAGCAGATTTGGAGAGGAAGCTCTGGTACAGTGGGACTCGATGCTGATGTCCTTGCGTTTGCTGTGTCCATTCTTCGTATGTTGGTCACGTCCACACATGCGTCTCCTTTTACCTTCCGGATTGGAAGTTTATGGTTTCCTTTATTCCTCATGAAAACCTCGGCCTCCCCTCGAGCGCTTTCCTCTCCTCCTCTGAACATTCTATGACATTCTGTAACTTGTTCTCTATCTCTTGGGGGACAAGGACTACCTTAAGCTCTTTTCAGTTTTTCCTGGAGTGTTGAGTTAGCCTAAGTTTATAAGTAAATTGAGGAGGAAAGGAACATAGGTTTGTAGAGCACCACCACCTTATGCCCGGTGCTCTCCATGTCCGATCTCATTTTGTCTCTGCAGGAACCCTGAGTTGTGCTTGTCATAAGCTCATTTGATAGACAAGAAACTTGAGGCTCAGGGGGTGAGTAGCTGGTTCAGGGTCAGACAGCTTTTATGTGTTGGAGTTTGGATTTGCGCCTAGGGCTCCCTCATCATAAGTCCGTTGATGCTTCTAAGATCAGGGAGGGGGACTCTTGTGGACACAGTCCACGGAAGGGACGAGGGAGGACAGAAGGAAGGAGGAGGTCATCTGCACAGTGCTGGTGCCGTGGACCCGAGTCGGGGGCTGGTGGAGTGGAGCTACAGCGGTGGGGCCATCACAGCTGTGGCTTGTTTGTGTCCTTCCCCTGATAACTGTCATCTGCCTCCTGGGCCTTTGGGCAGGTGAGGTTCTGTGAGGTGATGCCGAAGGGGAAGGAATGGAGAGATTCCCGGTCTGTATCAGTGTGTGGGTTATAAACCATGGAAATAGACTATTTTATTGTATTTTATTATTTTATTTTATTTTATTTATTTATTTTATTTATTTTTTTGCTTGTTAACGTAGGAATCTCATACATGATATTGAGGAGAATAGAAGAAGATTTCAAAGAAGTACATATATCTAAGTCCCAGGAACTTCATGATTGAATTGTTTTTACTAGACTTTGAAAACGACCCATGTTCTATGCTTCACTGGGTTTGAAAATGAACCAGTTTGGAGCTAATTTTTTTTTTTTTTTTTAAGGTTGTCTAGCTTTAGGTTCTGATTCTTTGGGAACTTGATGCAGAGAGGTGAGGGTCTTGTCTCCGGCCTCCAGGTCCGATCTTATCCTCGCTTATCCCTGTCACATTCTTAATATGTGAGCCAGAGCTTTTTGGGTCAAGGTCTCCCCCTTATTTCTCTACTGAGATCTTTTATAAAAGCCTGGGAGGCATTTATGATTCAATCTCTTACGATTTATGATTTAATCTCTTAAAAGAAACAGGCGACGGCCAAGTGCTAGTTCCTCCTCCGGGAGGGCGGCCTGGGCTGCAGCTCAGTGTCCCCCTGGACTCATCAGCAACAGTGTTTTTTTTCTTTTGGTTAAGATATGAATCTAAAGATGCAGGTCTCTCGTTTGAAGCGAACAAAAGCAAATCCAGAATATTCTCCCCTTAAAGGAAAGCCACGCCTACAGTTTTTAAGGCGCCAACCTAAAGTCAGAAAGTTGTCAAGAATTGTTGACGCTTAAGAATTTGGGCCATTTAAAAAGCTTAAAATAGGAACTGATGACTTCAAGGCCTTTGCTCGTTTAAGAAGAGAGATACCTTTTCAGTCATCTCCCCTGAAAGGGAGCCTGAGCTGCTCTCTCGAACGTCAGAGTCGCAGAGGTCGGGCGAGCTCAGGGGAGAAGGAATGAGATACCAAGTTCCGAGTGAACTGGCCGAACGCCCTTCCCGGCCCTCAGTTGGAACCACACTCAGAGAATCGCAGCATCGGCCCAGCTATCACCGGAGAAGCGCTCAGAACCTCTATGGGGACTCGCTTGTGTGTGTACCGGCTCTCGCAGTCAGGTCGTTCCTTGGACCTCACCCAGCAGATGTGTCTGGAATCTTCCGACTCGGCGTGCTTCCAGGGGCGTTGCATTGGATGAGTGATCATCCTACCATAGCGCTGGTCTGTGGCTGGTTGGGCCTGGGGGCCGGCGGCCAGGCATTCCTCGGGAATTTCTTCCCTTTCTCCTTCTTCCCCGGCCTCCTCCCCACGACTTACTCTCCCAGGCTGTCTCTGAGCTCCGCCTTCCTCTGCCTCCTTCCTTTTCGGTTTCTCAGACGAGCCCCACTTTGTGTTAAAGCATCCTTCTCTGGCTCCCGCCCGGTTCTCGGCCTTGGTGGTCCTCTTTTATGGGGAACCTTTGAATGAAGCTGGGACGCTCAGCTGAGTGTCATGCTCCAGGCCCTTCCCGCCCTCCTACGGCGAGGAGCTGACTGACAGGTTTTGGCCCAGTGCGCTGGGCTGCAGAAGTCACTTTTTGGCCTTTTCAGATCTCCGTTACACCCGCATCTGCCCACTGGCTTCTGTGTATTCTCGGGGACCTGCCCTCTCTCTCAGGAGTCTCCCGGGTACTCAGCCTCTCCACTCCTGTCTGCATGGGCTCCTTCCACTTGCCCTCACCAGTTCCGCCCAGGGGCTGGAGCCTTGCCCCTGACCGGCCGTCCATTCGCAGGAGCCCGGTTATCTGCCTCACTTCGTTTGGCTGTCTCTCTGCCCGTTTCCTAGAGTCGTCCCCGCTCCTGGTTTAGTTTACTTATTGGAAAACTTTATGGTTCACCGTGTTGGCAAATGTGCTTCTTTCCCTTGCCCCGTCCGCATGCTGTCTGTCTTTCTGCACGACGGGCGGTTGCCAGCCCCTTTGACATCGAGTCCTGCTGGCCGAGCAGTGTTCTGGGGCTGGGTCTACCCTATCGCCACCCCAGCGAGTCCTTCACGCTCTAGGTTGAGCCCCTTCACATCTCTCAGATGACTGCAGCTAACCAGCCTCTGTCCAGACATCTCCTGTCCCCAAATCTCACATCTGTTTGGATTAAAATTTTTCCCGCCTTATCATTTCTCTTTCCTAGTTTTGCTAATCTGCTTTCTCACGTGTGGTCTCTCTTTACTGGTGCAAGTTTGGAGCCAATGGGAGGTATAATTATCGGTGATTGATTGTCCCTACCCGGTGATTGCTCCTTTCTCCACCATTCTGTCACAGATACGCCACCCAGAGACCCTGATGGCTGCCTGATCGACAAAACTCTTGGCTGCATCTCAGTCTTATTTCTCTCCTCCTTCATCTCTTTCCGACATTCGGCGAAGCCGACCACCCGTTCTTTCTTAAACCACCCTCTTGCCTTGCCTTTGATGGGAGTCTGTGCTTTCCACCCACGCTCTCTGTGGCACTCTTGGTTGTGACCGCCTGGCCTGATTATCTTCCTGAGCCTTCTTCCTCTTCCTTCATCCTGGGGACCTCTGCCTTTTCTCGCTTGGTGGAGTCGCATGCAGGGCTCAGCCTGTGATTTACAACCCCGCAGTCCCAGCCTCAGTGACGCTCCGGTGTTATATTTCCATTTTGGCGCTGGCGGGGGATGCGAGAGGTTCCTGAGGCCGAGTCCTGCACACTAGTTCCTTCGCACCAGTGCGTCCCTCCGTTGTCCCCCAGATGGGAAGCTTGGACTCTCTCGCGTGGTCCCTTTCTCTCCTTTAGCCAGCAGCACTCTAACGCTACATTCCTGAGTTCTGCCATCTTCTCCCTTCCTTCCTCGTAGGAAAACAGTAGTTTTCTGTGCGTCGGAGTTGACGCTATGCAGCGGGGAGCCCGCATGACTCTGAGCGGCCGGCGATTCAGTTCGCTTGGGGCAATGTGGGTGATACACACACACACACACACACACACACACACACACGCACACACACACAGAGGGGACCATGCGAGGAGAGGTGTCCCGCTCTCGTGGAGCTGGGTCTCAAACGAGTTTGCTGAGGCGTGCTGTCCCCTGAGGTATGTGACACGTAAACACACCCAGATGTGCCAGAGCTATCGATGGCATCAGGAAGGCACGATGGTTGGAACACACTCCTAAAGAAAATATTTATCTTAAAACAATGATCTGGCTGTAACCTCTCACACTAAACAAAAATTGTACTTTTGGAATTATTTTTTTCTTTGTTTGCTTTTTTTTTTACAGTGAAAGTAGCGCAGACTCTGAGAGCTGTCTCATATTAATCAGTCCCATAAACCCTTCTACCTAAGTCTCTGGAACAAAGCAAATAAGTGGAAAATAAGAACGACGATATAGTTAACGTGTTTGGCCTCTCGTTTGAGCCACACGACACACCTACGAAGGGATGAGTGTTTTCCAGTCCCACCTTTTACCTTTTGCAGATGAAGAGGCTGAAAAGTGAGCAGAGCTCACGTCGCTCCTTGACAGCAGAGCTGGCACAGGCCTCGGGAATGGCCTTCCCCGGGCCAGCGTGCTTCCTGCTCTGCGATTTTCCCCACTGTCGTTTGCTGTGCTTCGTCCACCCAGTCAGTTTGTTAGAGATAGATGAACAAACTGTGAGACGAACCCATCATCCTGGCAAAAGGCCTTAAGTCAAATGACCATAAACGCCAGGTCCTGTTGGTCGAACTGGTCTGTAAGGGCTCGAGACATCGACGTCATAATTAAAATGCAGAGACCTGGAGAAGGGAGCCTCTCCGTCCTGTCACCCGGAGTAGCTAGATTAAGGACTCAGAATCTGAGCAGATTCTTATCGAATTCTTTCCACAGAGATTTTTCTCTTCTTCTTCTTCTTTTTTTTTTTTTTTTATCGTAAAGAATTTGGCCCCTTGCTGGATGTGCAAGGAATATACTTTTTGAAATTTCTAGGTCAGTGAAAAGTGGCATGACCTCTAAGGGACAGAAAGTAGAGGTCTGAGGAGCGTGACCTCTGACAAAGAGCCGCTCGGGTGACCACTAAAGCCACTGGACCTTCACAGACACTTGCCTGGGGCTCGAGAGGCCTCTGCAGGTCACAGACAGTTGACAGGAGCTGCAGGTTGAAAGAAGTGGCTACGTCCCCGTGAGGATCATGGCCCACCGCAGTGGGTTTTACCCTTTCGAGTGGCATTGCTGTCACATACAGGGCCTTTTCTGGGCTAGTGGCAATGCCGGCACCCTTCTTTGATCCCCTTGTCCCTCGGCAGCCCCTGAGGAGCCTTCCAGGAGCTTGGACTGGCTCACGAGAGCTGATGGTAGGCAGCTCTTCCCAGCTCTGCATTCACCGGCTACGCGGTGGTGGTTTGGAATTGTCCATGGCAGGAGCGTTTATGCTATGGAAGCTGTCAAATGCTGCGCATCCGGTCTCTCGTCATCCCCTCCCGAGACCCACTTATTACACACGGACCAGCACTTCCCTGTCTGGAGGGGCCTGAGGGGCCCGTGGAGCAGATTTTGAAATTTACTAGTCTGGTGGTTTAGTATACTGAGAAGTAGTCGTATTAATATACTAGGGCCGGCCGGACACAGTATCAAAATCTGAGTGGCTTAAACAACAGAAGCTTCTTGTCTCACGGTTCTGGAGGCTCGAAGTCCAAGATCGAGGCGTCGGCAGGGCCATGTTCCCTCTGAAGGCTCCAGGGGAGACTCCGTGCCAGGTCTCTTAGCTTCTGGTAGTTTCTTGACTTCAGGCAGTCTAACTCCAGCTTTCATATAGTGTTCTCCCTGTTCTCTGTCCAAATGTCTCCTTTTTATAAGGACACGAGTCATTGGATCAGAGTCCACCCGAATCTCGTTTTAACTTTATGTTCTCTGTAAAGGCCTCATTCAGAGGTCCTGGGGGTGAGGACTCCAACATATTTTAAATCGGGGCGGGGGCGGGGGGCAAAATTTAATCCGTAGCAGTGGCCAAGTGCGGATTTTGGTTCTTTTCTTTCTATCATTGACTATGCGGCCTTAGTTGGACACTTAACAGCCCCAATTCTATATCCCAAAATTAAGGGAGTCAGACCGTGTAATCTGTGAGATTTTCTCTCTCAAGTTCTGTGGCGTTACAGACACACTTACTGTTTCTGACCTTTTGTTAGTGGCATCAGCCTCTAATTTGTTCTCGCGCTTTCTTTATGTGTAAGGAAAGCTGTGTAGAACTTGCTGGTGAATAGCAGTAGCTATTTTTATTTTAAAGCAACTACGATCTGCCAGGCATTCCTTTAGGAGCCTTACATATTGTACTTGACCCTCAAAAAGGTCCTGCATCATATTTATTAGAATCTCCATTTGATAGTCGAGGCGTCTGAGGTGTAGAGAGTTCACCTAATTTATTAAAATTCATACGAGTAGCAAGGGGTGGAGCTGGGATCTGAACCCGCATCTTGACCACTCCAGAGCCAACGTTCTTTTTTCTCCCCAACTCCTCCGTGAAGCTGTCCCTCCTTAGACAGCGGAGCCCACAGGCCGAACCTTTGGCACTGGGTTCTCCTGACAGTTGGCGATCTCTGTTCTGCATCCCAAGAACTCACTTGAGAGGTTTATCATTTAGCTCCTCTAAGTTTCAGGTGAAGCTGGCTAAGTTGCCTGATTCTTAAGCGAGATCTGAGCAGAAGAGGTCTCTGAGCTTTCCTTTGGAGCAACCCACAAGCTTCCAATGTGTCAACAATATTCACCTCCTAGAAAAGGTTTGAATTTGTTAACTGTGGTTATGATCACGCAACTCGTGGAGTTTTAAAGAGGTTCGCTTTAATATAGCTGACCCATATTTTTCTTGCTTTTATGGGACGCTGGCCCTCAAAAACCTTTCTCCCCATTTCTCATGGGCTTCGTTACCATGTGGCAGCTGCTCTTTTATTCCTCTGATGCGGGGCAGCTGCATGTAGAGACTTCTCCACTGCTACCCCAGACTCCTGGAGAGCCTCTGCTGCCCCCAGGGAGGAGGGCAACCCCCCTCCCAGGTCCCCTTCCTTGGGGACCATCTATGCTTGTGCCGATGAAGTAGTGGAGCTCTCGAGAGCCACGGCTGTGTGTCCTTCTGTGGAGAGAATTCCCCTTTTTGCTTAGTCTTGAACTTCATGAAAGGTAACCGAAGCGGTTCTGCCTGTGCCTCAGCGCCTTAGATGTCTTGAGTTACAGTCTGCATTTTTCGTAGTCTCTGTACAGGGCGGGCTAGGCTGGGCTGCACTGGGCTCAGACAGAACACCGAGGGCTGTTCAGAATCCCTTCTTCACGGATAACCGAAGGTTGCTTACTAGGCCGTCTTCTTCCAGGAAGCCCTTGGGTTGCTCATTAGTAGAGGTTCCTGGTGACTCAGCAGCTCTCCCATCCCCCCCCACCCCCCAGTACTTTAGTCATAGCCAAATGTGCTTCTCCGTGCTGGGATCCAAGGACAGCAGAAAAGGATACTGTTAACTGTTTCCTGTGCAGAGGAAGATGTGAGGTCGTAGAGTTAGATGGCCATAGCAGTTGGTGATATTACTGGTCTCGTCTGGCAATGTGTGCCACTGATTACCTAGGCCACCTTGCCTCTGTTTAAGCAAGCACATCTTCTTGTGCAGAATATCATTACCCACATCTGCGGCCATGGAACACTTCCGAGAAGGAGGTTACGTGACTGTGAGCTGCTAATCAGATCTGCTAGGAGAAGTCCCAGGAAGGAACACCCTGTTCCACTGCAAACAGAGTCACAGTTCACCTGAAATCTCTCCGTGTGTTTATTCATGGCGTTAGCTCATAATTTGGGTCCCAGTTCTCTTTATTACACTTCTTATAAGTTTATCTTCCTCCTCTTTCCCGCTGGCAAGAATTCTGTGGTTGGGATGGTAAAATCCTTGTGGGTCGGGCCAGCCCCAGTTTAATGAGCTTGGTCAGATCGCTGATTTAGATCAAACACGACAATCAGACTAATGTAAAAATGTAAGCTAAGGTCTGAGGCTAAAAATCTGAGAGTCCTTAGCAAAGCAAGCTATAGAGATTGGTGTCTTCTACAAGTGTTCTATGTTCAGCATAGTGTCTGGTGTCACAGCCCTGTGTCATAGATCCTTATTATTTAGTGGAGAAGAAGCCGTTCTGTGTACACTGCATGTTCCAGGCCACAGGAGGCCCTTTCACTGATGTCTGCCTGGCTGCAGAAATGGCGTTTTGCTGGCTCTTTATTCCTTTCTTCGCTATGTGAATAAAGTGATGGGGAGAGGGGGGAGTCTTACATTGATGAAGGGAAAGGTTTGGGTCAAGATCTTCTCCTTTAGCCAATCCGGTGCATTTTCTTCTCGCACAGGAGTCAACAAACACTAATTGGCAATGCTGTCATCTCAATGCTAACTCTCATCCACCTGTGTGCTCTGGTACCTGGGGATCAGAGGCCACCCCGTACGTACCCTTTTCCTGAGCACTCGGGCTTAGGTTGGGGCAGATTGTACCTGCGTCCTTCTCTGCTTCCTGTCTCTCCTCCTCCAGAAACCACATGGCACTGCTTACTCATTCCATTGGTCACTTTTAGAAATATTCGGAACAAGCCATTTTTGTTTCCAGTGGAAATTTCAGAGATTTAGAGGACTGGTTTAACAACTTTCATCAGAGCCCTTTTGCAAAGGTGAAATGGATAGTTCCATAAGGTTAAAAAAAAAAGTTGGTTCTCCACTTCCTGTCTGAAAAGGGATTTTTCTGGTTGGTAGGTTGGGTCAAGTGACCATCGCTGGTGTGGGCTGGGTCCTGCTACTCCTTGGTCCTGTGGTCTTGTCCACTTTTAGGCAGCCTAAGGGTGTGAATTTGCTGTAGAACTCACTGGGGGCTGTGCTTTACTGCAGTGGGTCCTTGGTCAGGCAGCAGTGGGGACGATGTTGTTTAGATAAGGTTGGCTCCCACTGGCTGCACTCCTCTGGGAAGCCAGCCCCCAGGTGACTAGTTCTGTCGGACTCCTCAGGAGTCCTGTGGATGAAGACCATAAATGCTTCTCTAGGGCCATAATGGCCTGAATCTGTTGTCCTTTTGGGTCTAGGCAGTCTCTGGGGATCTCTGTTGGCCGGGTTCATGGGTTAAGGGATATACCGTCAGTGGGTAATGGATTCAGAAGCATTAAGCCACATGACTTTCTAGGTCAAATCCAAGCCCTTTGTTCTGTCGATGTGGTGACTGAGGCCCAAGCAGGTAGAGGCACTGGAATGAAGTTTAGAATCCGAGTATTCTGACTCAAGGTTCAAGTCACCGTCTGCTACTTCAGGGACCCTACATGGCAATGATCTCTGTCACGTGGGTGCTCTTTAGCTGTGAAGATTTGTGGGCCACCTCTATGAGATTCAGATTTTAAATACTCTGGTCCAATACTGTACAATCAAAATATGATTTTGTGTAAATATGATATGTGTAATTTAAATCTTTCTAGTGGCCTCACTAAGAAAGTAGAAAGACACAGGTAAAATTTTAGTAATATATTTTATTTAAATCCAGGTAGTGAAATTACCATTGTAACATATAATCTATAAAAACTTAATGAGTTATTTGACTATTTTGGTACTAAATCTTTGAAATTTGGTATGAATTATATGCCTATCATACATCTTGGTTTGGATTAGCTACATTTCAAGTATTTGAATGGCACAGGGGCTAGTGGCTGTCATATAGGGCAGTGTAGATCTGTTTCTTCTCAGTCACTGCAGCTCTTCATAAAAGGCGTGAGCTGACAACGCAACAACGAGCTGCCCACTGCTAGAGGCATTTACGCCTCTAGTATAAAGCTCAAAATCCAAGTGCCCCACCCCTCAAACCTTCTTAAATTTTGTGGGCTACGGCACATTAGTAGACAGGGATATATTTACACAGCAAATGCACAGGAAACCATTGGTGATCAGATGACACAGACATCTTGAAGCCACATGCTACTCACACACCACTGAGCATGTGTGTTTGCACGTGTAGACTGTTGTGCAAACACTGGGAACTATATGTGCTGAAGGCATGGGCACCCAATGAAGTGTGCCAGTGGAATTTTCAACCAGAAGCAGCTGAAAGTTCTTCCCAGTCCTTCCCATCTGTAAACGCAGTTGGGGGATTTTTGCACATGAATCAACTTGTATGGCTTGACAAACCTCCTCTGTGTTCTGTCCTTGTCTAGGTCTCCAGCTCACAAAGGTGCTCTGTGTGTAAATTTGCAAGGGGGTGGAAGAAGGTGCATGGAAGTTCAAGGTGAACTTTTCTGAAAAATGTAGCAATAGGGAGCCGGGGCGGAAATGCAGGAAAGGTCCCCCCTCCGACTTCCTACTCTCCCCACCAGAAGCGCTTTTCAAAGGGTTGAGGATGGAAAAACATTTGAATTCTATCTAATAAGACGGAAGCACACATGGCGGTGGGCCTTACATTTCTGTTAATGTAATTAATTAAGGTAATTAGTGATTAATTGTATTCGAAGAGTAGTTATAATGATATCAGTTGCTGAAACTTGCATTGCAACATTCTTTTTCATCTGCCTTATGCTTCATTTTGATTAAAAAAAAAAAGGAAAGAAGAAAAAGAGCTATCTGAAGGAACTGGGTATCTTGTGCATGATCAGTGCTTGGAAGGATGTCACATTGTGTCGTAGATGCCACTGAAGTGGCCACACTTATGAGGTCTCGTGTGATACTGGGAAATGAAGGAGAATAAGAACTCAGAATTCATAATAATAACAACAGTGTCATACTAAGAACAATAACCAACATGTTTACTAGGCATTCACTGCGTCTCAATAGACCCTTGATATGGGTGAACTCATTAATCCTCAAAACAACCCCAGAAGTGAGCACTGGTATTTACCTACATTTTACCATGAAGGTGACTGGGGAACAGAGAAGTTAGGTCATCCAGCTAGTAAGGGCAGAGCTGGGCTTAAACCCAGGTGGAACCTTAGTACTTACCCAAAGGACCACAACCTGTCAGGCTTGGAAGACTCCTTAAATTTCCTCCTGCCGGCTTCCCATCTAGGCAGAAATCTCTTTAACCTTACAGCCAGGGGGTCATCCAGCTCCAACTTGAATTCATCAAGCAGTGGGGAGCTCGTTACTTTGTTGGCAGCTCATGCCTTTTGTGAAGGGCTCCAATGACTGAGAAATTTTTCTTTACATGAAGTCTGTCTCCTATGATTAGCAAAATTTGATTGCCCCCAATGTTCTTGGGGTGGAGACTTCTTGGAGCTGCAATAAGATAGAATTACACATGAGGGGACTTACACCTTTGCACATATATTGATGTAATCGGAGATTTATTACTTTTGAAGAATAGTTAGGATACCAGTTATTCAAATATGCATCTCGCCATTCTTTTTCATCTTCATTATGCTCCAGCCCATGGAACTACTTACTCCATGACCTGTTATGTATCTCAGGAGGTCTCGCCTCTCCATTCCTTTGCTCGTGCTGCCTGGAATAGCCTCTCTCCTACCTGTTCAGAACCCAGTGCTCTTTCGTCTTTCAGCCTAAGTTCTCTCTGCTGTGAAGGCCTCTTTGGGAAGGGAAGAAGCTGTTGCTGACCTAAGAAGGATGAACAAACAAGAGGTGGTTTCCTTCTACTTGAGAGATATTAGAACTGTCTGAGCATCCGCTGGCGTGGGAGTCTAGGCTTTCTTTACGGCCATGTGACTTTGGGAAGAACTTTTAACTATGGGCCTGGCTTCCCCGTGGACAAAGTGAAGGGCTTGAATCAGAGGGTCTCACTGAGTAAGGTGTGCACACCTGGGCTGCTTTAAAAAATGCCCATGGTAGGCATGCTCCGTCAGACCTGTGGATGGGTGAACCACTCTGATGGAATTGAGTCTGTGTGAGGAGGACTGAGGGCTGCTGCCCTGACGATGAAGCAGTATGAATGTTTTTAGGATCTGAGGGGGTCGAACCAGCAGGTAGAGCTGTTCTCTGAACGGGAGGTGTTTTGGTGGATGGGCAGTAAAAGCATGCTTCTACCATTTGGGTGAATTCAGGGTCTTAGATTCAGTGGAACAAGTCTGATGTTAAGAACTAGAGCATGAATCACCTCTAATGATCCTTAAATGAGCTACGGGATGAACAAAGAAGAAGAAGGCAATGGCCAGACTCCATGGCTGTGGGATGTGGAGACTCTTGGAAGGAATTCTAAGATATATGTGGACTGATCTCTTTTCTATTTTGTGGTTTTTAAATAGAGTATAGAAGTGCTTGTGAAGAGGAGGGTATGATGGCCACCAAGGCCGAGGAATAAGGTCGTGGCTGGGAGAGGAGGTCTGAGAGCTCTGCGGAATCCCGGGAGGGGTGGGATCAAGGCCCGGAGCACGTGACTCCCTGGCGCGTTAGCAGCAGGAGCTGGGAGGTGGCGACGGCGGACCAGGGAGATGTTTCCGGCAGACGGGGCCAGAAACCACCCAGATGCGCTTGGACTTTTCGGTGTAGTAACTGCTTGGAGTGTGTCACTGATCACACGGAGGCAGCACGGCACCCTGCGTTTCCCCATTTGGGAATCTGCACTTTGCCAAGCTGAGCACTGTGGTCCGAGCTGCCCCCAGCCCCAGAGTCTTTCCGAATATCCTCCTCCACCTTCGGTCTTAACCTCGGTACTTTCATGTTCAGAAACTGGTAGCAGAGCCTGCTCTCCGGTCTGATCTCATCCTCCAGACAAGGCAGAGGAACAGCCTGAAGAGAGTGACCGACGGGGCGATGGTGGCAGCAACGTGCGGCGAGGCCCCCTTCTGAATGGGGTGGGTCCCGCAACCCCAACGAAGGCCAAGCAGCCAAAGTGACCCGTCTGCCCCTTCTCCCCTGTGTCCTCCTGGGCTTGTGACAGTCCAGGACGAGAAAGAGAAGGGACAGGTGCAGTTAATGGTCTATTTCAAGAGTGACAGTTCACGTTTTCTCTGCCGGAACACTCCACTCCCCTCCAGGAACATTTAAACGGCCTGTGCCCCAGGCTCCATGGATGGAAGTGAGATGCAGCTTGTGGACGTGCTTTGAAAAATTAAGGGCCTTATGATATAAGCACCAGGGTTATCGTCTTGCCCAATTGGTGTTCGTTTCTTGGGCATTCTTGACTTTTCCCCATTATTGTCAAACTGCTCTTCAAGAACAAGTCAGACATTCTCATGACCGCTTAGAACATGCTGAGAACCACCAGCCGCCCCTGTGTGGTGCTCGGTGGAGTCGACGAGCAAGTGCTTACAACTGCCGGCGAGGCTTCCTGGGCCAGGCAAGGGGAAGAGGGACACTGTGTTCCCAGAGGGGACTGTGCCTTCCTCGGATGAGTGCCCTGCCATGGGTGTGTCATGTGACAGGGAAGAGCCCACGCACCGGAGTCTGCCTGCTGGGGCCGTGGCCCAGCTTTACCATGAGCTGTGTGACCTTGAGCAAGCGATTTGACCTCTCTGATCTCAGGCTCCTCTTCCCGTACAATAGGGAAAGTGATCGTACCGATCAGGGGAGTCGTCCAGATGCAGTGGGTGGAGCTGGTAAACGCTTATAATAATTCAATAAGTCCAGCTCTTTCTGTCATTGATTTATGGTATTTACACGAAAGGGCACTGAACCCCGTGCGATGACCAGGTTACCCCATTTATTCCTCACAACGGCACTGTGAGGGCAGACGTATGATCCCCATTTTATTCAGGACAGAAATGAAAGCCCAGAGAGATGAAGTCATACTATGCCAGTAAGTGGCAGAGCTGGGATTTTTTAAAATCTTAGACAGTTTATCACCTATACTCATTTGTCTGCCTTAAAATGTTACCAGTAGCTTTTTAAAATAGCTGATTAGTACAGTCGGCCGTTCTCGACATTTGCATTTCGGTGATTGCAAAGAGGTTTCCCGGGTTGCACAAGCCATTCTAGAAGCTTCTGTGCAACTCTACCGGCATTCCACAGTCTAACTCCTTGCCAGTATTCCTCACTGCCCCCTGGACAGCTCCACCTGGGTTCCCCACAGGTATGCCGACTTCTGCAGGCCTCAGATGGATCTCATCACCGTCCTCCAATACCTTTTCCTCCTTCCTTGGTCACCCTTTCAGGCGGATGGCCTCCAATCCTCCCCCTCATCCAGGCTGGACATGTTGGCGCCATCTTTGACCTGTCACTCTTACCTGCACTTAAAATTGGTCACCAAGTCCTGAGATCAACCTTCTCAACGTCTCCATCCCCATTACTGCCATCGTAGTTGAGGCCAGTGGTAGATGGTAGGTGGGGGAGGCATAGCTGATGTGGTAAACACATGGATCTCAAAGCACAAAATGGCACAAAACCCACAGAAGGTGGGTTTTTGCTTATGCAACAATACTGGGTGAGTAAGCTGGTCGCAGCATGGCCCTGTCCATGCAGCCATTCAGGGACTCGGGCTGATGGCGGCTTCCGAGGGTATGCTGACGTCAGCTTCCTCACTGCCAGCTGGAAGAGAAGAGGCAATGCAGAGACACTTGGGAGCTTCGATGGGCAGATCTGGCAGCTGAACCCATCGGTTTAGCTTGCATTCCACCTGTTCACACCCAACGGCCAGAGCGGCTGGGAGACGTGGTCCAGCTGTGTGCCCAGCCTCAGCCATAAGGCCCTTACCATTTCTCGCCTAGTTTTTGCAGTGTTCCCTGGCCCGGTCTCTCTGCCTAGACTCTTTCCACAGTGAATCCATATTCCACGATGTTGCCAGAGTTAACTTAAAAATCACCAATCCCGCCAATATTGCCTTCAGAAGAGTATGTCAATGTGATGTTCAAAGGCCTCCACAGTGTGATCTAGTCTAAGAAGCCAGCTTGTCTCCTTTGACATCTTTGGACCAACCTGGCAGACACCACGCTCCTTCCAGAACAAGCCGTGCACACTCCCCGACTCGTGCCTCTGCTCTGATCGGGCCTTCCTCCCCCATCACCCAAGGTCTGAGTTCTGTTCCTTCCTGCAGGTCTTGTTCAAAGGCCGCCTTCTCCCTGAAATCCCCTTCAAGATGTCCTCCCCTGAGAACCCTTTGACGTCTTTGGACCAACCTGGCAGACACCACGCTCCTTCCAGAACAAGCCGTGCACACTCCCCGACTCGTGCCTCTGCTCTGATCGGGCCTTCCTCCCCCATCACCCAAGGTCTGAGTTCTGTTCCTTCCTGCAGGTCTTGTTCAAAGGCCGCCTTCTCCCTGAAATCCCCTTCAAGATGTCCTCCCCTGAGGAGGATTCCTTTCTCCCTTCTGCTCTCCCTGCGTATCCTTCTATGGCCACAGGAGAAGCACATCGAGTCATGCTTGCTATTATAGCTCCTCGCGGAGTGCCTTGCCAGATCGAAAGCTCTCCTTGTATCTGCCCTCCCCTTAACGCAAGAGAAATCCGACTTCCTGGGCATGATACGAAAGCTTTCATAATCTATGTTCAACAGATAGTTCTAGGTTTCGTTTTCCCCTGTGGCCTGGTCTGGCCACCTTGAAACGCCCCGTGACACCATCGTTCTGTCCTGCCACATTACCGTGCCTTTGCCTCTGCTGGTCTCTCTGCCTGGAACGCCCATCATGGTGTCTCCACTGACCGCGTCACATGTTACATTCCTCAGCCTTCCTCCTGTCACAGGTGTCCACTCCTCTTGTAGAGCCTGTGCTGACCTCTGTGCTAGTCCATCATTCCCAACAGTGTGACTTCTTGAGAACCAGAATGTCCTGAGGTCTTTGGAGCCTCAGTATGAGCCCAGTGTTTGGTGCACGGAAGGATTAAATAAGCTGCTGCTACTGCTGCTTCTGTTGGTGCTGTTTCTCCTTCTCCTTCTGCTTCCTTCTTCCTTCTTCCTTCTTCCTTCTTCCTTCTTCCTTCTTCCTCGTTCCTCGTTCCTCATTCCTCGTTCCTCATTCCTCGTTCCTCGTTCCTTGTTCCTTGTTCCTTCTTCCTTCTTCCTTCTCCTTCATTTTCTTCATTGATGGACTGTGCCCACCCACCGAGTTAGCCATGTACGGCTCATCTTTGCCATTTGCTGGAGGTCTTCACAGATGGAGTGTCTGAATTTCATGATAGTACAATCAGAACTTCACGAATGAGCAGTTTCTTTTGACATTTGATGCCTCTACTAAGATGGCAGAATGCGAGCACGTTTTCCCATCCGACTAGAATAGGTGAAACTCTTGGGAAAACCCAAAGCACATAATAAAATCCAAAAAAAAAAAAAAAAAAAAAAGCCTAGGAAAATATATTATGAGAAATGAAGTTCACATTCTTGAACTGTTTCTTCTCTTTTAAAATTTGAAACATCTCCAAAGACTACAGCCTTAAGAAACTTGGCCCAGGTGTATTTAATTTTCCAGAACAATATACTGATGATTATCATCTGGGAGTGTGAATTCTTAACCCTTAGGTCGACACCCACTGTCTGTTAACCACCCTGAAAAGCTTTAGGGTTTTTGCCAAGGTAAGAAAATGTCAGGGGGTAAAGTTCGAAGTTCAGTAAACTTAGAAGAGAAAGGCCTTGGTTGGCTTGGACGTGGGTCAGGTAGAGGGCGTGGAGCAAATACAGGTGGGGTCTTCAGAAGGAGTAAGAGAAAGTTGGAGGCGTGACAACACCATGTGTAGTTCATGCGATTAGATTCTCAAACATCCTCTCAGTCGTGTGAGCTGGAGCAGAGAAGCCAGCCCCGTATTATACGCGGTTTGCTTTGTGTAAAGCTGGAGTTAAGAACGCTGTTATTCTGTTTAAAATGCAAGGTCAGAATATCCTATATATTGCTTTAAGATGGGAGTTTTATAGGTAAACAAAGAAACAAGCACACTTTTAACTCTTTTTGGGGAGGGTGCTGGTCTTTCTGCAGGATGCTTTTCTCATTGCAGTTAGGTTTTCAGTTCCTTCGAGATCCGTCGTGAAAGCTTTGTTTTAAACATAGGCACCCATGTGAGAGAAATGTGAATCTTGATGTTTCTTTTTAAATGAATGAGTAACTGTCAAGACGGCAAAGGTATATGACTGGAGTCTTTTTGGCACAGGGGGGAACCTCCTGGCAGCTCACAGCCCAGAAGCAGGCCTCGTCATTGTCCTCCGCCGAGGAATTCATCTCTTCCCATCTTCCTTTTGAAACGTGATGCGGCTTTTTGACACATCGCCAAACCTGTGTCTAGTCTCGCTTCCTTGAACATCTTGGGGAAAGGCCGACAATGATATTTCTCTCGATTAGTTGGAAATTTCCTATAGATTTTATGAAAGTGGAGGGGTTATATAATGTGTAAGGGATATAACATACATGGATTTTTATGAAATCTTGTTCATTCTGAAAAACTATAAATAGATCCAACTTCCATCTGATTTTTTGGGGCACATTTCCATTTTGTCCTGAAAGTTCTAGAATGCTTTGCAATGACTTTTTTTTTCTTCTTTCACTCATCCCCACTCCCACCATCGACCCGCCATTTAAAACCCAAGATTCTCAGAGCGGTGATATCAGGGGAAGACGCCTAAGTGTTTGCACCTTCTCTTCCTGCAGAATCTGCTAGTCGTAGCAAAGGCCAGCATCTTTGTAGCTTCCTGCAAGGCTCTGACCTGGGGCACGAGAGGCCCTGTGCCCTTCCTTTGCTACACCCTGGGATTTTGTCCTCTACTGGGAAGTCTTTGTAGCTTCCTGCAAGGACCTGGGGCACGAGAGGCCCTGTGCCCTTCCTCTGCTACACCCTGGGATTTTGTCCTCTACTGGGAAGTCAAGGAGGGCATTAAGAAACTGTTTTGAGAATATCATTCTGACAACTGTGGGGAGGAGATTAAGGCAGAGCAAGGTGGGGGGGGCGCTTCCTGGGCTACTAGTTCATGCCAAATATATCAGTCTCTCAGGTTTGTAGGTTGGTGGCCATGGAAGTGGAGAGAAATGAAGAGATCGGATTATTTTTAGGAGGAAAAATAGGAGTTGGTGATGGGTTGGCTGTGATGTGTGGGTAGGAGATGGAGAAAGTCATGCCAAGGTGGCCTCTTGTTTCCTACCTGGTAAAACAGGTAGCAGGAAGGACCATTCACTGTGACAGGAGACACAGGAGAGGGCAGAAGGACCAGGATGGGGGGAGAAGGTCATTAGGCCAGATTTGGAAGTGGAATTTGAGATGCCCATGTGGAGCTGATGGTTCTAAAATTCATAGGTGAGATCTGCGATGGAGAAGCAAATTTCGAAGTCATCAATGAATAAGTACCTAGTTGGATATTCAAAATTCTCCAGGCAGGGTTAGTTGGATTGATTATATTTAGGGATTTTGCACTAAATGTACAAGGTACAAAAATTCCCGTTTCTAAATTCTCCGCTGATGAAAGAACAGTTTTAAGTCTCAACCCCTATCTTCAACCAGAAAAGTAACAAACATAATTTTTTTGTCTTTAATGAGTATTTTCTATAGGCCTTTCTGTGTTTTGGAGAAATTCTTCCCACAAATGACACCACCTCCTCAGTTCACACCCCAAAAGGAAATAAACGGAGGTGCGTGTGCTGGCGGGTGGGAGAGGCGGCTTGGAGGTGAGTGTAACTGGTGTGTCTTGTGGTCAAGCATCTTGGAAGGGGCCGCCTCAGGCTCCTGCAGAGGTTTTAGAAATCATTAAAAAACCGACCCTCAAATTGTTAAAGACGTAAAATCCTTGTTAGTTTTTGACATTTTCGAGGATTCCCAAAAGTAGATCACATTTTGGAAAGATTTGAGACCTATTACATAACAAATTATGTCCTAAAAGTCGGGTCATCGATGTGGGATGTTATTACCACCTCGTGATGACAGATCACGAGGCTGGACATTCACTCACTTAAACCTTTGTGGTCGGTGTGTTATTTCTTCCATTCTCCAATGAGAATATGGATGCTCCCAGAGAATATAGAGCTAGTATGTCAGGATAGGAACTTGAAATGAGGTGTGCCTGACTCCCAAACTGGTGGGGACTTGACGCAAATTTTATTATTTTTTTTGGTCCATAGATAGAGAAAGAGACCGGATTATTTTTTATTCACTCTTTTCTTAAAACTAGTCCCTTTGAATGGGTCAAATGAGGTGTGCCTGACTCCCAAACCGGTGGGGACTTGACGCGTATTTTATTTTATTTTTTGGTCCATAGATAGTTGACTCTTTTCTTAAAACTAGTCCCTTTGAATGGGTCTTTCTTCCATTTCTGCTTTATTTAAATAGTCAACGTGTAGACCAGCCACCTGAAAACAAGGGTCTAGGCTTTTCAAGGTGGTCTGACGAACTACCCCTCTCTCCTATGCTTAACTATGTCCATAAAGTATATCGAAGATAAAAGCCACAGTGTAAATGCTAAATATTATCGTCTTCATCCAGAACCGCACACGAAGCTGTTGGTTAGAGATGAGTGAGCTTTTGTCTCTGAAAAACCAGAGTTTTGTTTCTTATCGGACATATACAGAGCCAGAACTCTTCCATGGTGAGAAAGATAAGTCCTTGACCCTGAAAGATGACTTTTAGGATTGGTTGGTTGGAGGGGTTAGCCACTGTGCCAGGTCCCAGTCTGTGGAGGTGGTGGCATGGGGGGAGAGAGAGAGAGGGAGTGAGGTAGGGAGGGAGGGAGGAGAGGTGCTCCTCATATTAGTTTCAGTTGGGAAATAGGGACATTTCGTGTGTGGAACCTGACATTTACCATACATGGTGCTTTTTGCTCAGAAGGCTCTCAGTGGAATGCATTCTCGCTTTCTCCCTTGTCCACACCCACTAATTGTAATCGATGCCACTTGGGTGCTTCTGGCAGCTACTCTAAACCAGCTACGCCACTTCATAGTTGCAGGGGTGGGTAGAAGAATAGTTTCTCCATTGAAAACTTAGAGGAATTTATAGGCTGCCAGGGTGTAATTAGCCACAAAAGACATTGGCAAGGGCACGAAATTCACATTCCTCTCTCATCTCTTAACTCTGTCTCCTTCCGTAACTGGCAAATTTTCCCCCTGTCCTGGCATTTTTGTCGTGTTCTTCCTCTTGGACTCTCTGCTCTGGCTTCATGTTCCTGAAGCCTACTCTGTCGTCCTCCCATCCGTGTTTCTGCAAATGGGTGGCAGCTCCTCCCTCAGCTCGCTGCCGTATTTCTTCAGTTGGTATAGATCTGTCGGAGCGATTACGCCAGAGAGGTGTTCTGCCATTTTGCATTTGCGTGTGTGTGGATACATGTGATTTAAGGTCGAGAAATATATTCTGCTAGTTAAATGCTGTAGAAGGTCAAGTCTGACCTAGTTAGACAGGATCGGCACTATTTGAAAGAATAGGTTTATTTACCTACAAACATTTGAAATATGTAACTTGGGGAGATAAAGACGACTTTCACAATTTGAGGTGCAGTCGTCACGAGTTTGCCTAGACCTACGGAAAGCCATATCTGTTCGTTTTCTTTTAAAGGGGGGCTCACAGAAAATAAACTCTCAAGGGGCCGCGGCTCGTGGATAATTTCATACCGCTCCCCTGTGAAACGGTACCTGTACTTAGTAGGCACTGAGATGAATGCTTTTTGCAGTTCCTCAAAAAGCGAAACATAGAATTACCATATGATCCAGCAATTTCGCTCCAACAAATACACGTACACGGGTGCTCATGGCAGCACTTCCCATGATACCCAAAAGGCGGAAATGGCCCCAATGTCATCGATGGATAAACGGATAAACGCATTGTGGTATAAACACACTATGGAAATTATTCAGTCTCAGAAGGAACGAATTACTGATGCAGACTACAATATGGATGAATCTTGAAAACGTGATGCTAAGTGAAAGAAGCCAGACACAAAATGTCACGTATTTTACGATTCCATTGATATGACATATTCAGAAAGCAGGTTGGTGGTTGTGGGGGCGGGGAGGAGAGAACACAGAGCTAACTGCTAAGTGAGTGTGGGCCTTCCTTTTGGGTAATGAAGACGCTTCAGAACTGGAGAGAGACGACTGCACAACATTGTGACTATACTAAACGCCACGAAATTATTCACTTTAAATTGGCCAATGTCATGTTATGTGAATTTCACCTTAATGGAAAAAGAGATAACCACAGTGAACACCTACTGAGCACTTGCTCTGTGCCGGGCGCTGTGCTGGGCATTTCACAGTTCTCCCCCTCGAGGTCCAGTAACCCCTCTCCGAGGCGGGTGATGGATTCCTTCCCTTTTCTAGTCGAAGACCCTGACTGAAGCCCAGAGAAGTTAGGCAACACACTCTCCTTCTGACAAGCTTTCTAGAACCTCCAATTCCCAGAGTTAAATATGACGACTTGAAGAAACTTGGTTGTAGAGTTGTTTTTCAGTTACTTAAATTTCGAAAGAATGCCTTTCTGCTCTGAATTTAGACACTGGAGGTGGGGCGGGGTGAGTGATTTAGAGGCTGTGGTTCTGTGTTTAAAAGGAATGTTTGTAAAGAAATAGTTCTAGATGGATGCAGAGGTGTGCTTTAGAATTCTTTGGGGACGATGGAATTCAAGAGGCCAGCAAGACTTCTTAATAGGATCTCATGATTGGGGGCCCTGGAGGGCAGGCAGACGGTGATGGGTTGGATGCAGGAGATCATTCAAAGTTGACATTTGGTTCTGAATTCATACTCGACTGGTCTGCCATCAAATTTCCTTGTAAAATTTTCATTTATAAAATTTTAGCATAAATCCCATTGAGTCAGTAACTGGGGATTTAAGGATCTTCAGATATGCAGGCTGTAAAATATCTGCGTTGACCAGATTTTACGTGATCTGTTTTTTTTGCCCCCCTGTGGTTCACTAACATCATTTTATGAAGACTTTACTATTAGGACCTGTCTACCATGCTGGGGTATTTTTTTCTCTCTCCATTCATTTGCTTGCTTACTCACTCTCTCATTCCCACTGGCTTACACATTCCTTAGCTCACTTACTTATTCACTCCTTGATGGATTGTGTCATTTAATCTGTATAAATAATGCATGAAAAGTTGCTTGTGAAAATGCGCACGGTATAAAAATACATCAAGCCCAACGTGAAAGTCCTCTCGTATGAGCCTCCCACCTCTCCACTCACGGCCCATCGTCCGGCGTGCCGGCTTCACGACCTCCTCGGGATGTTTATTTTCCATATAGGTACATATCGTAAGGGTTCCCCACCGTCGTATATCGTAATCATAATGGATTCTTCTTCTGGAAAGTCTTTCTAAAATAACAACTATTTTGGTTTTTGACTTTTAAATGTATTTTTAAACCTTTTTATTGTAGTAAAACTTTGCCAGTTGCTCTAGGAACTCCTTCGCTCTCACCAAATGTAATTGCTTTTGTGGCTTTTACGGTATTATATTTGTTGCATCTTTATACTTTAATCGAAAGTGTGCGGTCCTAAACACTGTAGTTTAATCCATGAAACATTTCCATATATGTATATAAACTTGAAGAACCCGGCCATTTGACCTGTGGAGTACCGCCCGGTCTGGGTTTTGCTGGTGCGGTTCGACACGTTCCTCTGTTCTCAGTCCTCCCATGGATTGGCAGCTGGATCCAGAGGTCTCACCGGATCCGGGTTTGGCCGACGGTAGATGGTGCCGTGTTCTTCTATTGCACACACGCTCACTTCGCCCTTGTTTTCTAGTTGGCAGAGTTTTTCTAGTTGCCTAGGTCTGTCTCTTCATTCATTGGGGGCTGCGGAACAGTGATATTCGAAATTCCATTATTTTGTTTTCATTCATTATCTGGGATACTTCCTGTCATCTCCTATTTGGGTACCTAACGGTATAGTTCGTACAGGAGAGTAGGATAAATGTTTGCTACTTCCCTTTTACTTACTTTTCAAGATAATGTATTGGTTCCTTGTCATCCTCAAAAGTTCACCAGTTAGGTTTGGAACATGTCATTATGAGCTCATGGATTTAAACATATTTGATGAGTTTCAATCTTTTGCAATTCTCATCCTATTAGGAGTTCACGTTATCCCCTTTTTGATCGGAGAAGCTAAGTTAGATGTCTATGACCAAGTTGCTCTTGACTTGATTCTAGAACAGCTTGGTCACTGTTTCTAGGCCTTTTTAGTGGGCAGAAATTGGATAATATTCACTATACACACACACACACACACACACACACTTATATGTATATGTCTATGTATCTATCTCTCTATTTCCCTATCATCTGTCTATATAAAGATAAAATGCCTTGTGGATTCACACTGGTTTCAAACTCAAATTCAAGACTACAAGGTGTTTACTTTATCTCCTCTATGTTATGTCTGTATCTCTTTCTTTCACACCAAAAACCTTAGTTCTTAAGCACACAGAATCAGAATATTAGGATATCTCACAATTACTCACTTTATCCTGTAACATATACACAGCAGTCTCAGATACTATTGCCGCGAACCACGATTCCTGAAAGCGACTAGCTTTATTCTGTCTCATGTGCCATCTTGTTTTCCTTCTGTTTTTTTTATGGCTTTACTATAACCTCGTCAGATCCTTGTACATAGTCACAGATGCTATAAGGTCTCCTTTTTATCCTTTGTTTAGTCTGAGCTCTTTAAGTAACCACGTGTTAAAATGCTCACCGTCTGTTTTCACGTGTGTGCCTCTCTAGTCATTTCGGTTGTCTGAAGTTCGTGTTCTCACAGATTCCTCAGGAAGAACTCGAGGGAATGAAATCATCTGAGTTCCCGCAGGACGGCAAGTTAGTCACTGCTCTTTACCCACAAAGGGTCAGTATTGCCGATGACAGATGAATGCAGTGTGTGATCTGGGATTTTCTTTTGTTCTAAAGGACA
>NW_006439713.1:5284400-5287573 GCF_000325575.1 Pteropus alecto
GGCATTGAGTATCCCAGTAGATTTAGATTGGTGGTTTCAAAGTAAACAAACAAGGGATAGATGTGATGGAATTTCATAATTAGATGGGCTGGAGGGTGTATCAATTTTCTTAGGCGAGTTCATAAAAAAACAAAAAAAACAAAAAAAACCCCAAACAACAAGTTTCTCCTCCCCTGTTCTCTCTCCTTAGGGACTAATGTTCTAAAAAGAGAGAGCAACTTTCCAGTAAAATTACCTCTGTGAAGAAGTTATGGATTTTAAAGACATTCCGCTCTTGCAGTTTTTTTCAAGGCTTATGGAGATGAGCCATCATGTGGCTAGTTGGGGGCCTCCCTGGCAGGTGTGTTAGTCCTGAGGTCCTGGGCACAGGTGCATGTGAATGCCCTCATGCTGGGATCTCCTGGTCCCTTCATCCAAAGTACAAATTTCATCCAAAATATTCAGTTTTCCTTGAATAGTGGAAGCATACCTTAAAGGTATGAAGAAGTCTCTGTTGTTTGGGAGGGCAGCCCATGACTCACACCTGGATCGTCCTCGAAGATGATTTCTAAGTCACTGGCTTGAAATCGAACGTGCGTTTTTCTGTGGACGCGCAAGTTAGGTTCCCAGGGCAGCTGACCAGAGTTTACCAAGCCTGCCATGTTAATTTCTGTAGTCCCGAAGCGACGGCGCAGACCCTGCTCACCAGGCGTGACTGTGTTCTCGTAAAGTGACCCTCAAGCAGGCCGGGCAGGCATTTCCCTCAAGGCCCTGCTGGCTGCGTGTCTCACACCACCCCCGCAGTGATCTCCCCGGAGTGTCGTTCTCACGGTGCCCCTCTGCTCAAGGGCACACGGGCTCTTTGCTGATTGCCAGGTACACGCCCACTTTTCAGGCGGTGTTCAAGGCCTTAACCGCACGCTCCGTCTCTCCTGTCACACTGCTATTTCCCGATGTGGACACATAACCATCTAAAGCTTTTTTCATCTAAACTTCCGCCCCACCCTTCCTCAGTTTCCCACCTTTGCCTGTGCCGTTCACGGCACTAAGCATCCCATGCCCATTTGCGTCCCCCTAACAGATACTCCTTTGCTGGCTCATCCCATACGCCACCCCCTTTCCTGATTTCTCCCAGCTAGAGCTCACCCTTCTCTTCTGTGTGCTCTCATACTACCCTTCCCTTAGCTGTCCTGCGGGGCAGTGCCTGTTAGACTGTTACTGTCCCCCGTGCACCCCTGGAAGGCAAGGATTCTTGTTTGACTCACCTCTGAAGACCCAGCCACGCCTGGCACTGTGCTTCGGGTGCAGCAGCCGCACGGCGAATTCCGGAGGTGTCACACTGCCTCCCTGCCCCCCGCCCACTGTCATTTGCTGGGAGGGGGTGGGCAGCGTGCGCAGGTGCCCGTGGGAGGCCAGAGAGGGGAGCTGCCTGTGTTACTCTCCAAACGTTAATGTCCACGGACAGCTCTAAGTGCTGTCTACTTTTGGCTTTGAGTCAGATATAATAAAACAAAATCAGCCCTTCCGAGTAATGCCTTTTAACTTTTGTTGTAAGGCTCACAGAAGACGTTTGCAATCCCCGACTCGTGTCAGATGTCATAAATGTAATTAATCTTTGAAACACATAGATGAAATTACTTCAATCACGGCTTTAGTTTGTTTCCAGCCCTCCGAGCCTGGCCCTTCGCTGCCGGAGGCCCCTCCTCCTTCTCCCTTCTCTGGGTTCGGCGCTAGGGATGGTGCTTTTCTGGGCATTTTCAACTTGAAAGCGGAAGACACTGGATTCTCTCCATATCCATCTTTGGGGGACTCACTACAGGAAAGTTCATTCGAGCAGCGGCGGTGACCTCTCCTTTCCTCCCTGACTGGATTTTCACATCTAATAAAGTCACGAGTGGACCTTGCACTGGCTTCCCTCAGGACGATTTCGATGAGAATTTGAATTTCGCATTGGATTCACAGCCCCGAAAGTGAATGGCGCAGAGTTCTTTTCTCCACCTTAGTACCACTGAAGAACTCCTCGCCATGGCTCATGATGGCTTTGGAGCCACTGCCGTGTAAAAACCGTCGACTTGATGAGTTAGAGGCATCTCAGACTTCATCCGTTTCAATAGCCCCAGTTGATCGATAAGGAACCAAGGCTTGGGGTGGGGGTGGGGGGGCGGGCGACACGCCTTGCTGGTGGCCACATCACTACCGAGTGTCAGAGGCTGGCTGAGAACCAGCTTTCCCTCTGAGATCCACTCTGAGATTTTTCTCAAACATTTTCCCAAATAGGATTCTTTTTGCTGTTTCGTAGTTTTCATATGGAAAGAATCGGTCGACAAGTCTGTGCATTTCTTGCATTCATTTACCCAGTACTTTGGAAGGCTCACTATAGACCAGGAACTTTCTAGGTGCAATAAATCAAGATACAATGATGAACAAGACAGATACAATGCCTGCTCTGGAGAATCTTCCAGTTTACTGAGGCAGCCAGATGTTACACAGAATAGTTCAGTGAAATTTGATGAGCGTTAATGGGAAAGTGTGGGGCGCCTGGGACCTCGAACTGAAGGGCGGCATCTTCTCAGTAGAAGAAGCAGCATGTGCAAAGGCCGGGGCTTCAGCGAGGGCCTTCTTTCTGGCCCTCTCATGTCCATACTTACTCTAGACACCTGGGTGGCCACACCTGGCTTCTATCTTCCTGCCTAGATGCTAACATACACCTCAGCATTTTTTTTTTTCCTTTTTAATTCTCTGTCCAAGTTTTTCTTTGTTTTCATTCCTTTGCACGTACTATTCCTCGACTAGATGCGTAAGTTGCATCCAGCCCTGCTCGTGCTTTGGGACTCAGCTTTCAATTTGATTTCTCTGGATTATTTCAGCTAATTCTCCCACACGAGACCATAGCACCCTGTGTCTACCTCCATCAGACTGTATAGTATAGTAATTGTCTGTGGTTATCTGTATTCCTTACTCAGCTGTGAGTTTTTCCTGTGGGAGTCAGAGGTATGTCTTATTTGTTTCAGTATATCTAGCATGCTTTGAACTTAGTCATTCCCAGTACACATTTGCTTTGTCAAAAAATGAATATGGGCCTCCTGAATCTGTCCAGTTCTCCTTTCTACCTCCTCCTTTTCCTTTCCTTTGTCTGTCACTCCTTCCTTCCTTCCTTCCTTCCTTCCTTCCTTCCTTCCTTCCTTCCTTCCTTC
>NW_006439713.1:5287597-5294455 GCF_000325575.1 Pteropus alecto
TCCCTCCCTCCCTGCTTCCTTCCTTCCTTCCATCTTTCCTTCCTCCCTCCCTTCCTTACTTCCTTCATTCCTTCCTTCCATTCAACAGATGTTTTTCAGAATCTTCCATGAGCTTGGCCTTGAGCTGCTCGTGGGCCAGCGGAAGAGTTGGATGGGCAATTGGATTAGTAGCAGTTTAGCAGGTACCAGATGATATAGGAGCTTAAACGAAGGGCTCCAGAGAGCCGGGGGTGGACCCTTATGTTTGTCTAGGGGTGAGCTAGGAAGGCCTCGTAGGACCTGAGCTGGGTCTTGCGGAATGGGAGAGGTTTGCCAGGTGAGGAAAGGGAGCAGGGAGGTACTGCCCTGGGGGCTTCAGCACATGAAGAGAAAGATCCTGAGTTGTGGAAAGTAGGAGCGTAATGTTTATGGGATGGAGGGCGTACGTGGATACGGGGAGCGTAATGGTTATGGGATGGAGGGCGTACGTGGATACGGGGAGCGTGATGGTTACGGGATGGAGGGCGTATGTGGATATGGGGAGCATAATGGTTATGGGATGGGGGGCGTACGTGGATACGGGGTGAGTGAGCGTAGGGGAAGGTGGGGAAGAGGGGAGCCGAGGCCCTGTGGGAAAATGCCCTCGCTTGCCTCTGCAGACGATGTGAGTTTTATTATGTAGGCACTGGGAACCCTACTGAGGTTTTAAGGTGGAGGAAGTCTCCTGGGTTTTGTAGGAAGGGGACTTTCCTCCCTGGGGCCATCCTAGGAGAAAACCCTGGAGGGAGCAGAGGCGGACCTCGCACGCGGGCCCTTGGTGCTCACCTGACACGCGCTCCCGTTTCTCCTTTGCCTTCCTCTTTCAGCAAGACCTGTCTGGAGCCGTGGGCCACGGCGACACTGGACAGACATCGCCCCTGGAGGGAAGACGAGAAGACTGGGGAGGGGGTAACCAGCTCATTTGCAAGTGTTTGTCACTTTTACCTTGAGAGAAATGGGACATTAGGAATGAGAGTGATTACCAGCCCTTTACGTTCCTTATGAGGCATCTCATTTCCCTTAATAATCCTCATTAGCTAGAGAATCTATTATTTGGCACTGACTTAAGTAGACACCAAATTTTCGTATTTTAGAGCTGACGAAAGGACACATTCTTCCCGGACTCCTCTTGTTAAAATAACAGCGGTTAATCCTTGCCGCCTGGTTTGAGGAGGCCGCTGAACTTGATGGTAGGTGCTGAGCCGAATGTTTAAGGGCCCTGCGACCCGTCCAAGTGCTTCAACAGCATAATTAACAGGGCCAACTGAAACTCTACATCATTGTAATAATATTTACTCTGAAAGCTCAGAGTTGGACTAAAGTTTCTCTCGCAGGCTCTACTGACATCAAGGAATCTTAAACTTCCTTTCTACCGGGAGGTTGATCGGGGCCTCGTTTTGGCAGCCAAAAGTCAATTCCTCGGCAGATGCCCACTGAATCCATGGACTCTGGAGAGTTGATGTTGGATTAGAGATGATCCATTCTGTTTTTTTCCTAAACCTGGCTGAACTGCAGAGTCTACTAGGGAGATGTGAGAAATTTCTGGATTCCTGGGCTCCACCTCTGGAGCCCGTTTCGGGCGGTAGGATGGAACAGTGTAGATATATTTTCTTAAACGCCCAGGTTATCCTTCTAGTTATGAGCACTGCTGGTCTCATTTTTAGGAGACTGAGGGCTGTAAGAGCAAAGCCACTTGGAAGATGAAACCAATCCGGAAGCCTTGGGTCTCTGAGAGCCACTGACTGTCCCCAGACCTTCACTGTCTCTCATCTGGGCCTTGATACTACCTACCACTAAGCTCGTTTCCTTCCTGCGAATCCAACAGCCACATTGTCGCTAGAGTGATCTTTCAAACATCTGAACAGAATGCCCTCTTGCTTAAAACCTTTCAGGAGCTCTGCGTTGCCTTCAGGATGAAGCCCAAACTCCTTCGTGTGCTGCTCAAGGTTTTCTAAGCTCTGGCTGTTTCTGCATTTAGCTCCAGCTCACCCCTCCCTAGACCTTACCTTCAAACCCTCCTGAATTACTCTGCATTTTCAGAGGACATTTCCACTCCCTGGAATGTCTTTCTAGCACTATATCTTCTCTCCCTATCTATCCATCCAGTGAGCCACTAATCATCCTTCTAGATGTCACACTGTCCCTCTGAAACCTTGGCTGCTCCTCTGGCACGGGTGTGGCCCCACATTGAGCACCATCCCCCGCTGTCCACACCTCTGTCATAAATCTGTGTGTAAGGATTTGTTTGCACACCTGTTGGCCCTTCTTGACGTGATTCATTCGTTACCTCCAGTGCTTGGAATTGTGACTGGTTCTTAGTAGGCACTTAATGAAAACTTCTTGACCGAACAAGTGAATGGATGAATTATTCACAGCATCTGACTTTTAGAACCATATATCACGTAAAAATCTATACTTACATTTGAGCTATTCTTCCAATTTATGAAACACATGTCACGAGTTAATGGGCTGGCAGTAGAGTTCATAAAAATAACTATGCATTCTGATTAATTGACTCATGCTATCTAATTAACTTACCCATTAAGGGGTCAGCCAGGAGCTGGGAGTGAAGCAAACATACTGTGGCATGGGTCAGCGTCACAACCGAATCCTGTAAGCAGCAGATGGGATGCAGTTTAAAAAAAAACAACTGAGTTTACTAGGCATTACTTCATCTTTTACCACATATTAGGCTTAAAAAAAACCCACCAAATTTATTTATATATTTCGTTTTTTGACCATATTTTTTAAATCATATTTTATCCTGGTAAGCAAGAATCATGCTAACAGTGGAAAACAAAATTATTCCATCGTTTTAGCTAACATCGTAGTGCCAGCTGTAAGTAAAAAGAGGTTTGAGATACCCACGTGGGTCTATTTTCTTGGTCTTCCTTTTGTCTCTTGCGGCATGGGCATGAAGGAAGGGTCTGGCACCAGGTCCCACATGGAGGCAGGACAGAGCGTTGGGGGTGTGACAGGTGGTGCGGGATGGAGGGGGCATCGCTTCACTGACGCGTCTGGGGAACAGCTAGGTTTTTGCCAGCACTCGGACTCCACAGCCACGTGCCCGAGTCGACTTGCCACTGTGGCTCAGCATGGGGTTTCACGTTTTATGCTGTGCCTCCCAGTCCACCCAGTCCACTCAGCAACCCTGTGAAGCTATTACGCATTTCTTAATGGATTCTCAGTAGTTCAGGGAATAGCTGAGGAATTAGAAAATATGCACCTGCTTGACTTTGTTGTTTGAGAGTCAGGAGGGCGCGGTGATTAGCTTACCTGAATGCAAAAGGGAAGAAGACAGCTCTTGCAATTCCTCTACCCTGTTGCCTCCTAGTATATTGTCCCTCGGTTCTCCGAGAACTTGTGCCTCTTGGGTTCCCACCCCTTGTCCAGATGGCACAGGCAGCTGTATCAGGCTGTACAGCTGTTTGGAGAGGGGCTTGTCAGCCGAAGCCCTCTCTGTTAAGCTCGCATGGGAGAATGGAGTGTGGTGTCTGAGCTGAAAACGCCCTCGTCAGTGTGCTGACTGCCCTGCTGGCTCTCGGGAGACGTGACTTTCACATCGCTGGAGACTGTCGGGGTGCTAGGATGGTAAGGGACTGTAGCCTCGTTTCACCTTATTGCACAGATGAGGACATCGAGTCCCTGGGAGGTGTAATTGCTTGTCCAAAGTCACAGCAGTGCTGCGTGTGGAGTCTGAGTTTGCCAGCATGCCCAGGGCTCTTGCCCCTGTACGCCCGTGTCCCCACCACGTGCCACGTTCCACCCCCTGTTCGTAAGCACCTACCTTTTCTCTCTGCCTAGAGACAGCGGGCGTAGTTTTTATCAGTAGGAGCCTAATTCAGTTACGCTTTTGTCTTGGACTTGAGTTCTTGTCTCCCACGTTCCCAGGATGAGGTTCTCGCCGTTGGGTTCTAAGCCGCCTTCCCTCAGTTTCCCCCCGTCCTCCCAGGTCCCTGGTGTCCTCCACAGCACATCTTCCATGCCGGTCGCTGCTGCTCTTCAGACGCAGCTCGTAAACGTTCGCTTTCGCCCTGTCACACTCCTCTCTCTGTGTTCTGAGCACTAATCCAAATTTTACTGCTTTTAAGAAATCCTCTCCATTCCCTTCGGCCCACAGGGAACCCTTATGCAAATAGTCCCTGTGTCTCTCCTTTGAAACTTAACGGACCCTGGCTAGGTCAGTGTTTTCCAGAATATCTCCTGGCACATGTGTCCCTTGCATTCCACTCCCTCCTTTGGATGAGCCCGTGACCACGTCAGTCTATGAAATGCCGAACGTCTTATCTGGCTCATGGAAATTCATAGTGTATGTTAGCACACTAAAGGCTCTGACAAGTTCTGCATTATACAACCTGGATTAGCTTTTAAAACCCTGTACCTCGCAACTGTATGCTTGGAAATTTTCATTTGTGTGACCTTATTAGCATCCTACTGAATGCTTTTTGGGGACTGCTTCTCTTAGGAAGTTTAATACACACAATTAGAAATTCATAAGTAAGTCTTATCTTCCCAGCCATACTGTATGTTTTTGTGCTTTTTTATCTCTCCCCAGCGTCTGATGGAATGTTGATTTCTCTTTTTCTAAAAAACAAATTTTTTTATGTGGTAGTAAAAGGGCTGAGGAGAGTTTGCTCGTTTGCCACAGTGAGTTCTTGGGGGCAGCAAGAACATTTTTCATGCTGAGATATGGCAAAGCCAAAGCGTGGTCAGCAGAAAAAAGAAAAGTAGAAATTGTCCAGAGATGAGAACAACTTAGAGCATAAAGTTGTCATGAGCCGTAAGTGAGGCTGGGTCTGGCAAGGCCAAATCCACTGTCAGAAATCTCAGTGGAAAAGTTGGAATTTGAGAAACCCTCACCCAAAGAAAGGCAAATAGCTCCCATGTAAATAAGCCTCTCCAAGCCCTGAGAGCGAAAAACAAATTTAAAGACAAAGAGAAAAAGCCGAGCGGGAAGGAACAGAGTGGATGGTTACAAAACACTCATTTTATTTCAGTTTTAAAACTTTCCTGGAATGAGCTCCCAGCTTCTCCGCTACTCTGCCACCAGGGCTGAAGGCTCCCGTCACTCAGGCCCTGTCCTTGCCAACACTTCCTTCTTCTGCTCGTCTCTTGCTTCGTGTTTCGGTAATGACCTTGGAAAACCCTGGATCTTTATCTGTCCGGCTCAAGTTGGTTCAACAATTATTTATGAGCACTTACTATGTGCCAGGCTGTGCTGGGGCTACGAAGATAAGCTAGATAGTCTTTCTTCTTGGTATGTTCTAGCCCGGGGGTAGGGAGAGGGAGTATTAGACACAATGACAGGTAATTTCTATGTGATGCCAAGATCGAGTAAGCACAGGGAGGCCCCCGACAGAGTCTGGGGACATCAGTGACTATTTCTAAGGGCCGACTTTTCCTTTAGGCCCGGGAGTACGGTGCTGAGGGCATATCAGACTTTTAGGGCCTTGTGAAAATGCTTTCATTCCCTTTAAAATCGGAAGAAAAAAATATGATCCAGCCTAGACTTTATTTGTCTTCATACGAACACGGTTGCAAATAAATTTTGAAAAATTTTCATGGGGGCAGGAACCCCTATAGGTAAAAGTGCCCAGGGCCCAGGAAAATCATATGCAACTGTATTATCTTCCTAGGCTTCTGACAAAAAGTGCCACAAACTGGGTGACTTAAACAGAAATTTACGTCCCCACCGTTCTGGAGGCCAGAAGAAGGTCAAGATCAAGGTGTCATTAGGGTTGGTTGGTTCTGAGGCTGTGGGTGAAGGGTCTGTCCCTGGCTTTCTTCTAGCCCCTGGTGGCCTCAGGTGTTCTCTGGCTTATAGGTTGCTGTCTCCTTGTGTCCGCGCATCTTCTTGTCCCTGTGCACGTCTCCCTTCACATGGCATCCTTTTTCATAAGGCACACCAGTCATACTGGATTAGGGGCTCACTCTATGCCAGCGTGAGCTCACTTCAACTTGATTAATTACCTCTGCAATGACCCTGTTTGCAAATAAGGCCACATCCTGTGGTTCTGGGGGTTAAGACTTCCATATATGAGTTTGGTGTGTGTGTGTGTGCAGGGGGAGGTGGTAGCCACAATTCGACCCATCATAATGACCTGGGGTTCCTGGGGCGGGGGTAGGGGGATGGAGGGCAGCGGGTCCAGACTTCTGTCCTCTACTGTAACCAGTAGGTGGTACCTGAGGTGGAAACGAACAAGGGAGTCACAGTGCTTATGGCCTTCTGTGGTTACAGGTCCCCTCACCTTTCTCCCAAAGAAATAAAATAAAATGAAAGGCCAAGTGCCCCTGATACGTGTTTGACTAGTGAGTAAGTTTATCTCTTAGGTCACGAGACCACTCTGGAAAATTATGTCACAGACTTGATTGAAACATTTCATTATTGACCTAACTTCTAATTGGCCAGATTTAACAATCTAAAAAATCCTCTTACCCTCGCGAGAGCTGAGCATTCTAGCTTTAGAAAGTTTAAGCCCCCTTGCTGAAGTTCTGTAGAAAACCCCTCCTTGGCCTGGGCTGCCCCAGCAGGGCTGGCCTCGGCGGGTTCTGGGGTGCCCAGGGAGGAGTCCTCCAGCTTTCACTCTTCCCACTGGTCAGGATTCGGCTCTGAGCCAGGGAACAGATGCCAGGAGGTGGTGATGAAGATTTTGAGCAAACGGTACTCTGGTCCCCACTTCACGTCCTCAGGGTCGGGGTCTAAGAGGGGCCAGAGCACATTTTCCGCAGGTTCCATGTGCTCTTTTGGGAAGAGGGCCAAGCAGTCACCCAGGGCAAAGCCTGGCACAAGCCTCCGTGGCCTGCTTTGAATTGGCACCTCTAATCCTGCCTTTTGACCGG
>NW_006439713.1:5294476-5295544 GCF_000325575.1 Pteropus alecto
GTGACCGGGGGTGGGGGGGGTGGGGGTGGGGGTGGCTCCACGCGATACTGCCTCCCTCCGCTCCCGCCGTGCAGGCCTGTGTCGCCGGCGGTGGTTTGAGGGCAGCCGGCGCTGCTTCTCGCTCCTGCGCCGCCAGCTCTGCAAATACTTCTGGGTGTCTGGTCCTCATTAGGACTGGCTGAGCTGACAGTTTACGGCTTCACCCTGAAGTGCCACCTCACCTGTGGTTGACCAGACACCCTCACCTTTTCTTTTGAAGAAAAGGCCACAGAGGACGGTCGAGGTGGTGGCCAGGGCTTGTCCTTCGGGCTCGCACGCCATGTCACTTCACTGCCGCTGTCACCGCCTGCCCGTCCAGGAGGCCAGCTCACCACAGGCCTCTCCTCCTCGCCCGGGGCTTTGCCAAACTCCCTGGATGGCAGCCGTCTTGAGTTTCTCCTGGAGCCCACGGCCTGTCTGGGTTCTCTCACCAGTTGTAAGAGAAACAAACTGAAAATATGCTAAGTCCTTCATCACCTCCTCCTTTTTCCAGCCTCTCATTCGAAGTCGTACGCATAGTCCCAGACTCACACTTCTTATTAATTTTCATAAACAGAACCCCCTGTGGCAGCTGGGGGCAAACATCTTAGCTGCAAAGTCTTTACAATTAGACCTTCTTTTGCTGCCGAAATGGAGCTGCTGTAATTAAGAAAAGTGCACAAGATAAAGGTTTTAAAGGGCGTCCTTTGTTTCCGAAGCATCTGAGCTGTTTTGCTATTAACAGGAGGAAATCTTTAGAAAAATCCGGGGCATTTCCAAACATCTGAGTGCTCAGCTGGGTAAAAATCCCATCTAAGCATTGCTTTTCGCATTTGCATCACTTTATGATTCGTCAGGGCTTTTGAAGCATGAATTTCCTTTTCTGAAATGTTTTCTATTACAGCTGTGTCTTTTTTTATTTGGTGACCCAATTATATGACTTTTCAGCATGGAAAAATTCACATCGGTTTAAAAATATATTGTTGAATCTCAATAACAGGTTTTGTAAGGTTGTGTTTTATAAACTTTATAAAAGTTTCAATTTGTGGT
>NW_006439713.1:5295736-5308638 GCF_000325575.1 Pteropus alecto
GCACATCTGGTGTGGAGCTTCTGCATCTTGGATGATTTAGAGCGCTTCTCATTCTCCTTCACCCAGAGGAACAGCCATGAGCCCGCCATCGTCCGTTTGCCCTTAGTATCTTTAACAGTGAACTTTAAAAAAGATTATTGAGCTTATTTCATTACTTAGACACATTCCAAGAGTCCTGGAAAAACATTGCCTCAGATAGAACATAATCCGGAGATTTACATTCTTGAGAGTTTGCTACTCAGGAGATACTTCGGCACACAGTTTCTTTAAAAATAAATTATTTATAGCTCTAATTGGTTCCAACTAGTTCATCATCATGGAAGCAAGGATTATACTCCCCTTCTAAAGCCAAGGCGTTTGCTTCCAAGTGAGAATTTAAAGAAAATTCAGCATTTGATTTTTCTCTCCTTATCTTTTTCTGGGAGTAGATATATTGTGTGAGCGGTGAACACACCTGCCAAAGTCAACTTTTAAAATAGACATAACGTAAGACCAGCGCACAGCTCAGCCTTGTACTCTGGTGGAGCTCCGTCTCTGGGGGTTGGTTTGCCAGGCATGAAGCCTGCAGAGATACATTTGTTAAGGGAAGAAATAAAAAAAAGATTTCGTTTTGAAGCACCTCATGCGTCAACAACATTCGGTGCAACTTGCTGTGAAAGTGTCAGAAGTCATTTTCCTCACTGCCGATGCATTTTAGAAAGGGCACTTACCTGGGGCGTGGTGGGGACACTGTGACATCTGCAGCTACACTGCTGTCGCTGGTCTCCTTGCAGTGCCGTGAGACTGAGCCGCTTCTCTCAAGACTGGCCAGGGTCTCACTGAACATGGGGTCTCCCCGAGATTCTTCCGAGGGCCCTTGCCTTCATTGTCAGGGATTTTAAGGCGCTGGGAAATGAAAAAGCACCTGGGACCAATACATGCCCTCGAAGACAGTATTTTTGAGGTCTCTTAGGCTGCGAACTGGTACCGGAAGCCGGAACAAACGGTCCTTTAGCATGGAGGTCCAGGATCAAGATCTGAAGTCTGGAGACTGACTCACTGCCAGTATTTTCAGAAATGAAAAGAGAAAAAAAAAATTTAAAAATCGCTCAACCACAATGACCACAATGTGTATCTACATGTGATTTTTTTTTTTTTTAAAGGAGATATTTCAGCCAGGCTTGAATAACTAACAGGGTACCACAGTATTAGGGCTTGTAGTGGGTAGAACGAGTTCCCCCAAAAAAGAAGTTCGAGTCCTATTCTCTGGGACCTGGGAGTGGGAACTGGTTTGGAAATGGTCTTTGCAGATGCCATCAACTTAAGGACCTCAGGGTGAGATCATACCGGATTTAGGGTGAGTCTCACCCATGCCTGATTTAGAAGATATTTAGATGAGACTTTGGACTTCAGACTTTTGATGCTGGAACAAATGAAAACTTTGGGGGCGTTGGGATGGAACGACTGTATTTTGCGTGGGAAAAGGACCTGAATTTTGGGAAGCCAGGGGCAGATGCAATGAGTTGAATGCTGATGTCTCCCCGAATTCATATGTTAAAATCCTAACCCCTGATATGATGATGTTAGGAGGTGAGGCCTTTGGGAGGTGATTAGGTCACGAGGGTGGAGCCTCATGAATAAGATTGGCGTCTTCATCAAAAAGACCCCGGAGAGTTCCCAGCTAGAGGGTGTTTGCCCGTGAACCAGCAATGGGCCCTCACCCCACAGCGCATCTGCTGGGGCCTTCGTCTTGGACTTCTCAGCTTCCAGAACTGTGAGAAATAAACGTCTGTTGTTTATAAGCCACCCAGTCTACGGCGTGCTGTGACAGTAGCCCAAACAGAGCGAGACAGCTGTCAGAGGAACGTGGAACCAAACGCAGAGAGTGAGCTCTGGTTACCTGTTTCTTCTCCTTCCCTCCTGATGGAATCTGGGTTTTGACCAGGTCTCTGCGCTCTCCTTTGGCACAGTCACGTGCTGCAGGGGAGGCTCACCCTACCGCCAGGTGCGAGAGGTGGCTCAACAGGTCATGCTGGCAGAGCCACTCCAAGCCGCACCAGCGACTGGCTGAGTGATGACACCTGCATTCGTCTTGGTCAGTGAAATGTACAGGGGGATTCTGGAGGCGGGCGGGGACGGAAGGGGTACTTCCGGAAACATCTCTCCACACCTAAGAGAAGGGACTGGAAGAGAAGCTCCCTTTCTCCTCTGGACATCATATGTCTGGTGTCTGGAACTGGCGCGAGCATCTGCTGAAAATGAAACCAACGCCAGGGAGGACAGAGAAACGGGGGGATCAGACAGGTGGTTGACAGCAGCATGACGCCACGGACCCACACCCTGCCTTCGAGGCTCCCGCTAAATCACATGAATGCATCTCCGTTATCACTTCAACCGGAGCAAACCAGTGCTTCTGCCACCTGCTGCTGAAAGCATGGTGGAAGGGACACCTAGGACACCTGAAGGAAGGGACACCTGGGACATCTGAAAGATGAGTGGAAGATAGATGGGAGAAACGGGGCAGCGTGCCCTAGGCAGAGAGAGCAGCTTCTGCGTCGCTTTTAAGGGGAGAGACTATCGCCCCTGCGTCTGAGACAGCGACAGTGTCTGCATCCCGTCTGGAACGGAGGAAGGAGGTGGTGATGTTCATGCAGGGATGGGGAAGAAGGAAGAGGAACAGAGGCGGGTAAGGCCGGAGAGGGGACCAGGAGCCAGGCCGGAAATCGCACAGTTTACGAGGGTTCACGTGGGGGAGACCGAAGCTGGGTATTAAGGAGGAGAAGATTAAATTGGTTCAGTGGAGACATAGTAAATTCCTGCCTCGGGCGGTGGCCATGACAGTGAAAACCAGGGATGGAAGGAAAAGATACCAGGGAGGTAGGACCCACGGTATTTGGCAATGGACGAGCCATAGGGGGAGACGGTGGAGCAAAGCCAATGCCAAGCATGTCAGCTGAGTGACTGAGAAGACGCTGTTATCATCCCCCCGGTGATGGTGAGGCGGGGACTGGGTCGCAGTGGGCTGAGCAGGAGAGGACGAACGCAGCGGCCAGTTTGGGGCTCTCTGAGTGAGAACTGCCAGACGCAGAGGCGGGCCGGGCATCACTTGTGGACGATGATGGGTGAAGTGCAGCCGCCAGCAGCGGCCACCCCTCCCCGGGCAAGGTCCAGGGTAGCGGAGGTGGCCCGTGAGCTCGGAGCTCTCTGCGACATCCTTAGGACTGCGTGGGGGCTGGTCCCGTTCCCTCTCAGCCACCCGATAGGGGCCGGCGACGTAAGCCCTGAGCCCCGACTCTGGCTCTTTCCAGGCCATCCCTCTCGGCCCTGCACCTGCCGCCTGCCCTGGTCCAGGGTCTGGGTGCGACACTCAGACCCTCCTCGTTTTCTTGGCAGTGGGTTATGCCCAGGGACCGGGCTTAGCTTGTGAATTCCAAAGGACCCGTGTCTTGCAAATCAAAAGCCTCGCTTTTCAAGACCGTCGTGCCTGCTCTGTTAAAACATGAAGAACGACCTGAAAATTTCATGCTTTCGTCTCTACGTTCTGCCGGGCTGGGCTTCTCCCAACGTCCAGTTTTAACAGCCAGGAAGCCAGAGTGAACACATCAAACTGTGACTGCAGTGCAGGTGGCAGCCACGGAAAGATGGAAAGAGACAGAAATGTGGCCTGGTAGGGTGAGACGGAGGAGCACACTGGGTTCGTCAGAGAGAGAAATGCAGAGATCTGCTCAGCCACCATGAGGCCCATGGCGACAGAGAGCGAGCTCCTCACGGTAACCCTCTGACCATCCCAGGCTTCCTGGTCGTTTTGAAAGTAGGAAAAAGGTGGCTCCCTAAGCTTAATGGCTGTGGGTTTGTTTGTTTGTTTTTGCCTCGAGCTGTAGGATTACAAATTCGGGTACAGGTGGTTTGGGGCCAACATCCCCAATGGACTGCAGACCCCCGCTTTCTGGTTCTGGGAAGATGCAGAGGAAACCCTTTGGCGCGAAGCAAGCAAACAAACAGACGCCCAAACGAAACAGCGCGAAAACCCCACACCGAAAACTTTCCGCTTGCAAACATGTTTTTGTCACTGCCAAGGGCTTAGGATTGCAACATTTGAGCGTCTTTGGCCCCAAACCCGAGGACTCTGCAGTTTTCCCAAAGCACCTAAAATAAAAAAATTTCTTTTGGCAAAAACAGTATGTTTGTAAACAGAAAGGCTTTATTTTCGAGAAACTCAATTCCCCCTTAGATGTAGCGTATTCGGAATAAAGCCCCGTGGCTATTTTCCGATGGCTTCTCCCACTCCAGAGCGTCACTGGCAGGTCGAGAATGTCTCTAGTTGGTGTGCGTGTGTGGTTTCCATTAACTGGGTGTGTGTTTGGAATTCGCGCTTGTCGGCCAATTGCAGATTGCCTTCTGATGCTTCTTGGGAGAAAGCTTTGCCGACGAGGCGCTGGATCCTTCCAGACTCCAGGTTTTTTTGTGCTCCAGGATCATGAAGTGGGGGGCTTCCCAGAGGTAGGGCCAAACTGCCTGGATTCTTGCCAGGAAACGCACCCCACCCACCTGAACATCAGACCTGGTGCGAAGCACAGATCCGAAGTCGGACTGGCTCGTTTCCCAGCGTTTTGGAACCGCTTTGCTGCTAAGGTGCGCTGTCTTTTCTTTTCCTGGGAGCCCAGGTGTTACTTTTTTTCCCCTCCCCCTCTTACTATCGAATGCTGTGCACGTGGAAGGCGTGGTAACCTCGCTTCGGAGGGTGGCCTGAGGTCCTAACTCAGCCTCATATAAACAATTCTCACTGAACAGTCAAGATTTAAAATAGCCTGGTCTAAAATCCCAAGACAAAAGATAAGAGTTTTTTATTTGTGGTATTTCTGGGCTTGGTCACAGAAGGAAACTATGGGTATGTTTCTCGAGGTGAACTTCAAATAACAAAATTAATCACTGGAACACGAACACTTCAGTGGCGTTTCGTGCATTCACAGCATTGTGTCACCGACACGGCTGTCTAGTTCCGGGTCGTTTTCATCAGTCCAGTGTAAAACCGCTCACCCGTTAAGCAGTTTGTCCCTGTCCCTCCAATTCCCCAGCTCCTGGCCACGACCAGTTTGCTTTCTCTCTCTATGGATCCCCCTAGAATGGCATCATGTCAACAGTTGCATACAACACGTGGCCTTTCGTGTCCACCTTTTTTTACTTAGCATCACGTCTTCAGGGTTTACCCGTACGTGGAGGACATTTGTCTCTGACATAGAGCATGCCGAAGGGCTGTTATGTCTCCTGTTTAAAATCGAGTAGGAGCTTTAAGAACCGAGGGACGAACCTGATGCTTGTGAGGCCCGGCAGGGACCGTCTGCGGCTGCAGCGGCCACGCTCCGCTCATGGGACTCCCCTTCCGTCTTCTGACACTGTCGCGCCCTGGCTCTGGCAGTGGATGACATGATGCCTCCGGGGGCCCTACCCTCATCTGCTCATGGTCCTTGCTTCCCACATAATGAACCGGTCCCCACTGTGTGAATCCGATACCACCCTGCCTGGCCTCTGTGTATCTGGATTCAGTAGATCTCGAGACAAAATGAGTCTCACATACGTCAGGGAGAAAAGTGGTGGGTTTCTAAACCTTTAGCACTTTTCATCTTGTTTTGTGGCCATAAGGTCCTGTGGAATAGAGGTAGGAGCGGACGGTATCTTAACACCTGGCCTGGGAGAGGATGCTGAGTTAAGATAGCTCACGGATAGAAGGTCACGGAAAGTTTTTAGTCTACGCCTGTAGTAAACTCATTATAAGGATATAAACTTAAAAATGATTCGCCATGTGGCTTTATCTTTCTTAAGCTTTATTACTATTCTTTTTTTCTTTTTTTTTCAAACCCTAACCTCATTCCTCTGGCTATTATTGACTTACCTTGTTTTGCTTCCCACGCACCCCCATCTTTATATCCTCACTATATTTTTAAAACTTTATCCGTAAGTCAAAGAATTCATCCTTCTGGAATTAGAATTTATTCATTCTGGAATTAGGAACTAGCATCTACTAACTTTTAATAATATTTTCGTTCTGAGCTGATCTTAGCAGATTGATTACCCTTCAAGCAGCCTCCACTAGCCATTAGATGGCGCTCATATGCTACCATAAATGGATCCTGTTATTAAACCATTTGGAAAAAACAATTTGTCTTCATTTAAGGTAAATACAGGAATTGGCCCTACAAACTGTACCATGCTTTGTGGATTAAAGATCCCCCTCCCCACCACCTTCCTTGACCACCTTTGTCACTATGTCATCATGATTAAGCACAGGGACTCTAGAGTCAGACTAAGTTCAAATACCGCCTGTTGTTCGCTTGCTATATAACCTTGAGTAAGTCACTTAACTTCAGTGTTCTCATCTATAAAATGGGGTTAGTAATAACACATACCTCATGGGGTGGTTATTAGAATTAAAGCCTTAATATATGTTAAAGCACATAGTGTTATATATGTTTGCTTTTTAAAAAAAATGTTCTTTTTTTCCTCCAGCTTTATGAGATATAACTGACACGTCGCATTGTATAATTTTAAGGTGTACAGTGTGATGCTTTGATATACATGCGTGTTATGAAGTGATCGCCACAACAGGGTTAGTGAGGCATTTGCATTTGTTATCAGTATTTTTGTCCTCCCTGGGGCATCGCTAACCCTTTAGACATGTGCTTCCCAAATATCAGTTCAACAACGAGCAGCATCAGACTCACTTAAGAGTCCTATTTAAAATACAGACTTATGAGCTCCATATCTGGAGTGTCTATTTCAGTAATTTTGAGGCAGGGCTTAGGGATCTATATTCTTTAGAAGCTTTTCAGGTGAGTCTGAGGCACAGCTAGGCTTGGGAACCAGTGACATAGACTATCCAGGGATGTAGCTGTGCACCCAAGTCCAGTTGCAGTGTAAGAAGCTAATGCCTTCTGCACACTGGCAATTTCCAAATCCCCTTCAACACAGAGCGTGTGCCGCCCTAGGCTCTGTCCGTCAGGATGATTCCCTCCCCGGCTGTTGTTGAAAGCTTCCTCCTGAGCAAGCCTGTCCTGCAGCCACTGGCTGTGCTTGGCTTCTGCCCCCATATTCAGCTGACTCATGGATAAAGCAAGCTTGGACGTTTTCCTCCTTCATCAGCTGGTCGTAGCATACCTTCCACATGGCCATAGGCGTGAGCCAAGGAGGGACGCTGACTCGACCATGGAGAATGACATGGAGGACTGGGCTCCGCCCTGGAGGTACCACTCGCATCCTACAGTGCTGGGCCTGCCCGACCATGAGGCTTGATGGGTGTGGCGGAACCTGGCTCATCCTGGGACTCCCATTGTCAGGTACTCTGTCTCTTCCAGGGCCCCACAGCGTGCTAGGAGTTGTTTTTTCTAAGGTTATATAGTTATTTGCTGTAGGTGACATGGCCTTGTTCCTGAAGGTGAAGTCTATGAATTGTGATTTTCTAAATGTGGATTGCCAAAACTCCAGCCAGTGTCTTTTTCCATCCCTAATACTTCTAATCTACCACCAGGTCTGCTGGGCCCTAAGGCTCAAGCTGGGAACCACTTGCAGCTGGGACCTTTGGCAGAGCCTCTGGCTCCCGTTCAGAACTTATATGTCTCTTATATGACTATGAACAACGTTCCCAGCTGTGGAATCAATGTCTTCAGAACCTAAAGAAGCCCACTGGGGACTGTGCTGTATTCTCTGTTTCAGAAGGGGCAGGACACTATAATTTGTTCCTAGGCTGAGCTGTCCCGGAATGCCCCAGACTCTGCACCCTAAAAAGTGCACTGATGTGGCAGCCCCCGAATCTTCATGGAGGTTATTTCCTGTTGTCTTCGGTGCATGAGTCTGCCTTACAAAGGCCCAAGCATCCTTGTGCTTGGTGCTCGTCAGTTCTGATTTACATGATGTCATCACCAGGGTGATGATCTGCAGGTGTCCAGCTGGTCCAGGTCTCCTCAGACTATATTATGACAGAGAGGCGGGGAGTTAACTGGCTCTGGGGCCACACTGAAAGTTTATACCGTTGTTTGTTCTGAGCAAATGGGAACCGTTTCTGATCCTCCTTTTTGATAGGGATGAAAAGGACACGGTCCCCAGATCAAAGGCTGCGTACCGTGTACCTGAGCCCGTGCTGAAGGAAGGATACACTGTCTGGCAAGGAAGCCTCAGCGCCAGCTGTGGGCTGCTGCTTGTTTAAGTTTGCAGAGTCTGTCATCCTCCTGGCCCATCTGGTTTCTACAGGGACCAGACCAGTTAATTAACTGGTGCTGCGGTAGGGGCCGCGGCCTGCACGCTGTGGGTTTCACGGGTAGCTCTAAGCTTGAAGATGCAAACCCAGGCTGTGATATTGATTCTGATTTCTTACCTTCGCTGGGGTAGGGGCCAGTTTCAGAAGCCTCCCCTCCACTGCCTCGCTGTGAAAGCTCTTATCTGTGGGGGCGTTTGCGAAGGTCAAGTGTATCTATTCCCCTTATGCGTTTGGGGCCTAGGGTAATGGCTGTGGGGTGCAGTTGCTCATCTAGCTTCCGGATCATCCAGTGTCGATCCTCCTGATGGGATAGACCTAGCAGTGTCTTGTCTGGCTGTCCCGCCCGGCTTCCAGGGCTGCTGTTCCCTACTGAGCATCTCTGCCTGGGTGGTGCCCCAGCAGATGCTCGCCGACGTTTCCACTCCTTAGGAGAATTGTCCCTGGCTTCTGAGAGCTGGACCTACTTCTGTAGTGATCTCTCCCGCCATCAGCCCCACCCTACAGAGATGGCACCCGGTGAGGTTTTCAGCGATGCCATCTGTTTTTGCTTCGGTAAGCGGAGTACCCTCTGGGCCTTCCCATGGAACAGTGTATGCTGGGTTTTCTGGCCTTACATGGCATGTTCACTCTGCCAGCCACTTTCCCGAGCCTTCGATTCCTCCCTTGCTGTCTGCCGTGGCAGTTTTGGCATTTCTGCTTCACTGAGCATGGCCACCGCTTGCTTTAAACTTCCCAGAGAGCCACTCCAGCAGCGTGCCGATACCGCCTCTTGGAATTCTCATCGGAGTGTCGTTACAGGCAGAAGCGTGTCGCCCCATCAATTTGTATGTTGAAGTCCTGCTCCCTAGTACTGCTGAATGTGGTCGTATTCGCAGACAAGGTTCTTAAAGAGATAATTAAATTAAAACGAGGTCATTAGGGTGGGCCCTAATCCAATATGGCCGTGTCCTTGTAAGAGGAGGAGATTAGGGCACAGACAGAGAAGATGGTGTGAGGTCAGGAGGAGAAGGTGGCCATCTGCAAGCAAAGGAGAGGCCTCAGAAGAAACCACCCCTCCTGACACCTGATCTTGGACTTCCGGCCTCCAGACTGTGAGGAAAGGCATCTCTGCTGCCCCGTCTGTGGGACTTTGTTATGGGGGCCCGAGCAGACTAACGCAGGTCCCGAATCCTGAATCCCGTATCACGGGAGGATGGTCCCATCTTGATGAAGTCTTCCTTCTCTAACTTTGCGCTCTATTCCCCCCTCCAGAGCCCTGAGCGTCCAGCCCCTCCACTCTCTCCTGGCTCTTGCTGTAGGTTTTCTGGGGCCTGTGGCTCCTGCAGGGTCTGTCCCTTCTCTTCCTTAGAAAGCCCAGTATTTTCCTGGTTCCTTGTGTTATGACTTAAGGCTAGTTACTGGCCTAGTGGCCAGAGGGGAAGAGGAACATATCATGTGTGTGTGCGTGTGTGTGTGTGTGTTTGTGGATGTTTGTGTGTGTGCACATGTGCATGTTTGCGCGTGTGCATCTTGCAGGGCGGAGGTCTCTGAGCAGTGTTTGAGCAAAGGGCAGGTGCCAGCCACCTACGGGGAGGAGTGGCCTCTTCTGGAGGCTCAGGGAGTTCTGTGGGTTCTAGGGATTCGGGATCAGAGGGCATCACCCTCGATGGCCCCACGTCTATCTCGGTGTCATTCTTTCCCAGGGGAAGCTTTGAGTTTCGCATAGCAGAGCTGCCTGCTTGGGGCTTAATGTTCTGTGGGGCTCTGCTGTTTTTATGACAAAGTCCTGGGCCTGATCTTTAGCTTCCTCTGCAATTTGAATACAAGCAGCAGAGTCTCTTCACTGCGCTGGCAAGGAGGCCTCCGGCTTTCATGCTTAGTGTTTAACTGATGGCTAATGTCCTCAGGTTTTTATTGTCAGCCTCCCAAACATCAGTCGCCCTCAGCAGCAGCCATCCAATCTCGCCTCTTCTAATGACTTTTTCCCGTATGTTTCTCATATAGCTGATGCTTAGCACTGGCTGTGCGTATCCTGCGGGATATGCCACCCCTGGTCACTACGTTGAAAGTTTTAGCAGTTTCAGCCAGGGGCTATGTGTTGAGGTCTTCATCGCTGGCTGGCAGTGGGCAGTTTCTGAAGCCACCCTCTACCGCAGCTCCAAAATCCTATTAATGAGCCTCCCTTTTCCTGAATCTCTCTTGGCATCAGGGCAGGTCCTAGGAAGCAGACTGAGGGGGTCATCAGCATGCTGCATGTTTGTTAGGGGACATGCCCGTCATCCAGAAAGGAAGGACGAGGAGTGGGCAGAGGAGAGCTTGGACAGTGCTGCCGTCGGCCCGTGGGAAGCTGGCGTGGGCTTCGGAGTCATGCCGAGTTGGGGCAGGAGGGTCAGGCTGCCACGTTTCTGACCTGTCAATCAGTACTTGGATGCCCGCTGTTGCAGGAGAGGGTCTTGTGCAGGTGGCTCCCTTCAGCCAAGGCAGCACCTGCAGAGGCCAGGCAGCCGTCCCAGCCCTGGGGAAGATTCACCCTTTTGTCTTGAAGGAGGATCTGGGAAATGCAGAGGGCGTCTAAGACAGTAACCCGGAAGTATTCGCTTTGAACCCCACATGGGACAAGGCTCAGTGCCGCTGCCTCCTTTTGGTGCACGGAGCAAAATGCTGAAATTGTGCCACAGACTGGAAGCAGCACTTGGACCAGACGTGCTATCATGAAAAGGTTCATTTTTGTTGTCTCCCAGGTGTAGATCTTTTCTGTGAAGGCACGCTTTCCTAGAAGGCTCAGGCTGTGCTCAGCCACCTCTGCCTTTTGGACACCAAATCCCGGGTGTGAATCTGAGCGTCCACCTGCCACTGAGCTGTCATCAAGCCAGAAGTGACACTGAGCCAGTCTAGCTGTCATCGGCACGCTGGGAGCCGATGAAGGTGAATCGGGGGGCGGGGGGGGGACTGCAGACACAGACACAACGGGCTCACGTGGTTTTTCATCCGCACCTCCCAGCGCCGACCACAACAAAAGCTCCGAAGAGGAAAGGTCAGACCCATGAAGTGCTATTTGTTTTCACTGAAACTTCATCCCACCCACTTAACACCCGTCTAACCAGCAGCGGAATCAATTACCACGTGTCAGCCCGAAATCCGACACAAGAAAGGAAAGAAGGACACGAGCCCCCCAGGGGGCTGGCAGGCGGGCCGAGCGGGCGGGGGAGGCAGAAAGCCCAGGGGGGAAGCCTCGAATGAGCCCCTCTCCCCTGTGATTGAGGGTTAAACGCTGCCCGAGACCCCGCTTCCCCACCGTCTCCCATCCTGGCCCGGCCCAGTGTCACCGGGTGACCTGTTGGCTATTTCTATCGCAGAGGGTGCTCGGCAAGCCTTGGAGGCTACTCAGCTTTTGTTATGTAAGTTGCTCCATTTAATAATCGAAGACCCCAAAAGTTCTAGACGTTCATTATTTTGTAGAGCTCTGGGAGAGAGAATTCCCAGCATATCACATTCGCTCCACGCCCCTTTGAGCTGACTGAGTTGCTGCATTTCTCGGGCTTCTGGAAAACGTGGTGTCGGCCCGTCCAGAGCACCCATTTCGGGTGACACTGTCCACTTGCTACGTTTATGGAAGTTTTGAAAAGAGAGCTGCGGGCACTCAGGCGGAACCCCAAAGCCCAGTGGGGAATCTCGGTAGAAGTGAGCCTGGCACGCTTTCACCAGCTCTATGAAATAGATGTTTTAGTTTCCGAGAGGTAGGGTTTTTGTCAATAAAGGACAGCCAAACTCTTAAACTTGTATGAACAGGCTCCCAGGACGAAGATCCCCCCTCACCTCGGGGAGAGCGCCAGGTGGTCATTGTCTAATCTGCTCCGAGTGGCATGTCCCCTCAGACTGCCCTACCGTGTTAGGATGTTCCAGGTGCGAATCCTGCATTAACCTGGAGCATGGGCGCGGACAGCAGGAAGCATCGCTCTAGGTGTGCTGGTGGTTGTTGAAAGACAGTTTCATTTATCGGCAGGAATTAATAAAAGACAACATTTTGCTCGGTTGATGGTTACCATGGAATCGCAAGTGACACGCTAATGAACGACCCCTCCAGTTGTCCTTTGCCTCGGTTATTCGTTCTGCACGTCTCATATGGCCGATGCCTCCCTATGGCGTGCTTTCGGATGATCTCTTTGCTCCTGATCTACGTGGTGCTCAGTCTTTGGCTCCTTCGCCCGCGGAGAGAGATGCGTGCGTTCATTCTCTTTGCTCTCCCAGAGAGCTGCCACCTGCACCTGTGCTTTACCTATTGCCTACGCAGTAAAGCCACTTAGGTCTCCATCATCGTACCTGCTCTTCGCTTCCCCGGGCTCGGCTCTGCGCCTCTGCCTCTGGGTGTCCGCCATCCTCGCTGTCTCCCTCCTTAACCTGAGCGTGGCCACTGTGCCATCCGTCGTCTCTCCCCGATTTGTCTCCCGTTCCACATTTACTCTCCCTTTCTCACATGGGAGGAAGGTCCCAGGGGTCACTTAAGCTCGAAACCGGAGAGGCTCTCTTGAACTCCATGGCTTGCCTATCCCGACGTCATCAGACGTTACCGATTTTGCCTCCTAACTATTTCTCACAGTCGCCCTTCACCGTACCCGAGGCTGGCCCCGATTTCATGCCCCCGTTTCTTCCCGCCTGTCCGACAGCCTCAGAGCCCTCACCTCTGTCTTCCCTCCTT
>NW_006439713.1:5308661-5416267 GCF_000325575.1 Pteropus alecto
TTTTTCCTTTGACTAGTTAAACGTAAGACTCAAATCAGGTATCGCTTTCTAAATTATTTTATTTTCCTATTTTAAATTAAATGTGTTGGGGGTAATATTAATAAAATTATGTAGGTTTCAAGAGTGCAGTTCAGTAATACACAATCTGTACACTGCATTGTGTGTTTATCGCCCCAAGTCAGATCTTCTTCAGTCAGCATCTATTGGACCCCCTTTACCCTTATCTACCTCTCACCTTCCCCCCGTTTTCTCTGGTAACCTCTAAACCGCCATCTGTGTCTGTGAGTTTCTGTTTGTCCTGTTTGTTCGTTGCTTTCGGTTTTACATCCCACATATCAGTGAACTCATACGGTTCTCAACTTTTTCTGTCTGACTTATTTTGCTTAGCACGATTCTCTCAAGATCTATCACTTTTTAAAAAGAAAACATCAATTAATTGTTTTCACCATTTGCCTTTTTTCTTCTGTGTTCCATCTTCCTTAGTTCCATCCTCGCCTCCCCACCTCTCCCAGTTGGAAAGTTTTGAATCAGTTTTTGCCCCGCAGGCAGTATCAGTTGCCGAAGGCTGACTTCCACATTCTCTTTCCTGTCTCCGCCATCACTTTTCAGGTTGAAGCCGACCTGACTTTTGTGTCAGCCAGTACCCTTCTCTCCTAGAGACTCTTTCCTCCACATTCTTCCAACTTGCACGCTGTCCTTTGCTTTACCGTCGGATTTATCTTTCTAAAGTACTTCTTCTTTTAGAACATCGTCTGGACCCATTTTCTACAGGGAGATGCCCTAATTCCCGACACTGCATTCGGAGCCCTTTACAACCTGACCCTAATTTGCCATTTCGGCGGCAGGTGCTGTCATGCCTCCTGACTTGTAGGGTCTCCCAGATCGCCAGCTGCCTCAGAGCTATGCCATCCTTTTCCTGCTTTCGGCCTGTAGCCATACGGTTCCTGACCGGTGGCTTCTTCTCTGGGTGTTGAAGTTCTACCTACCTCTTAAGACCCGATTTAAATGGAAGAACCACGTGAAGTGCCTCCTGATTCCCCCGGTGAGAGCGGACTGCCTTTTCCTCGCAGCTTCGATGCCACATATATTCCTAGTTTGCTGTTTATCACAGCTCAGCATTAGGGGCACTTTGATCTCCGTTTCTTCTGCTCTCGTGGACACCCCAGGGATGTGTTTGTCTTTTGTTTAGCGGTTCCTCGTTAAATCCATTGCAAGAAACAGAAGACCGTGCACTTTGAATGTGTCTTTATTTTTTGATGGTGTGTTCATTTTTAAATCTTTGCTATCATTTCCAAAATCTTTACTCACACTAAATGCACACTATCTTTGGTCTTTTTAAAAATGTAATCTAAATTCTTGCTTTGAAAACAGAAGGTAGAGTCGATATAAGTATGAGGGAAAAGTGTTTCTGAATTATTGATTTAAAAACCATCGTTTGATGGATTTCAGCTTTGTGTTTCGAACTGGAGCCCGTGTAGACAAAGCTTGAATCAAGTGCCATGCAGTCAGTTTCTCTGGTTTTGGTCAGGCATGGCTCCCACCCTAAGGAATTCACTCTATTTTTCTTTTACAGTTCAGGGAATGGATCAGTAGAAATGAACAGCCTAAACTATATCTTGCTACATAATAAATGGATGTTGGATGAAATGCACTATATATGTATATGTGAATGATGCGAACATGTGGACAGCAGATGATTTTTAGATCTGACTAACATACTCATTAGGCATTTTTAGCAAAATTCTCCACTAGGCTCATTGTCTTGAAGTTGAAATACAAGAAGTTGACTGTCTAGTATGTTCTTCCGAATCCTGAAGTTTAATTTGGAGCCCTTTGAAGTCTTTTATTATGATTGATGAATCATTTCAGCATTTTGCTACATTCAAAGGCCCTCGATAAAAAATAAAATCGAGTTTCTTACTAATCAAGGACACCACAAAAGATTGGAAATCAGGCGAAAATGTGACATGAGCGGTAATACTAAACTTAAAAACCAGTATCAATCACCACAAATTTAAAGAGTTTGGAAGCATTTGGAACTTTTAAAAAGTACACATGGCCGATTTCGGGAACCACTAGGGAAGTATTTGGGTGCTATTTGTTAGCAGAAGTAAACCCCAGTTCGATACTTTTCTCGAGTGAGTGTTTTCTAATGAAGTGTGGTGTCCCAAAGCCAGGCTGGAGAAGGGTCTCCGGTACCTGCCTGCGTGCGAGCAGAGATTCCTCGGATAGGGCTGGTTTGCTCCCCATGTCTGCGTCAGCTGCTGATGGGACAACAGTCACTGTTTTTTCTTAGGGAGGCTGGTCTTATGTCCAGGTGGGGAAGGTTATCACCCACAGACTAAGGTTTCGGGGTTCTCGGCAGGGACTGCCTCCATTTTACTCTCAGCAACCTTTCATCTCCACGGGAGGACCGAGGCCCTAACACTACACTGCAGAGAGCTCAAACACAAAAAGCCAGCACGCCTGGGAGAAGCTTAGCACATGCTCCGCCCAGCCCAGGGGGCCAGTGAGCGCCCAGCGACTGTCCACCAGGCACGTGAACAAAGCAGACTGAAGTATCGTGACCGTAAAGGTAGGAATCCAGAATGCAGCCTGAAAACGAATTCCAAAGTGGTTTTGAAAGCGAACATAAGCAACTTCCCAATGTCTTATCATCTAGTCCCCCCCCACCTTTTTTTACCACTGGGAATTGAGCGCCCACGTGGTGTATCAGGCAGGACGGCGGTTCATCCTGCACGGTCTTGCCGTTGTCTTGCATGCTTGTGTCGTGTTGCTTGCTTCCTACATCAGAAATCTTCACCGACCCCCTTCTTCTCTTTAAGGGCCATCCACAGTCTGCAGCTGGTGTTCAAAGCCATCTTAAAACTGGTCCAAACATACTCTTGTAGGCTTATGTTCTTTACACATCGTCGTTACCCATAATGCACCTTCAACCCGCCTGTCTCAGTACCTTTGCTAATGCTACTTACTGAGAATGGTTTTCTTTCTTTGTTCTTTTCCAGTGGAAACGGTGCCTAGACTTGAAGACCCTCTCGCATCTCACCACCCCTGGGAGACCTTCCCCGATCACCTAAGATAGATGAGATTGTTTCCTCTTTTACTTCTTTAAGGTGTTTCTTGGCTTTTCACCTTTATGATACCAAGTCCAAGCTGTCTCGTGCTGTCACTCTGTATCTCCTGAGAACCCTGTGGCTGCTGTGCCTCCTTTATTCCTATCTAAAATAGTTTACATATAAATTCATTCATTCATTCATTCACCCAGTCATCCAAGTAGATGAGATGAGATTGTTTCCTCTTTTACTTCTTTAAGGTGTTTCTTGGCTTTTCACCTTTATGATACCAAGTCCAAGCTGTCTCGTGCTGTCACTCTGTATCTCCTGAGAACCCTGTGGCTGCTGTGCCTCCTTTATTCCTATCTAAAATAGTTTACATATAAATTCATTCATTCATTCATTCACCCAGTCATCCAAGTCATCCATTTATTTCTTTGTTGAATACTTCTCCGTCCAGCTCTGTGCTTTTCTCTGGAAATAAAACAATCAGCCATAAAGCCATGGTGCCTGTTTCCACAGAGTTTGTAACCTTGTGAAGGAAAAGAAATAGTCACACAACTAACAATCAGTACTTCCTGAGGCTTATACTTACTGCAGGCTTACTCTGTGCTAGTCACTATGCTAAGTACTTCTTCACATTACCTTGCTAAAGTCTCATTACCATCTTGTGGGAGGCGGGGGTGGTGGTGAGCATTATTATCCCCTTCCTACAGATCAGGGGATTGAAGTTTAGTACGTTTGTCAGGTTAGCTTGCCCAAAGCCCCCTGCTAGAGAGTGGGAGAGCAGGACTTTGCCTCAGCCTGACAACGGAGCTTGTGTTTTGTAACCACTACATGATATAAATAATTACTAATATTAGAAGGATGACAAAGACCACAGATATTGTGTGTGTTAGTTTGCTATGGCTGCTGTAACAAATTACCACAAACTCAGTGGTTTTATGACAATACAAATTGATTATCTTAGAGATCTATAGGTCAGAACTTCAATATAGTCTTTACCAAGTTGTGGGCATGGTGGCATTCCTTCTGGAGGCTCCGAGGGAATTCCATCTCCTCGCCTTTTCCCGCTTCTAGAGGCACCTACATCCCTCAACTCATCCCCCTCCCTCCAGCTTCAGAGCCAGCGGTGCGCCTTCTCGGACTAGTCTGTCTTTACATTTCTCCGTGACCATAGGTGAGGAAGTCTCCCTTTAAAGACTCATGTGATCTATGGAGTGATCCTACTCATGTGATCTTACCCTCTTACGGTGTGCCCATTGTTCTGCTGACCACCCTGTAAGAGGGTGTAATGGGGAGCAGTCTGGAGGTGTAGGGAGGGCTCAGTGTCCTAGGGAGGGACAGGCACCCTAAGTTGAGGACGAGGAGGTGTGAAGCCCCTGCAAAGTCATAGAGTTGGGGCCTTAACAGGTCCAAGAAAGGCCTGATGTGGTGAATAGGGGGAGAGTAGTCCCTGCTGAGGCTGGAGAGGTAGCAGGGGCCAGATCATGACCAACATGCCTGGCAGGCAGGGATCCTGGGAGAAGAGGGCAGTCAATAAGAGGGTCAAATAGGGGACCTGACTGATTTACATTTGCAGATCATTCTTCTGTGTAGAGAGAACAGGTCAGTAGGGAGCAAGAGTGGACGCAATTAGGAGGGGATTTCAATAGTTTGGGGACAGGGCATGATGGCCTGGACGAGGATGGTGGCCTGCAGGCAAAGAGAGGCTGGTGTGGGCTCTTCCCCAGAGCAGACAACAGGGCTTGGTGATTACTTGGATGTGGAGGTAAGGAAAAGACTTCCAGGTTTCTAAGTGGGGTAACTGGAGTGGGTGGGGCTTCACGTTGACGGAGTGGCAGCTGGAGGAAGACCAGGCTTGGACAAGTGAGATGCTCGGAGTAAAATGGCTGCAGAGGGAGCAGTGGCAATTAACACAAGGGAAAAATTCTTCTCGAGGATAGGAGGCCGGAGCTGAGTGGGCAGAACCAGGGGGAGATTTCGACAGAACCACTCGTTTTGGTTCTTACGAATGTTTTAAAGGCTATATCGCTTTAAGAGGACTCAAACACATGACGTTAAAATGTCTTCTAGGGAATTATGCAGACCAAGTACACTGATTGTTGGTTTGGTTTCATTAAGGTCAAGAGATCCATTATATTTCAGCCTCTCTGTCTTAATGACCATTCTTTTTTTTTTTTTTTCCTATGTACACGGTACCTTTATGTGAACTATATATTGCTTCTGATTCTTAGCCTAATGGCAGTCTGATGCTTTGGGCGCAGTATACAATCCTTGATCTTTAATAAGATGCATTTTGTTTTTCAGTAAATACATATGGAATTGTACATTTCAACAAAGTTAACGTTTCGCGAAAAGAAACTTTTAGGGAAATGTGTTTTGTCATGAGTCATTTATGGGGCTAAACAAAGAAAGACGATCAACCCATGTTACGACATTGAATTAACGAAATTGCGTGCCTGCATGATTATCTTGTTTAGATCTCAGAGCATGACCACACCTACGAACACATGTTGGGTTTAGAAGCTCAATATTAGACAAGAATGGAGTAATCCTCCCAGGAGGCAAACACCTCCGAGTTCTCCACCAGTCTCCCACTCATCCCCAGGGACTGCACTTGTCAGACACGTGGTATGGTTTGGATGCCCAGACTTCTGGGGAGAGACCTTCCTTTTGTTCTTTTCTTTAGTCTGTTTCGGTGGTTCTCAAAACACTGAACATAAGAATCACGACACAGGGCCGTACAGTTAAAACCAAGGATCTCATGCTTGATTTACAATTTCAGACAATTTCAAGGGTATGTTAGGCTTTGACTTTGGCCTTTGGTGTTGATTTTAGAACTTAAACTCCATACGGGTTCTTGGAACCTAGCACAATGTGGAGCTATGATTCCAAGCATGATTTGGGGAGGTATTTTAGCACCGTGCTCCTGAGCAGAAGAAGGGCTGAAGTTAGGGACAGCAGGGAGATGTTCCACTGTGAAATGGATTAAATAATGAGAAGCTGGTAAGCACTCTGTGGCCACGTTTGTGGTAAAGACATCCTGGGATAGCAAAACAACAGAGACTTTGATATTAATTGTCACACGTCGGTGATAGAACAGAGGTGAACCTATGATATATACAATGAGATCCCTCTCCATGCGAAGGACCAAGGCTGTCACCTGATGCTGTACAAGCAAAGGCGTATTGTAGTTTGAGCAGAGACAAGTGTTGGGAAAACCACACAGCTCATGGCACATATAATAATGCCACAAGCTGACTCAGGCCACGGCATCCTTAGCAGTCACATTTATAGTCACATCATCACCTGCCATGTTCAAATGAATTTACTAATATGAAATGTTGTGGCTTTTTTCATTTCGATTATATTTATTTTAAATGTTATTTTAATTTGTAGTTAACGAAGTATCCCAGGCAGAGAGAATCTCTTCCTAGTTTTTGGTGGGTTCATATTTAAGAAACATAATTTAAAGCACTGGGGAGCAACTGCATTTGGTGTCGAAATCACTTACTGTGCACGGTGGGGCCGAAAGATAAATAGGTGATAAACACAGGCGATGTTTTCCTATAAAAAGTGTCTGTGTCTTGCTCACCTTAGCGGAATACTTCCATTATGCTGTCAGGCTCTTCCTAAGAATAGCAACAGGGCAGGCGGTGTCCTTCAGAGCTGCGTGTGTGTGTGTCCGCTATGTGAAAATGGCAGCACGTGTATTAAGTAAAAAGTCTTTGTAGTTCTATAGTTTCCAAACTGCTAAGTTATAAAAAATATCAGATCCTGAAACCTCTGCATGCCTTTAACACAATCTATATTAAATACATTTTAAAATCCACTTAGTTAAAAAAAAAAAAAAAGCGATCTGTAAAGCGAATTTAGCAGAAAAACATCGTCAAAAACAGCCATGTAGATAAGACTTGTAGATAAAAACAAAACAAAATGAAGGAACGAGACCTTAGGGAGGCTGCTGCCGTTGTCAACCGGGACTCCCAAGCAGCGGATCCCTTGTGAGGCATGAAAGGCCAGCGCCTTCCCGCGTCCCTGAACACGCGGGGAGGTGGTTGATGTGTCCACACTGACCGCCGCTCAGGTCCAGACTCCAGCGTCTTGCACGTGCTCAGTGAGTGTCTCGGGAGCGGAGCGGAAGCGAGTCTGCGCTTCCAGGGCAATTTCGACAGGATGGCACGTGTGTCACTGAATGTGCGACTCAGCCCATCCATCGGCAGCTCCGGTGACTGAAGTGCGACGGCCAGGCGCGCGGGCGGCAGAGCACGCACCTGCGTTAGGGAGTGGACAGCGCGAGTGCGCGTGTCTCTCCCGGGCTGCTGCCCACCTTGCTTCTGTGTTCTCCATCCATCACGGGGGTGTCCATCCCAGCCTGGCTCACCGGTGTTTGCTGAAGTCCGTCTGCTCACAGGCTCACGCTTGGTCCTTGAGCCCGTTTCTGCTGGCGAATGGGCCCTGGAATGACTTCCATTTATCTTCTCCTCCGCGTCTGGTGAGCCCAGGTGTTCTACCCAGCCCTGGGCCCACTGCAGCCTTATTTTACCCTCTTATCTCTCCTGTACGCTTGGGTGAGACTTCTTCCTCAGTTCCCAGTTTGCACACGAATTTCGGATTTCCGGCTGGGATGACAGCCCTCCCCTGCCCCTGGCTGGGTGAAGATTTTGACATCTAGGGTCTTGCAGCCTTCTTTGCCCTCAGGCTTTTTGGCGCCCCCTGGGGTAGTGCGGAGTCAAAGGCTGGGCGCTCTTTCCATCCTTGGTCTGGATCTGTCTCAGCACCGGGCAGAATTCCTTCCCCGCCCTGCATAAGCGAGTTGACTTTCTAGCTTTATGAGTTTCGCTCAAAGCAGAATAATCTCAATTGCCCATCATTGATATGAGAACTGCCTTACTTCCTACTAAAAATATACTCGACACATGAGGAATGTTATTCCTGTGGATTTGAAGTCCAGGCTTTGGGCTTGGGCATCTTCAGGAACTTGGGCATCTTCAGGAACTTGGGCATCTTCATCTGAAGTCTAGGCTTTGGGCTCGGGCATCTTCAGGAACTCGCTAAGTGATCTCACAACCATGGTGGTTCTGCTTCTTAGCATTTGGTGCAGCTTAAGGGAAATCAGAGGCTTTGAGCTGGTTTACAGGTTTATAGTACTTCACTATGAAGGTTTTCTTTAGTTCCTTCCTTCCTTCCTTCCTTCCTTCCTTCCTTCCTTCCTTCCTTCCTTCCTTCCTTCCTTCCTTTCTTTCTTTCTTTCTTTTTTTCTTTCTTTCTTCTTCATTAAACAAATATTTATTAAGTTTGTAATATTATTATAGATTATAGGATTTGTTATTACTGGAAAATATTTTTAATTGTATCTTAAAAATTATACTTTTCATGTTTTAGTTTATTTACTTCTTCATGGGCACATATTGTACTTTCGTTTGTTTTGTTCCAGTATCTAAAGTATACTGGTGCAGAAGCTCCTTAGTTTGATGAAGTTCCATATTTTGCAAGAATGGTAGCTACTGAGTTAACCAGTTCCCTGTCACTTGTTCATTTGCCAGTGCAAGCATGACGTCCAGTCGCGCCTCCCATCAGCACCAAGCAAATGGGACATATTTTGCAAGAATGGTAGCTACTTGTTCATTTGCCAGTGCAAGCATGACATCCAGTCGCGCCTCCCATCAGCACCAAGCAAATGGGGACGGGCAGCGCTGGCCATTGCCTAGACCACAAGAGAAAGGAAAGCTTTGGGCAGACTGAGCCGCCGGACATTCGCTTGGTTTCTCGAGTTGACATGTCAATGAAAAAAACAGATTAAAATTTTGTAGGAAAAAATCTAGGGGACGGTGACTTCTTGGTCTTTTCATCTCTCCAAGCTCCCACACCATGAGTTTTTGGAAGAAGAATCAAATTCTTTCCCAAGTGAACGGGTTGAGTTGCTAGGCTAAGGGCACGGACGGGCGTGTCTGCTCGCAGAGACAGGTCTGAAACCCACTTCGCAAACCGCCAGCCCCGCTCTCGTTCCTTACCTTTTCCATGCCTTCTCTGTGCTTTTCACAGGTTGCCACTGTCCACGCCAGAACCCAGGGTCCAGACATAGTTGGTGAACATTTTTAAACCAAGCCCCATCCCTTTCACAAGCCAAGCCACCTTCCGTGGGCCCCTCGGCGGGATTTTAGGATGACTCAGTGAATTGGGTGAATGATGATTGTTTGTAATTCAAAGATGGATGGTTTGTTATACATGCCTTGGACAGTGCTAGCCAAGAAAGTAGGTTTAGGTTTGGTTGTTGGGGTAGACGACCGCAATTTTTATAGAACGAGTCAAGTGCCAAAACGTAGTAGAGGGAGTTTGAGCATAGGGAGAAGGTTGAGAGTTGGATGAGAACACACGATTGGATAAAATTTGATGCTTTGGTTACTTGAAATAGTCACAGGCTGTCCTAAAAACGTGGACTTCCCCAGCATCTTCATTCACTAATGAAAAATTTCTGATATCTGCAATTGCATTTATCTTTGAAATTTCTTTTCTAACCATTGTTTCGCATAGTCTGCTACTTCATTAGTGATGATTTTACTGACAATTCCCTTACGTGTTGTCTGACTTCAGGTGGAGGAAGACGGATTTTTAACTAATCTTTTTTGGCATAAACATATATCATATAACAGACTAACTATTCTTTCTATTTTTCATTTGTTTTCTTTGGTGTTATCTGACATTACGTTGTCAGAACAAATTTAAGTGGTGAGTGAGTAATAATTGCCCTTGTGATATGAAAAGATGGGTAAAAATTGCTTTTTAACTCAGTAGATGAATGGTCTACTTCCTACAACCAAAATATTTAGGCGGGTGACAACACATTTAGCAGACAGGCTTGTAGATGTATTTATGGGCCTGGCCCATCTTTTGAAAATGAAGATTTGTGCTGAATAATTTGGATTTGCTGACTTCATAGCCCAGGTTTCCTGAATCAGTGCCAACCTCCTCTTCCGTTTGTGTGGTGCAAATGTGGTCTTGCTGGAAATGCTAATCTCATCTTCTGCCATACCCTTTCTTCTGACCATCCATGACTATCCTTTTATGCTGCATCGACCCCCCTTCCATTTCATTGAACTTTTAAGAGTGTCTTGATTCTTTGAAAAGATCCATTTCGAAACCCAGTTAGAGATCAGAGTGACAAACTCTTTAGAACCCTACCTTAGGCGCTGGATGCACCGAGGCACACAGAAAATGAACCATTTTCCATTGCTATTTCTTTGAATATTTATTTTAGCCAGTTCCTTGGTGGTTTTATTTGTGTTGTGACTTCAGTGTGGGAAAAATGAAGCAGAACGGTTCTCTTTTTTTCTCCCAATTAATATGTGTAGTAATTAGGATCTTTAGTCCTTAGAGCTGTTTCTATTCCTGCGAAGATTGACTGGCACATTGCTTAACAGGTAGAACCTGGCCAATCAGTATGGTCTTGGTTGGTCTAACTTGGTACAGGAAATGTGAAAAAACAGAAATTTGCCTCTTGAAAGAGAGGGAAATTTACTTGGGTTCGGCCAAGGGAGATTCCGACCGTTAGCTGAGTCAGGTGGATTCTCCGGGTTAAGTTTCATTGGAAGATCACCACTAACAGTGGATAACTGCAGTGAGAAACGGGATCAGCCCAGTTCTGTTTTCTTACTGTCTACACAGATGAAAACAAATGGGAAAGAAAAATAACAGCTGACCGCTTCTTAGCTTTTGTTCCACAGATTCATGTGGCACATCTTAAAACTGCAAGTGGCAGAATCAGAAAATGCCTTAAAACTTGCTAGGTGTATATGTACATGCACGGGTCCATGAGTGTTTTGGACTAATTCGTTGGAGGGATATATGGCTCAATTATTAATTTAGAGTTGTTTCGCTGCACAAGAATCAGTATAGATAAGTACTTGAAAATTTTTGGATTGGTTAATTAAGCAAAGAACGAAAACAGATTGAGCACTTACTCTGTGACGTGTGGTGGGTGAGGAAATGGTGTGACACAACCCAGGGCCCTCCAGGAGTCTGTGGTCTCAGGAGAGACACCAGAAAATAATTGGGATGGAGAAAATAATCAGGATGATTTTGCCCGTGGCCAGGAGGGAAGGAGGAGAAGAGGGTTTTGCCGTAAGTCCCGAAGGGAGAAGGAGTGAGGTGCAAGCATGTGTGGGGCCAGTGGGACTTGATCCGAGTCAAGAAGAAAGTGATGGACAAGCAAAAAATGCCTTAAGAGAGGGGCGATGATCGCGATGACAGGCTGCCTTGAGTGGACGGGAAAGTCCTATTGCTCACAACGATAGGGAAATGGCCTGTAGCATGTTCTCTTTCTCAGAGAATATTCTATTTGAATTAATGAATATTTCATCCAGACCTGGATAATTTAGAATTTGAACTTTTTCTTAAAGAATTACCTGGATATCTGGAAACTTATTTTTACTCTTTAATATCTAGATAGTACGTGATAAGAGTGTCACGCTGCTTTTTTAATTGGCCCCATGTGTCATGTTGTATTAATACAATGCCTTGTATCAAAGGGCCCACGGATTCTTTGTGCAAATCTTATTAGATAGGTTGTTCTTCTAAAATAATATGAAATTGACTTTGTGGTATTCGATTTACAATTTTTGTGTCTATAGCTAAGAGATTGCTCTATAGGTTTTTTCTTTTTCTCTGCTTTTCTTTTTTTTTAGGCGGGAGAGTAGTTTCTTTACTTTTCTGGTTTTGTTTTTAGGATTAGACCAGTTATAAGGATGGTGTTGGTGGGCTTTCTATATTGTCTATGCTCTGAAGTTATTAATATATTATGAAAATAATCTATTCCTTACTTAAAAAGGTTTATCTAAAAAACCTATTGTGGTCTGTAACCTCTTGGAGGTAAATTTTGGGTAACTTTTCCAATTTTTCATAGTTTTGTTTTATGCAAGTGTGATGTACTTGATTTTGTTATCATAATGAGCATTTGCTTAAAAGAATCTGTCATTTCTTAAAGATTCTCAAGGGTATTGGTACAGATTTATACAACATATGTTTTTATAGTTTGAAATCTTTATATCTGTGGTCGTTTCTACTTTTTAATTTACAAAGGTATGTTTTTATTTTTTGATTTTATTTTCTTGATTTGAGTGACCACAAATGTGTATTTGTGTAAATGTTTTCCACATTATCAGCTCCATAATTTATTATTAATTCTACAGCTTGTTTAACAACACTGATTTTTTTAAAAAAATATTTTCTACCTCATAGATTTGCTTGGTTTTTGCAGAGAGGGCTTAGTTCATTTAATTTTGTGCTTTTTCAATAGTAAGAGAATTTAAATGTGAACTTTTGTGAAATTTTAAAATGCAAATTTTCTGTGAGAACGATCAGATCCTATCTCAAATGTTTTAATAGTTTTAAAATATTACTCATTTAAAAAAAGTCTACTTATTGGCTTGTTTTCATTTTTTTATTCAAGAGTTATTTAAGAGAACGCTTGGAAATATCTATGCAGCAGATTTTTTTTGTTTAAATATTTTTATTCATTTCTAATAATTTTTACTTCACATGTTTGATACTATGGTATTCAGAAAATATTATTGTCGTACATTCATTTTGAATTCTATCTTTATTGATAGAAATTTCCAGTCTTTGTCCTATTCTATCTGGAATTCAGTTTTGTCAGAAATAAATTGCCACACTTTCCTATTTTTAAAATCTGTTTAAAAAATTTGTATAATTTTTGCTCTCTTTTTTTTAAAAAAACCTTTTTTTCTGGTTTTATTTCAACATATCTCATGGCAGCAGAATTTGTTTGATTTTTAAAATCCAATTTGATCATCTTTTAATGTTTCTATTTATTTTTGCAATGAAACTTATGCTTGTTTTTAAAAAAAGTTTTCTGCCTCTTTCCAATGTTTTCTGCTCCTTTTTTCTTATGCTTGTTCTTAAAACCTTTATGCTCTCCTATGATTTCAAGTCAATGTAGTCTTGTTTTAATTTTATTAGTGGCTCTTAAAAGTTTTTTAAAATGTGTGTTTCTACAATCAAAATTAAAAATAAGATCTTTTAAAAAAAAAGCTTTCTATATCAAGTAAGGGATGCACTTTTACTTCCATTTCCTACTGCTGAGATTTAAAAAATGTAACCTGTGTTTTTAGATTCAGATTATTGATGTTAAATGATTTTTTTTTACTTGAGTTAGTTTGATCAGCATTTTTATCACCTTCATTTACATCGTCTTTAATCAATTTTCCACTTGTTTTTTTAGGTCACAAAATCTGATCTTTTTGAGTCATCTCTTGATCATTCGATGTATGTCTCAATCTTATTTTTTCAATTTAAATTTAGGCAAAACTATAGTTGGCATTTTCTTTTAGTTTTCAGTATTATGAAAGGAACATCTGAAGTTGCTTAATTTTTGTTCTATTTTAGGTAACTTTCTTTTTTATCTGTGTAAATGCTTATGTGCCTTTTTTCTCCATTCATATGATGCGAGTTGTCAGAACACGTCCTGATGGGGACTTCTCTCACCAGTTTAGGTTGGATCCTGGTGAATGAATCCTTTTCCTCCACATACTCAGGTATCCTTTGAACTCTCTAATGTTTTTGTAAATTATTTTAAGTCAAAACTTTCTTTTTCACCTTTCTGGTTTCCTCCTCAAGAATTCACATTATTTAAGTCAGCGACGTCAGTTCTGGGGATCTGTCATCTTGCTCTGCATTTTATTTCCTGATCTCTTCCCAGTTATCCTGAACACCCAGCTTTTCCTCCAGATCATGGGTTTGGTTTTCTACATGATCAGGTTTGCTTTTTACCAGACATAAAGTGGGTGTTTAATTTAAGAGGGCAAACGTCGTCATCTTGCCATTTTCCTGGGGCCCCTCAGCAACTCTTTCAACTTCACCCACTTAATTTGCATCTTATCTTATGGTTCTTTCTCCCAGCTCTTTGCTAAGCAGGATCTTCTCTTTACATTGCTTTCCTGAGTCTCTGAACTGACAGCACATATGAAAAGTATGACCCCCGCCTCCTATCTCCTCCTACTGAAGCTCTTGACGCACTTAGCTCTTGGAACTGCCCTTCCCAGCATGCCATGCACCCCTTTGTTAACTCTCTCCCCATTCGGAGTCATTTACTTAGTTTCCTTCTTCAGATAAGTGTGTAAAGTGAGGGTCTGCAGAGATCACAACTATCAAAAACCTGCACCCACACGGTGTGGGGACGGCTGAGCCGCCTTCCGTTGCATACAGAACTCAGTGTCTGAGTGTCAAGGCAGAATGACAGCCCGAGTTTCAGCGAGGCAGCCGTTGGCTTTAATTTTTTAATTAGCGGCATCTCCATTCATATTCCATGGTTTGCCCTCCAATCATAGTTTTACTATTCTTGTGGAGTTCTCTCTTTTTCTACATCTTTTTTTTTCCCCTTCAAGAAACCTAGGGAGAGACTGCATTTTAAATCAGAGATCAATATCCATGGAATTTTTATTTCAAAGTGGATTTCCCCTTCTAGCCATCATTTTTTTTTTTTTTTGGCAAAAGATCCCAATTAATCAGAATTCCCTTTAAAACATCTATAAATGCTACAAGGCACACAAGGCAAAGGTGAATGACATTCCTGGAATGAATGAGGCTGAATAGTTTCAATCTTCTTCCTGAGTCATATTGTGGAAAACGTGTGTGATGTGGGTGACTTGTGATGGAGATTAGCCTGGTTTGGTAATCAGAAATCTAGACTCCACCTCTACTGCCCTATGCGACCACGGGCTTCTGTTTCCTGACCTGTAAAGAGAAGAGGCTGGGCCATGAGATTTCTACAGTCCCATTGACTCTGACGTTCTACATATTTTGTAATCGTCCTCATAAATATCACGTGCCATTTCATCTCTGTTGCTCGCAAAGCCTGGGGCAACCAGATGACGGTGCCTTGGAAAGGTGTGTTTGTGGATGGGCAGGCAGTGACCTTGTTTTTTGGTGCCAGATCTGAAAGGGCATCTTTATCCCTTCCATTACTCCCTGGGGTGAGCAAGGGGAAGAGGAGCGTAGGCAAAGGAGGAGATTTTTCTTTAAGGAAATTAGGGCTGACAGAACAAGGGATGGGTTGCTATTATCAGACACTAATGGCCCCTGATAAGGGGTAATCAGATAGCCTGAAAAGCAGGGTTTAGAGCTAAGTAGCTGGGCTCCTGTTATGCAGGAGAGAGGGTGGCATGACTATGCTTGGAATGGATTCTGTTCTCTGTAAATTTTTAATCAGTTCAAAAATTTTCATGGAACAATTTACTCCTTCCACCCCACCCTTTTACTTAGCTTCTTTTGACCTTGACCTTAAGTGGAAATGTGAATATATATGAAACAATTATCATCAGCTAAGGAAATTTTTGCGCAAATCGTAAGATTTTTCATTTCTTTTTTTTTTTTACTACAAGAATTTAACGTGCTATTTAAACGAGCTTTTCTTTGCCATACATATATGTTTTGTGAAATGGATCCTTATGATTTTAAGTGTCAAGTTTTAATGTTCTTATCACACATTCCTTTAAAAAATACATTTATCTGACCTTGCAGATTTGGTGCTACGGCCAGAAGGATTCTTTCTGACTCCTCCAGGGGAGATGAACTTTTACATTTTAGTGTTATTTTGTGGAGATTCCTTCTCTGCATTTTAAGTCAGTGGGACCCCAAATCTGTCTGTAACTGGGATGGAGATGTGTTTTTTTACACACACATGAGCCCTCTAGCCACACCTCATTGCATTTCTTCCCTTGGACTCAAGTTATAAGTGAACGGATATCAGGATTTTTTTTTCTCCTTAGTCTATCTGCTTCATATCTGGGCCAATATTACTCCTTGCCAGCCAAAGTCAGATGCAAAACCTAGTGAATTTTCTGGAAGCAGACATGAAGGTGGAGTTCAGTGTGTAGCATGTTTTTAGGGACAGAGAAGTAGGTTTTGGTGAGACTCTGCCTGTGGTACAGTCCCGGTAAATACCTCTGCCAACCTGGAGGGGGAGCTCTAGAGTGAGTAGTGTTAGAGGAGCCAACTTTGGCCTTAAGTGGCTGGTCCTCTTGCTACATCTTTGGATGTGGACTGCCCCAAAGGCCATGACCTTGGGTGGGGGTCCTGCTGTAGCTCAGACAACTCTAAAGGAGTTGGCAGGTGGGGCAACTAGCCCTTTTTTGAAGGAGGAGCTCGGTAGGCAGCACATCTTCATGTCCATCATATATCTATCCTTTCCAATGACCTATGTTTTTGGTGGAATTAAATTACATAGGACCTCAAGAGGCCTATGGTTGCAGTATGCCACTGAGGGTGCATGCTGTGTGCTTTTGAATAGTGTGGGGCATTTACATGACATATTCCTATGGAAAATGCTTTTAAACAACACCATACACTTGTTTCCTCTCATGACACTGCTACAGACAGGCCATCCTGGCAACTCAACCCTCAATGGGTCAGTGACACAGAGGAACCACTTCCTAGCAGCGTCACCTTGGGCAAATTACTTAACCTCTTGAGGCTGCAGTTCCCTCATCTCTAAAGTAGGCAAGACTGATAAGTCCCCATATCTCATATGATTATTGCAAGAAAGATAAATGAGTTCCTAGGCTAAGTAGCCTAGCATAGAACATACTAGGGTTTCACTAAATGGGAACTAGACTTTTAAAAGAACCTTTATTTATTCTACATATGCACATCCATTACAGGTCAGGCATTGAGCTACGTACTTTCTTTCCACCATCTTCTTGGATAAATATCCTAGGCAGTCTTAAAAAGGGATCATAAGCTGGGTGGTTCAGAAGAACATAAGTTTGTCGTTTCAGAGTTTTAGAGGCTAAAGTTCTAAAATCAAGGTGTGGGCAGAGGCATACTTCTGAAGTCTCTAAGGGTGGATCCTTCCTGGCCTCTTCCAGCTTCTGGTGACCCTGGACGCTCCTTGGTTTGTGGCAGTACAGCTCTAGTCCCCTCCTCCACGTCATCTTTCCTCTATGCGTGGCTGTCTCTGTGTCCAAATTCCCTCTTTTTATGAGGACACCAGTCATATTGGATTAGGACTCACCCTAATGACCTCATCCTAACTCAGTTACTTCCATAATGACCCTATCTGCAAATAAGGTCACATTCACAGGTCCTGGGGTTAGGACTTCAACATAGTTTGGGGGTCACAATTCAGCCCGTTACACTTACGAATCTCTATGTGGTAGGTATTATTATCCACATTTCATAGGTGAGGGCACTGAGACTCAGACCAAATAACTCACCCAGAGACACAGAGCAGCCAAATAGTGAGGTGAGGATGTGAATCCAAGTCTCTGGCTCCCCAAGGCGTGTCCTTTCCACTAAAATGGTGTTGTCTCCACATACGAAAATTCTTAGTGAACTGGGAGATATTCGAAGTTGAGGGATGAATTAGAGTCTCAAGTTGCTGCAGTAAAATTAGTTGTTATTGGGCAAAATAACCGAAATCCATAAGCAGGTTATGTGCCATTTTGCTTAAAAACAAAAAAACAAAAACACCCAGACAACCGTGAAGGGCACTCACAACCTGCTTATATTCGCTAAGGGTTTCTATACCTGGTTTTACTATTTTCTCCTCTTACCTGTAATCTTGGCACCTGAATCTCTTTCTAACCACCCAGGCCCCTCACCTTCTTTCCCTGCAAAGAAAGGTGGCCATCTGTGTTCCATAAACAATGACACGAGGTCGGTACAGTATCTTGCTGTGGCGGTGATCGTTACAACGACGCAGTAATATGCACTCTGCTAATCTAGTCCTGTAGTACTATGCGGCTTCCTCCGAGTCTGTCCTCTGCGCCAGGCGCCTGCCAGTGATGTCAGTGTGGAATGGCACTGTCTAGAAAAACTCACTGTTTTCCTTTACTCTCACACTTCACTCTGGCCTCCAAATGTGTGGGTCCCCCTACCCCCGCTCCACTGACCCATTCTCTAACACTAGATGTCTACCTGGAATAAGCATCAGATCCCACAGGTTAAAAAGGCTCAGTCCCACAAGATTGCCCCTCCGCCTTCAAGCGCCAGTCACAAGTCCCAGTTGTTACCTGTGCTTCTACACAACCAGCTTTACTCAGAGGTTCCCACGACCTCCTCAGGTTTGCCTATTTTCTGGAAATGCTCATAGAACTCAGGAAAACTTGCTAGATTGCTGGTTTACTTTACAAGGACACAACTCGGGAATAGCTAGATGGAAGTGATGTGTATGGAAAGGTATGTGGGAAGGGGTGTGGTGATCCGGTGCCCTCTCCAGGTGTGCCACCTTCCTGGCACCTCCGTGTGTTCACCGACCTGGAAGCTCTCTGAACCCCGTAGTTCAGGGATTTTTATGGAAGCTGCATTACGTAGCATGGTCCTAGAGGTGTGGGGGCGGGGATGAAGGTCCCAAGCTTCTAATAAGGCTTAGTCTTTCTGGTGGCCAGCTTCCATCCTGAAGCCATCCAGAAGGCCACCAAGGGTCACCTCATTAGAACAAAAGATCTCCTATCCTCCAGTAAATTCTAAGGGACTTTGGAGCTCTGTGTCAGGGACCAAATATTAGAACAGAAGATGCTCCTAGTATCTATATTTAGCTAATCACAAAACTTTTAGAAAGTCTGGTCAGAGGTCAGGGGCGAAGACCAAAATATATTTCTTATTATATCATAACATCGCAGGTCCTGAAAGGGCAACTCTGATTTTGTTGGCTGACTGTGCCTTCCTTCCAGAATGGTCCCTTACAATTAAGTTGACAGTGATCAGGCATCTTGCAAATACAAGACATCATTTCACCCTTTGAATTTCTAATGTTAGAAAGTGAGACAGAACGGGCTGTTGTATACAGTAGGGTCAGCAAAGAACGACCGACAGGCCAAATTTGGCTCACCACCTATTTTGTAAATAAAATTTTATTATATCACAGGCATGCTCGTTTATTTACGGTTTGTCTGTGGCCGATTTCACATTCCATCGAGCAGAGGTGTGTCCTTGCAACGGAGACCTACTGGCTTACAAAACTTAAAACATTTACTGTCTGGCCTTTTACAGAAAAAGTTTGCCGTGGTCTCACAATTTGAAGGTGAGAGATCTTTGAAGCCAAGAATCTAAGACCAAACATTCAACCCAAGTAGAAGCCGATGAATGGGAAGATGCAGACAGAGTGCTGAGGCTCAGGTAACGAAGCCAAAGCATGGAGGAGGAGGGTGTCGTCGTTGGCGGTATTAACCCTTCAGAGCCACACGTCGCTTAATGTCGGGGATATGTTCTGAGACTCGTGTCATTAGGCAACTCGATCGTTGTGCACATGCTTCGGGGCCATGATGAACAAAACAGCATGAATCAAGCACGAGTGCAATCAGGAGACACAGTAAACACGAGATGGTTGAGGATGCTGTCAGTGTAACGTGGCCCCCTGTTTTACAGCAGACTTTTTTTTCCTTATAAGTAGATAGGACACATGCTAAAGTGATGATAAGAGTCCAGTAAACACATAAACTGGTACCAGTCATTTGCCGTCACTGGCCAGTATGTACCTGATTGTATGTGCCGTCCTTCTACATGACTGGCCGCGAAGTCGGTTCGTTTACACCAGTATCACCACACATGTGAATAATGTATTGTGCTACAACCTCGTGATGGCTACAGTATCACTAGATGATGGGAATTTTTCAGCTCTCTTAAAATCTTATGGGACCACTAACGTACAAGCAGTCCATCGTTGACCGAAATGTCATGTGACCTGACCGTACTGCTGAAAAGCATTTAGTTGCTGGGGTCGTGTTAATGCCTGAAATAAAGCGAGTGAGGTGTTTGCAGATGCACGGATCACCTTGCCTGGTGACTGCCAATTCATTTCAGATGAATGGAAGTTGAAATGGGATTTTCAAAAAATTGGACTTAAAAAATGCTTTTTAATTTTTTTTTTGCCTAAAGATGTTAAGCATCTTTTCATGTGATTCTTTTTTATCTGTATATAGATTTTTTTTTTCCTGAATCATCTGTTCACATCTTGATAATTAAAAAAAAAATTGAATAGTTTTATGGACTATAGTGGTTACCAGAGGGTAGAGGGTGGGGGAGGTAGGGGGAGGTAGATAGGGAGTAAAATATAGAGGGGTAGGGGTAGGGTGAAGCAGGTAAAGGGGATCAAATATATGGTAGCTGAAGGAAACTGGATTCTGGGTGGCAAACACACAATAGAATATACAGATGTCAAATTATAATGTATACCTGAAAATTATAATTATATTAACCAGTATTACCTCAATAAACTTAATTTACAAAACAAAAGAAATGAAAAGCAAAACAGTAAAAAACTCACGACATATATGATAGTCACAGTAATTGCCTTTAAATAAAATCAGCACTCAGAACTTAAAAAGAAAAAGACGAGCAACTCGGAAAATTCCACAAATGGTATAAATAAGCAACTTACATAAAAAAATCAAATAGCCCAATATTTTTATGACAAGATACCCAAACTCATTCATGATTAAGACATAGAAAATTAAACAGCAATGACATAACATATTTCACCTATCAGAACGATATAAACTATCCAATTATAAGATAAAGAAGTTATGGGAGGACAGCATGGCGACTACAGTTAACAATATTGTAGCGTGTATCTGACAGTCGTTATGAGAGCAGAGCTTTACGGTAACCGTGAAAGTAACCGTGAGGTGATGGATGTTCACTGAACTTATCATGGCGGTCACTTCCCAGCACATACACCTATCAAATCATTATGTCGCACACCTTAAATGATGTTATATGTCGATTATTGCTCAATAAAACTAGGGAGGGAAATGGTTACAAAAATAAAAATATTGAATAGTTTGTTTTCTAATTACTGAGTTTTGTTTTTTTTTTAATTGAGATATAATTCACATACCGTGATGATTAACCTAATGTATCAGCTTGGCCAGGCTATTGTGCCCAGTTGTCTGGTCAAATGCCAGTCTAGATATTGCCGTGGATGTATGTTTTAGATGTGAGTAACCTTTAAATGAGTGGACTTTGAGTAAAGCAGATGACTTTCTGTAATGGGTGGGCCACATTATCCAATCAGTTGAAGACCTATGAGCAAAGACTAAGGGTTTCTGAAGGAAAAGGAATTCTGTCTTTTTCAAGACTGTCGCATGGAAATTCTGAGTTTCCAGCTTGCTTGCCTTCTCTGCAGACTTTGGACTCAAGACTGCAGCATCATCTCTTACCTGGATCTCCAGCCTGCCAGCCTGCCCCATGAATTTTGGACTTGTCAGCCCCCACGATCACATCAACCATTTCCTTAAACGACTCTCTTTCTCTCCCTCCATCCTGCTGGTTCTCTTTCGCTGGAGGGCACTGACTAATACACAAGCCATAATACTGACTCATTCTCCAGGTGATAATTACAAGAAATAGCTGTAAAACTTGGCAAAGACCAGAAGAGAGAAAATGTCCAGGACGAATTGTGACAAGCTCCTAAGATTCTCTTTGCAAATTTTCTGAAGGAAAAAACTCATTCATTCTCCCATGGCGTTCCTGGAGGATGGCTCTAAATGGGGGCTGGTTAAACTATTAAATGATCTCTCTACATATGTGTTTCTCAGTAGACTGTGATTTGCTCGTCTTGGTTATCCAGCACCCAGCCAAATGCCTGGTTCCTCCTAGGTGTCCATATCTTTGAGAATATATGATTGAAAGAAAGAAGATGAGAATTCTGAGTCCTATCATCTGTTAATGCCCTTGTAACATAGCTGGGAGAATCTATGCTTTGCTGATAATATATACTTTTTCCTTGAAATTCACTCATTATTCAAAAGGCACTAGCTTCTAGGAATTTTTAATACAAATGCAAAATATCATGGCCAAATTTTTTGAACACAACACAGTTTTTGCCAAAGTAACTGAAAGATGCTGGCCAACAGAGTCAGTGGAATTCCTATGGATTCTTCTTCACTTGCCAAAGGACTTTTTAACACTGGTTTGTTCTATGCTCTCCACTCATTGGTTGAATCGGTCCAGAACTACATTTACCACAACTTTTGGCTCAATCAGTAAATGATGAGAAGTGAATATTTTTGAGTCCTGTAGATTGTACCTTTCTGAAGCTAAACTAGCACTAAGATTAGCGTTAGAATGATTCGAGGATGGTTTTATCATTCACTCTGTAGACAAGTTTTCACTCTGTGCACTGTTAGAACTATTGGAGAAAATATAAAGACAGGAAGAAAAAAAAATAATTTGTACACCCATGTTCATATCAGCATTAATTCTCAACAGCCAAAAGGTAGGCCTAACATAAGTGCCCATGGAAGAATAAGTGGATAAACAAAATGTAGTACATACGTACAATGGATTATTATTCAGCCTTAAAAAGGAAGGAAATTCTGACTCATGCTATGACACGGACAAGTCTTAAGGACATTATGCTGAGTGAAGTAAGCCAGACGTGAAAGGACAGATATTGTATGATTCCACTTACATGATGTCCCTAGAATGGTGGTTGCCAGGGACTAGGGGGAGGGGCGAGTGGAGAGTTGTCGTTTAATGGGTGGAGTTTCAGTTTTTCAAGGTGAAAAGAGTTCTAGTGATTGTTTGTACTTAACACTACTGAACTGTACACTTAAAAAGCATTAAAATGGTAAATTTTGTTATGTGTATTCTACCGCAATTATAAATAAGCAAGTAAAATAGCAATAATTTTCACAATGGCTATTATTTATTCTATGTTTACTATGTACCAGGCATTTAATGAGTTTTAAACAAGCTTATGAGTTAAATACTCTTATGAGTCTAAGATTATGATATAGATGGAAGATCAAAGCAGTTAAGTAACTTGACAAAGGTTCTATGTTCTCCACTCATTGGCTCCGAAGTGGCTGAAGTAGCCTCAAGGCCAGATCTATGTGACCCCAGAATCCCTATCTTTTTTTAACGAGAAAAAAAGGATTTTAAGTAAACAGGACTGGGGCTTGGATGACGTGAATGAGGCACTTGTTTAAAGGGGCACCAAAAAACTTAGTAATCGAGACATTGTAATTCAAATTTCCCAGAAATAAAAATTAGTACAAAAATCCATGATAAACAAAATACAAAAATTTTAAATAAAGACAGGGTCTAATAGGACAGGTTGTATAATTGCAGGATCATCCTGTAAAGAAGTTATCACAGTTGGGATAATTTCATGTCACTAATTGAATATTAAAGTAGTGCTTCCCAACAATTTTAAGATGATCAGATATTTGTAATATTTTAAATGTGTAGCAGCAAGTGAATGAAGAAGAGACGTGTGAACTTGTGGAAAGAGAGAGGTATGTTTAAGCACAACAATGTGAAACATGGTCTGAAGGAGACGGAGCTTTGTGATAACTTGGCATTGCATTCAGAAGGATTAATTTCAAGAGATATTTATCCTAGTGATAGCTGATAATAATGCTCTAATAAGTCCTGTACTTTGTGCTAAGACAAAATTAATCAGGGGTTTCTGAGACCGATGTGCCGGAACCATCATAGTACTGGGACTTTGCCTCTTGCCAGCGAAGGGCTGTTGGGAACGTTATTAGTCTCTCTGGGTCCTAATTTCGTAATCTTTAAAATGAGGATAATGCCTGCTTTGTCAACTTCATAGAGTTCTGGTGAGGATCAAAGGAGATAATGGTAGTGAAAGTGCTTCAAAAAATCGTGGTGATCTGCAAAGCTGGCTATTGTTGTTTCTTGGTGGATTCATTTTTGGAAACCAGAGTAGGAAGCCAAAATTAGTATCCACCTTGTAGACTGTCACACGGTATTTTTCAGTGTGTAGTTATATGTGGGTTGGTGGGACCTGATTTGACTCACAGCCTCTCTGAATGCATGTATTATTGAATCAGACACAGAAATCAACAAGTTGTTACAACCACGGGGAAGGCTTTTCACACTGAGAACTGGCAGGAGATGGTTGGTTTTAGATGTTTTGTAAAGGGAGCTGTCTCAAAGTGTGGATAAAGTTTTTTGATATGGCTAAAGGTTGAAATGAGAAACAAGAGCTTACATGTCGAATGATTGAGAGGTAAAAACATTCTTGGTTCATTCGGTCTCTTTGTTGAGATTCCGCTGGTTCTGGGTACGTGGAAAGTGGTGGGACACCTTACTAAAGACCTTGGGTGGTCATCTAGTCATCATCTCAGTGGTCCGGTCATTCAATTGTATAAGCAAAAATGTACTAATGTACCATCAATTACAGAGGTTTTAAGAGCATAGAGAATGTGTTTTGAAAAAAATGCAGTCTATTAATATGTCATAAGTATATTTATGTCATAATCAAATATTGAAGAAACACATTTCAAGCCCCTGAAACTTTCATCTGCTTGATGAAAGTATAAAGAAGCAGGCCATTTGCCGAAGGAACAATATTGAAAGATCTTTAAGCAACATCCCTTTGACCCTAAGTCCAAGCCATTCAGCTCAATCTAGATTGGTATTTGGCTCCTGGAAATGCTTGGCAAGGTAGAGTGTTTGGGTTTCATTTGATCTCTCATCATATTAGGCACCTGAGTTTTTTCCTCTGAACCATAGAGCCTTAGATTTGGTGGGCACCACGCAAATTTCAACACTGACGGAGGTTTCGTATTAAGTTCAGAGTGGAAGATTGTTTGGCCAAATAATTCATACTCTTTCATGGGAAGGGAAGATTTGTTTCAGGAAAGAGATTATCTGTTTGTGTGCCAGGTATGGGGGCCCTAGACCTCAATTTGCCAGGGCATTAGCCTGTCCATTAAAGGAATTGCCTTTTTATTGGATCATATCAAACTGTTGATTAGAAATAAAATTTTCACCAGCTGTGACAGAGATGGCACATCCAAAGAATGGGCTGGAAATGGTGAACAATTAATGATACCATTCTTCTCCCAGCCCATCCCATAAGAAGAACCATCCATTTCCTCGATTCTTCTGATCAGAATTGACCCTGTGCATTATGTAAGGTAGGCTGCGCCTTCCTGTTAAGATAGAAGGGCTTTAAAATGCCTCTCTCCTAAATATTTATGCCACTATCCTTGCACGTCTCTACAAATACAGGTACATCAACATAGAGATGGGAGGGGAGGAGAGGGCAGCGATGAATCTAGGAAGCCGAAGGTAGCATACCTTTAAAGAGATATGCTTTTCAGAAGGCCTGGGCACTTCATGGCAAACAAAGACATTAGTTAGGTGGTTGGGGAGAAGGGTTCTGTAATGAGTGAGTAGCCATGGAGATGGGGAGGAGTTGGAAATTAAGACAAACATCATCTAGTTCACGACCTACATATGACAAGGCCTTTTCACATTTTTAAACCAGAAGAGCCAAAGACGAACTCCCCAGGGTCATTGTACTCCTAAAAATAAAGGACCGGCAGGACCACATAAGAAGTTGGTCTCTTCCACAGGGCTTCATGGATTCCCAGCACTCACACTCCTATGCCACCTCGATTAGATTTATACATAACATACAATGTTCTCATTTCTATCTTTCCATCTTCAGCATAGCAATTTGTACATGGAGTTGCTTGGGGGCAATATTTGTAATAATCATATCTAGCACCTTTTTACAAATAGGAGCAATCTATTATAAATCTGGCTGCTTTCCAGTTTTTTAATTTTTACAATAAGTTATTTTTCTGTTATGTCAGTGTGAAGCTTATTTTGACTGGAGGTGGGGATTGTGAATTGATATTATCCTAACAAAACCCAAATAATTTATCACATGCATATCTTACTCACAAGGATGAAACTCATAGGCAAAATGGTTCTTTTCTGTCACAATGGCTTTATTTTGACTTGTGGTACATATAAGTGGAGTGATTAAATTGAATCTGAACTAGAAATTGATTTAAATTCTGTCAACCTGGTCTGTCTATAAGAACAGGTTCTTATATAAAGTGAAATGTTCTTTGGACCTGAGAATGAAATAAACACCATTTAAGAGTTCCATAAAAACCACCAATCAAGCTGTTTGTGCTCTGCTTTTATTCCAGCTCCTTCTATTATTAACAAAAAATTTGGGAGCTTTTAATGAGCATCAAGTCACCAATTATATCATTTGTTTCAAAGGAAAAAAGGAGAGCTTCTTCTCTTAGAATGTAGAAAGTCTTGGCTTATGCTCTTGCTGCAATATTAGAAAAAAATAAATAATTTATAAATTTGTAAGAGACCTATCTTTATAGATACCAGAGAGTTCTGAAAGCAGTTAGGACTAGATAAACGAAACTTCCAAGGGGAGAAAACTTCCAGGGTGAGCTGGCAATCATCACCTATTCCCCAGCCCTCTGTGGTGATCTATCAATTCTGGATATGAAGTGAGAAAACAAACAACCTTTCCCAGGAGGTGAGAGCTTACATCAAACACTTGGCTAGTCTCCCCATCAAGATATTTCCAAATTTTGAGGCTGCATTGGGTGGGGGGATAGGGAGCTAAGGTGAAAATCTCTGGAAGGCAAAAATAAAACTCTCATAGTCTTTTGGGGCCAAGGAGACAAAGGCCTCACCATAATCTCAACAAAAGCTTAGGATGTCCATGCCATAGAAATAAAGAAAAAGCAGAAGTATTATGAGTCTTATTAAAACTAAAACTTAGCCCATTTCCAGCTTAACCCATTATTAGATTAAAAAGAATAGTCCTTCACACTATCTACCTATGAGAAGGAAGAGAAATTCTCTTTGGTGGATGATAAAATCACTGGGAGTTATTGCGGTTTTTTCTTTTAATGTCTACTATCCCATAAAAAATTACAAGATATGCAAAGAAGCAAGACAATATGACTGATAATCAAGGAAAGCAACAGGTAAAAGAAGATACACAGATGATCAATTATCAGTCAAGGATTGAAAAGTAACTATGATTAATATTTTCAAAATAGTGAAAAAAATATAAAAAGAGGAAATTTATCACAGAATTAAAATCTGTAAAAAATCAAATGGATATTCTAAAATGGGAAAATATAATATCTGAAATTAAGAATATATTGAGCTTAGCAATTAATTAGAAAAAACAGAACATAGACCTCATGAACTGGAAGGCTAGTCAATAGCATTCAAGTTCAGATTAAAGAAATGGATAGATATGGGAGACCCACGTGGACTACTCCAGAAGTTCTGATATACGCATGATTTAATTCCCCGAATGAATGGAGGCAAAAAATGGGGTGGAAGTTATTTTCAAAGTAATCATAGCTAAGAATTTCATTGCACCGAATCCTTAGATTCAAGAAACTCGTGGAATCGCGAGCCATGGAAATAAAAAGAAAACCATGTCTCAAGGTGAAATTGCTGAACACCGAAGTAAAAAATAAAGTCTTAAAAACAACTAGAGAAAAAAAGCCATGTTACCTTTAAAAGAGCCACAATAAGACAGACAGCTGGATGCTCATGAGAAAAAGTGGAGTCCAGAGAGCAATAGAACATCTTGAAAGTGATAAAGAACATCACCGCCAGTCTAGAATTAAGACGATTGTTCAATAGTGAAAGTGAAGTAATGATATTTTTAGACAAGTGAAAATGGAGGGAATTCATCGTTAGCATGTGTGTACTAAAAGAAAAAAATGTTCTCTCTAGGCACAAGGAAAATGATTCCAATATGGAAATGCAGGAGGAAGTAGATGATACCAAGAGGGATGAAAATGTGGCTAAATAGAAATAATTCTTGATTATACAGAGCAATAATTGTAATATCTTTAAAAGTTTAAAATAGATGCAGAAAAAAATATAACAATAAAGCAAAAAGTGGAAGGGAAGTAAATGGAGTTAAACGGTTCTAAAGTTCTAGCAGGATTAGATGACAAAAATTGTAATATGTATGAGACTGTGATAAATCAAGAAAACGTCGTGTAATCTTTAGGCTAACCATTAAAAGAATAGTAAAAAATACATATATAACATGCTAATAGAAAGTAAATAGAATAGTAAAAGTATTTAATTGCCAAAAAGTGAGGGAAATAGAACTAACATTTGATGGATGCTTTTTGCCTGTTCCAAGCAACTCTCGACATTTTGTGATGCATGTCTTATCATTTCTATTTGATAAATGGAACAACTGAATTAATTGGAAGCAGAAGAACATACTCTAATTTGCTTAAGTGTAAAAGGAATTTAATATGGGCTTTATCGGGTAGCTCACAGACTCTTGTATGGGTGGAAAAGCTTCGCGAAGACCGCTGTGCCACCTTCGCAGGACACAGATAGCACAGTTTTGACCCCTGATGCTGGAGGCCTCTTTTGCCAATGTTCCCTAAAGCTGGAGGCTTTCATTGCCTCCCCACAGTAGACAAACATTGTAGGACACTCATGCTTCCCTATGCTCTCTATGCACTAAAGTTTCTTAAGAGTGCATCCGATTCACAAAGCTGAGATCATGTCTCTTCACCCTTGCTGCAGGGAAACCTTGGAAATTGAGTTTCTGGCTTATTCCTAGGGGAAGTAGGATTAATAAGGGAGAAATTTCTCTAAACACAAGTATTGTTCAAAAAATGCGCGCGCGTGTGTGTGTGTGTGTACGTGTACAGCAAGCATGACACATAATCACTACAGAAAGTGAAGTTAGTGGATGCTAAGTACCATCTAGGGGTCTCGGAACTTTAAGTGGTGGCTCAGGGGTTGGAGCCCAGGACTGTTGGTTCTAGAGTATGTGAGCTACTCTGAACTGTCAATCATTCGATTGCTTCTGGGTCTTTGTGAGACACACTATATATAAGGCTACTGGGAGCAAGCATGACATATAATCACTACAGAAAGTGAAGTTAGTGGATGCTAAGTACCATCTAGGGGTCTCGGAACTTTAAGTGGTGGCTCAGGGGCTGGAGCCCTGGACTGTTGGTTCCAGAGTATGTGAGCTACTCTGAACTGTCAATCATTCGATTGCTTCTGGGTCTTTGTGAGACACACTATATATAAGGCTACTGGGAGGATGCTGGCACTTGCTGAATAGGCATTTCAGGACTGACAGGCTTGGGTGTGAGATGGACAGTGGACCAGGAAGGCATTTAGTTCTATGGTCGTAATGTCCCCAGCTTGTGCTCTTGCCGGCATCTGACATCCCAAGAGCCACACTTTTAGAGACTTCCACATCAACTAACTGACAGTTCCTCACATCTCAAGTACCTCCAATTTTCTACCAATTGGCTGTGTGAAAAAGAGATTCCATAGACCAAAAAAATATTTATATAGTTATCTAAGAATTAACAAGTGAGCCAAAGGAAAATGAATTTTTTTTTTATGGCCCAATAACAAAATAAAATCTCATGCCAGATTAGAAAAAAACAACAACAAAAGAAAAGTTGTGGCTAGTCCGCTACGGGATCTGATCGTGTGCATGATTATTTTAACCCACAGCACACAATTCAGAACAGTAATTTGATAAACTAATAGACAACACAGATGATATGGGGGAACTTTGGAGAGAGAGATTTTTAAACTAATGGATTTTGCTCCTCCTGCCTTTTCAATAATAATGACTTAGGTTTGCAGAGCACTTGCTCTTTTCAAGGAACTTCTCGTGGCTTCTCTAACTCACTCCTCCGCCCTGGCAAGTGGGTAGGATAATTCCATCTGTCACAGGAAGAAACAGATTGCAGTATTAGAGAATGTCCTGGTATTATGTATCAAGGGGATACTCACATTTTTATACTTCGTGTATTACTTTTTGATTTCAATTTCTGTGTGTTTTTCTAGTGAAAGGAAGGGGGATTAGAGGATATCGATGAGGCGTTGTTTATTTGTCAGCCTCTCGATGGATATATTTATTATCATAATGATCAAACTTGCATGTTCCATGTCAGACCTATCTGCTAGTGTTTCTTATTCCTATCTATGCATAATGGTCATAATATGCTGCTAGTAGTGGACATTGATATCAAACCAATAGCAGAGAGCCTTTCTGAAGTTAAAGCAAAAAAAACATTGACGGTATGGTTTCTGTAAATTGATATTCTGGGTTTGTTATGTGGCTAGAGCATCTCTGACCTGTAATATACCGGACATACATTTTGCTCTCAATGAACTGTCTCAGAAGGCTGTGTGACAGACATTGTCTTCAGGGATCTTTCAGTAGATAAATCTTGCTACCCTCTACTCGTATTCATTTATTTTTGGTGGGGTTGAAGCAAGAAAAAAAGGGACAGAAATGCAAAACATGGGTGGAAAGAAGGGCAGTGTGAGAAGAAGGGCGTGAATGACGTTGATCACGGTGACGAAGACAGGAGATGCGCTTACTACCTGGCGAAGCGTCAATTCGTGGTCGTGGTTGTACACCTCTGAAGCGCTGAACGCATCGCTTGTCTTTAGTCAGTAAAGGCACTCTGCCAGAGTCCTTCACCTCCGGGGAATAATCACCCGATGAAATAAAGCCCGATTCAAGGGCCGAAAAGAAATCAGCCACAACGTTTTCATTTACGAAACTGGTTGGAAAGACAGTTTTGTATTTTAAACCGCAGGGACCACATCACTTGGACAATTTCTGCTATATGAAAGTCCAAATGTCAAAAGAATATTTTCTCTCTGGAGTGAGATCATGTGTTTTCATACCTACACACATGCAGACCCGAACCTGCAGGCTCTATGGGCGCCTGCCTTCAGGTGGACTCAGCCCTGCTCACCTGTGTGGGTCCATTCGGGACCGTTCGGAGTGACTCTAGAGTCAGATCTCCTTTCAAAGCAGCAATTTTCGTCTCCCCTCGAAGAGCAGAGATTGGCACACTGTGGCCAGCGAGCCAAACACAGCCCTCTGCCTGCTTTTGTAAAATGACTGTCAAACGCAGTCACGTAGTGTGACTACTTTCACGCTACGGCGGTGGAGTTGAATAATTGGGGCTGAGACCATCGGCACTATAGAGTCTAAAGTGTTTACTCATTTGGCCCTTTATCGGGAAAGTTTGCAGATGCTGTCCTAGTGTGTCAGGTGCAGAGACCACATACACACAGGAGTGGCCATGTGAGGTCAGCTGTTCCTGGGACTTTTAACACCCCTTTTCTGCATTTCTTGCCCACTGACTGGCGGCCTTTAAAAATTATTTTAATTAAAAAAAAATGCCTTTCAACACCCAGGTTATCTTGCTTTCTTAGGATTCAGTGGAGAGATGTCTCTCTTCATGTAAAATGGTCAGTGGATTGCAATGCTGAAGAAATTCATATCAAAATATTAGTAGTAGTTCAATGTCATATTCTTGCAATTTTTCTGTAGGTCTGGACTTTTTTTTTTTAAACTAAAGAATTTAACAGAAAATTTGAAATAATAAGGAATTTATTCTTAGATAGATGCACATGTTCACATATGTGTAGAACAATCTCCATTATAGTGCCCTTGGCAATGAAAAAGATTAATAAATATCTGCTAGTCTGGACGTGGTTAAATTGTGGCATATTCATTCATTCATACGATGGATGACTATGTAGCTATAAAGAGAAGGAGGCAGTCTCTTTTAACTGTTGGAAGATTAAAATACAGAACAGTATGATATGTTTTCATTGGTATGGAAAATAGGATAAGATGGAATATATAGATATAACTATAGATTTTTTCCAATAAATATTCAGTCATTGAAAAGTTGCATAGGAAACTGGTAACAATGCTTGTCTCCACAGAGGGGTACAGAATGACGGGGGGAAAGGATTAAAAGGGAGACATTTTTACATAAGATTCTTTGTACTTTCTGAATTTCTAACCATACAAGCTAATTACCATTTCGAAAAATGAAAACTAGAATCTAGGAGAACATTTTTTAAAAGAGAAAAAAAATGTCTGTGTATTGCTCATATCAAGTTCCCAAGTGACACAACCGGCCAAGGTCAACATCTTTGTTGGCAAACTCCACATTGAACCTGAGTCTAAACCAGAGCTCAGATGCTACTTCAAAGGGAGTTCAAGGTGGAATGAAACAATGTTCGTCATCATTTTCAAATTCACTGACTCTGCTGGCAAAAAAACAATCTTCAATCAGAAGTCAACATTAGTCAGTTAATGTGTTTGACCATTTCTACCTCGCTCTTCTGATGGCTGCTTAACCTGACTGATGAGTAGATTAATGCAATTACAACCACTGAAAATTTCAGTGGAGTTAAGGGATGTAGAAATGTAGTGCTTCCATTTAAATTATTAAAGCTTCGATTTACCAGTGAGGTACACCGACACCCACGGGAGGGTTTCTATGGCCCAAGTAGACCCCAGGGACATTTCTAGTACCTGCCACAGCCACGGGGGGAGCTTCCCTTTGTATATGATCTTGCAAGCTTCCTCCCCAACTTCTGCGGCCATACTGACCGCAGTTCTCAAGAATGGTGTGTTATTTTTGATATTTTTCATTGTTTAATATGCTAAACTTTTTCTTACCCAATTTTTTTTAAACCTAAAGTCATTCTCACTTAGGCAACTTGAAAATAATTATTTTAATCAAATTAAAAAAACCCCCTTTTTATTGAAGTAGAGTATAGGCATAGAAAAGTATCCGTATTACAAGTTTACAACGAATATTACAAGCTCAGTGAATTTTCATAAACTGACCACCAGGGTAACCAACTCTAGATCAAGAAATAGAACCTTACTCCTATCCAGACGCCCTCCTCAAGCCCACATCCAGTTTCTCCCCACTGGTCTCTTCCAGGCATAACCATTATCCTGACTTTCAACAGCAGATTTGGTTTTGCCTGTTTTTACCCTTTACGTAAATGGAATGATACAGAATGTATCGCTTGGTGTTGGCTTCTTTTGTTCAACATTAGGTGTATGAGGTTCATCTACATTCTTGCATAAAATTGTAGATTATTCATCCTCATCGCTGTATGGGTTTCTATTAAGTGACTATATCATGATTTCTTTATCCATTCTACTGATGATGGGTGTTTGGCTGGTTTCTAGTTTTTATTTGTTAAAAGTTGTGCTACTGCGAACATTCTTGTACATGCTTTTTGATGAATATTTGTACACATTTCTGTTACCTATATCTAAGAGGACAACTCTGGGTTAAAGGGCGTGCATATATTTGGCCTTAGCACAGTGGTTCTCAGGATGTCACATGAATCAGAATCCTGGGAAAGGCTTGTTAAACCACTGATCTCTGAGAAATACCTAGAGTTTCTGATCCAGCAGATCTGGGGCGGGGCCCAAGAATTTGCACTCAGGCAAGTTCCAGGTGATGCTGCTGCTGCTGCTGGTCCAGGGACCACACTCTGAAAGTCTTTGCTTAGCAGATACTGCCAAACAGTTTTCTAAAGTATTTGTACCCATTACCCTCCCAGCAGCAGGGTATGCTCTACCTGGTATTAGCTTCCTTGTAAATTTCAGCGGCGTGGGTGGAAATGTAAGGTATCCCCTTGTGGGTTTCATTTGTGTTTCCCTAATGGCTAGTGAAGTCGAGCTCTTTTCCACAAGTTTACTGGCCGTTTGGACATCATTTTATGTGAAGTGTGTATTTAAGTCTTTTGCTCATTATTCTATCAGGCTGTCTTTTTCTCATCGAGTATCAGCTCTTTGTTGAAGTTTGTATCGCAAACCTCTTCTACTCTCTGGCTCGCCATTTCACTCTCTTAATAGTGATGAACAGAAATCTCTAATTTTAATGTAATCTAATTCACTTTTTTTTTTCTTTTAAGGTTAGTGCTTTTTGTGTTATTTAAAGAATCTTTGCCCACTCTAATGTCATAAAGACATTCTTTTATACATTTTTAAAAGAGTTATATTTCCTCTGCTTATATTTAGATCTAAAAAGTCATCTGGAATTGATTTTTGTTTTGTCGAGTTTCAGCGAGAGATTTACATTTACTAAAGTAATATTCCTTAAGATCCTGTTTAAATTTTACCTCTTTGTATCCATTTTTTAGTACTTTTAAAAAAGATCGATGCCATATAGCAACTTTTAGAAAATTTAAGAGATCTTTTTAAACTTACAATTGTATTGAAAGCAATACTTCAAGTAAGAAATGCTTTATATTTACTTGGGATAGGCTTACATTTGATGGAGCCAAATTTAAGGCAGTTATCGAAACTTTTAAGTAACATAAAGCACTTTTTTCATCTTGTGCCAAAACTATAATGCCCACAATAATTTATATTTAATTTTTAATTCAGTTATCTATCATGAGTAATTATGTGGGCTGCTCCCAGTATTCCATTCTCTGTTATGTGGTTTTTCTGAAGACTGTGGTTTCTTTGTATAGCTACTGGGAATTATTACCTTGCTGATGAATTTCTCTTCTGAAGAGATATCAGCTATGAATTTCAGTGTTATATTTTTTTTTCCACTTTAACTTACAAAACAGGCACAGTGTCTGGATGCTCCCTTTATTTCTCAGAGGTTTAGAAACAAAGCATTCTTTGTGTTTGAAAAAATATTTTCGCAAGACTGTGCTACTCTGTGATACCTTTAAAACCGGCCGAATGAATTGATTAAAATTACTCTACATGTTTTGCCATGTAATTTTGGAGCAGCCTGCTTTCTTGGGCCAACAACTCACTTGAATAGTTAAGAAAGCCTCTTGGTAATTGGTGGTCAGACTGGCCATGCCATTTTGCACAGAAGGAATGAAATTTGGCTTAGAAATTAGACTGGGGACAATGAAGAATTTTTAGAAAGGTTGAAAAGTACATTGTTCATCAACTATAAGGTTTGTTAGTAAGACTCCATTTTTTTTTTTTTCACTACCAAGAAACAGATCACTCTAGAATACTAACTTCATGAGGGCCGGCGCTTGCTACTTTTATTCTCTGCTTTATCTCCATCATCAAAAGCAAAGCAGCGCTTGGCACTCGTAGTTGCTCGATTAATATTTCTGAATTGAAAGTAGGAATGAATCAACCCTCATGCCTTTAAAGGGTGGGATGCAGGTGCGTGTGGAGTTAGGGGGCTGGCCGGTGGCCTCCATCTTTGCCCTCTAACTTCTAGAAGAGCATCTCACCTTGTCTCTTCTCTTCTCCAAGACAAGAGTCAATCCCACATTTATTGCAGTGAGGATGTGTATGAATGTATTCTACCTTCTCCATTGTATTTTGTGATTATATATATATATCCCTTACAACTGTCTTACTATACAGAAAAAAATACCAGTTCATATAGTTTATGAGCAAGAAAACTTCTCAATGATATAGACACCAGATTTTCACTTGTAAATCATGCTATAGGATTATTCTAAAGTTTCATGTACTACTACTACTAATAAAGCAGTCATCGTAAATAGACTATGGAGTGCCAGGTATCTTTCTAACTGTTTTATACATATTCTTTCATTTAAGCCATAGATAGCCTTGTGAAATAAGCATTATAATGCTTTACAGGTGGGGAAAATGAGGCTCAGAGAAAGGAAACAACTTGCTGAACCACACTAGGCAAGTGGTAGCACCATGTAGTTGAAGATGGCTGTCTGACTTCATAGCCCTTGTGCTCCATCACGAAGCTGAATCTTTGGGTTCAAGAGAAAGCTCACCTTTGGGTATGCAAGAGAAGAAGTTAGTAGTCAGAAAGAGAAAAGTTGCATTGGAAAATTCTTGAAAAAATCATGGACTCGTACCTTTAAAAAGATCTTTGTTGGAGCCTTGAGTATAGGGAGTGGCAGAAAAACTGTAAATTACTCACTGGAAAGAGTCATTAAACACACAGCAAAAAATTTTGTTAAATGGCTATCATGTGCCAGGTGGTGAGCTGTAACATTGAGTAGATGTAAACACTGAACAGACGTGCTCTTGAGATCTTAAAGCCTAAGAGTATTTTTTTCTGTGCTTTCCCCTCTTGTTCCCTAAGAACTCAAAATTTCTTTTTCTTTTTTTGAAATTCATTAAAATGCAATGTCTGCTTGACATTCCAGTTTTATAACTAATTGGTTTCATGAAAAGAATGGAAAATTTTTGTCCGAGACAGGAAATACATAGGGCATGAGCAGATAGGCATCTTTGAAGTAATGTTTCCTTTTTTTTCCTGTTAATATTGGAATATCATACAGTTATTTTCCTAAAATGTTGAAATTGGTATAAAATATTTTTAGAAGCCGGCCGTGGTAAACGTCTTTTTTCCCATTCTGCTTGGCTTGAGAAGCCTGAAAATTGGATATGTTTCTTAAGAACGTAGAGAAAGAGTAAAGAGGAAGAAAAGAGTGAGCAGAAATGCCAACCAGCCCTTTTCTGATCCAGTCAAAACGGTTCAACAGCTCGGAGACTGTCATGGGACATGAGACCCGACAGCTGGAAACTGTCGATACAGATTTTCTATTTTTCCTTTTAAGTAAGCTGTATTAAATCGCACCACAAAGAGCTGACATATTTAAAATCCTCGCTGTTCTATCACATTAAATCTGCCTGATTATTTTCACAACTCCAGGTCGCATGGCACGGACACTGTGTGGACGAGTGAGAATCGGCCACGCCCCTGGGCACGCGAGGCTGTCCCTGTGCTCATCCCGCATTTTTCACAGGAACGTCGACTCGGCTTTTAGTCCTATTCTTCTCGTGACCTCGTGTCAGCGGGCAGAGCAACGAGTATTCCTGTGCATCAGCTTCCCGCTGCTGCTGCTGCTCCAGGTTCTGGTGACCGCTGCCAAGTGGTTATCAAGAAAGTAAAAAACTGACAAGAACAGCCGATGAGTGAGAATACCGACCTCCGAATAATTAAGTGCAAGGATGCACCTATGGAATAATAGCATACGAACCAGCGTTTCTCATGCACTCCCGTTTTAAAAACCAGACTCAGCGTCCTACAGAACTCTCTGCAGCCGGTGGATTCGTCCACAGCCACCTGTCTATATGGAGTTGTCCTCAAATGTCCCCATGGGGGCACATGGCATCACCAGCTGAAAATTATTGTCTGTGGGGCTATATTAGTTCATTTAAATTTTTCCAATAGTGTTTTTCATAAAAGGCATTTTATTAAAATATTAAGTGTATTTAAAAAGACATTTTGTGTCTTATTCTTTGTCATCATTTTTGCCTTTTTTTCCCCCCAGGGGAATGTTTCCATTTTATTTATCTCCTGTCACAATTTGCCTGATTCTCTAACCAAGAAGGAAAAAAGACGTGTAGAAAGTATAAGCGTTTAGCAAATTATCAAATGGATCATTACTCCCTAAGAACCAGGCCTCCTGTAATTTCCTGACCGCATGTAATTTTCTTATAGAAGGCACTTGACTCTTGGGAGTAAATGAAGCCATTGAGAACTCTGGGAATGATGGACTTAAACACTGATGCCACGTGTTTAAGTCTGCGCTTTGGAATAAAACCTCATTATCTGTTACTTTGCTTTGTGAATCTGCATCTACACTGAAATGTTCTTGGGGGATATAATTCTAACTAGATTATATTCAAGTTCGGTTTTGGAAAAGTTAGATTTCAAATGGATTCCTAAAAACATGCATGTAACTTCTAAAGTTTCTCATTCTCAGAAATGAAAGCTAAAGTTATTTTTAGAGATTACAGTTGAATGGAGACAGTGATCTATTGGTCTGATGCCTCTTTTTATGACATTACCCTGAAATGTTGCATATTTTCATGCTTAGAAATACCCCCTAACTTCGTAACATACTCTGAGGATCGTATTGGACCTACTCTTTGCTCTGTAAATCACATAATGGCTGTCGTCCAAAAGCAATAAGCTCTGACCCGACGTCTGATCTGTGGAATGAATGTCACATGGTTCATCGTAGGCCCATGAAAGGCTGAAGGGGGTTGATCCTCACAGGTCAGCGTTCTGGGCACGAGGCCATGGCAGTTCTTACTCTGCAGGAAAGGTAGCCGGAGTGTGGGAATAGCACTAAAGCTGCCCGTCCCTTCCTGTTTTAGACTTTCTCCAGCAGCCAGACTACAAACGGAAGCACAGTTTTCATGTGACAGTAAGGATGATTATTCACATGGAAATTCAATTCACCAAGCATAGGGTCACGGCAGTGCCCACTTCCAGGAAGAGTGGCATCGAAGGACTGACCAAACAGCATCATCTTTAACCACAAACAAGGAAACCGTGCTGTTTAAAATTCATCTTCAAGTCTATGAGTTTTAATATAAAGCAGAGAAGTTGGATAAACAGCATGTGCCTGTAGCCCATTATGCCAGTGGTATTGGAAAAATTGGCAGCAGATTATTTCCCAATCAATGTCAATGTCCAAGGCCAAGGCTAGAGGGGTATGAGTGAAAGTGGATTCAACAATTTTGATTAAAGACGTTTGGAAAATCAGGAACACCAGGCTGTCGGTAGAAGCGCTGGGGTGGGAGCTGGTGGGTGGAGGACGTTTTGAAGAACTGACAACCGATTTTATAATTTTTCATTCCCTTCAGCCTCCTTTCCTATCTCTTCCCCCTCTCTCCCCTTCTTCTTTCTCCCAGATGACAGAGACTAAGTTTCTTCCCATTATCTAGTTCCCCTTTTCTCTTTTGTTATAGAACCCCAGATTTTAGTGGGGTACTTGGATTTCTTTCTAGCCCACTACGTTTCTCCATCTCCTTTGTAGTTGGGTGAAGTTACATGGGTAAGTTCTAGAATATGAACAGGCAGGACGAGTGCGCCTTCCAGCTTGTGCCTTTATCAGGAAGCACCCTCCTCCTCTTCTTCATCCTCTGAAATGAGGAGGAAGTAATGAACCATCTTAGACCATGTAGACGAAAGACTCTAAGGATGGCAGGGCAACAAGGTGGATGAATCTTGGGTCCCTGTCACCTTGATGACTGCACATCAGTCCCAGACTGTATATGCCCAGGTCGTTACATGAAATGGAAACAAACTCTTTTTGTTTAAGCCACTAATATGATGGGTCTTCTTGTCAAGCAGCTGTCCCCATCCTAACAAATCGCCCTCTTCCCACTTGAGCTCTCTTATTCCCTCACTCTTCCACTCCCCCATCCTCTTTTTATACCCTCTGTAGGACTGTCCAAAGTGTAGGTCATCGGCTCTCATACTGTAGTTTGAATAAATATCTATAGAGTGGACCTTCTTCAAATACAGAAAGAAACCCAGGCCATGCCTCTAGAGGTTCTGGTTTAGGATGTCTCAGGTGGAGTGTGAGAATCTGAAGTTTGAGCAGACCCTTGGGAGACCTAGCTGGAGGTGCCCCATGGGTTACACCTGGAGAAACATTGGTATAGTATCTACGTTTAGCATGAAGAGGATGCTAAAAAAAAGCTCTTAAGAGAATGGCTTGCAGTAACTCTGGGATCTGCCAATGCTGTATGCAGATTGAACCTACATAATACTTCAACAGCTGTTACACTGACTCAGCTGCCTCAAGAGTATCAGATGATAGAATGGTTTAAATAACAACTATCAAATCGGTTATTTGATAAGATGTAGAAAAAAATGGTTGACCCCAACTTTTCATATCCTACCAGTCATTTCATATGATATGCATAACTTTAGAATGCAGATTTTTGTTATTGGTAGTTTGTTTTTGAAGAATAAAGTTTGTTGAATAGTCATACGTTTTCCGAGGTTTTTAACTATTCATTTTTGAATGGCAACAAGTGTGAAGCTCAGTAAATGGCATTGGCAAATTAAGTTAATCCACAGACAGCTGAGTTGTCTTGTGATGAGCTTTGTGGTAGGCATGAGAATGAATGAAACACAGTCCTGCCCTCAAGCTTTGCACAGTCAGTTGGAGGCAAATTGTCCAACCAATAGCAAACAGTGTGAGGAATGCACCAGTTGATGCATGCACAGAGAGCTACGGGCCAGAGAGGGTGAGCCGACTAGCCTGAGGACATCAGAGATGGCTTTCGGAAGGAAGAGGTCGCTTAGCTGAGTGGAAATTAGACAAGCAGAGAAGGTGGTCAGTTGATGGGGAAGGAAGGATGCTCAGGCCAGGGAAGACAGTATATGTCAAGGCACAGGATGAAGTGCTGTATGAGCAGATTTTTGTGTTCTTTTCAGGGGCAGTGGGAAAAAGGATGGTGGGTGAGAGGATCCAACTTAGGAGGTGTGCGGAATATATCCTTCCCTGCCAAGGCACCAGTGGACTATACTAATCAGAGGATCACAATCACTGGCTGTCAATTACAGAACATCATGCCAGCAGTGCACAGAGGATGAACTGGGAGGAAATTAGATAGAAGACAGGGATACAGGAGGTAACATGTGATAATAGTATCAACCGAGACCGTGGCTCTGAAAGAAGGAGAGGATGGTGAGATATTTAAGTGGAAGAGGCAGGGCGTAGTGACTGGGATTAGTGAGGGGCAGGAGAGTCTAAGATTTCTGTTTTAGGCATCTAGTTGTGGGCTGTGCCATCCACCGAGAAAACAAATGTAGAGGTAGGGTTGAGAGTGGAGAGGGGAAACGTTAATGAGCTTAGGTTTAGACATGTTGAAGTTGAAGAGGCTGTAGGTTATCTAGAGGCAACTGGCTGTGATTGTGCAACCCAGGCAGGAGGTTTTTGCCTCAAAGATAGTGTTGGGAGTCATGAGCATAAAGATGGCAGCCAAACATGAGTACATGAAGGGCTTACCGGGAAATTCCAGGAGGGGACCGAAGAAGGAATTCCATGTGAATTGAACAAGTGACTGACCCAAGATAGTGATGCCTTCTCCTAGAGACTTGCTTAGACTTGAAGTCTGCAAAAACAGTCACCTCCTCTGTGGTGTTATCCTGGCGACAGTCCCCAGGAAGAATTCATCGCGCCCTCCTCACTGGTCCGGAATCACTGTTTCATAGGACTATAGTGTCACGCATATCTTGCTGTGTTATGCCTAGTCGTAGAGATGGTGAGCACCTTAAAGACGGGGACCATATTTTATTAGGACTGTACCTCTAACATAGTTCACTGTATCAAGCTTTAGGGTGCTTACGTGACAACAGTTCACTGAGTGAAGGAATGATTTAATTTTTGTTCTTTATCTCTCTCTCTCTCTCTCTCTCTCTCTCTCTCTCTCTCTCTCTCTCTCTCTCTCTCTCTCTCTCTCTCTCTCTCTCTCTCTCTCTCTCTCTCTCTCTCTCTCTCTCTCTCTCTCTCTCTCTCTCTCTCTCTCTCTCTCTCTCTCTCTCCCCCCCATCCATCCATCCATCTATCCATCTATCTATCTATCTATCATCTATTTATCATCTGTGTATCTATCTACAAGTCTTTCAATGCTGGCCACACTGTCGAGCTCTTTTAATATTCATTTCTTTTGAATATGCAAAGCTTTTACATAAAGTTTTCCTTTCTGAATTAAAAAAAAATGGAGTTTTGGAGAACACACCTTTCCTGTTCCTACTCATCCCTCCTGCCCTTTCATTTTACACTATTCTGGGCTTGTCTCGAGCTTCCATGTCTTTTTCTGATCTTTACTAATAAACGAGATTTCTTGGTTCTAGTAGAATTTATGGCTTTGGAAGTTTGTTTTCTTTCACCTGTGACTATTGATAACATTGGTTTTGAATCAATATTATGTAAAAGAGAAAGAAATTGATTTTGTAAAAATATAGTTATTTTTTCCCGTTATCTGTCATTTAAAAATGGCAAAAGAAAACTGAAGAGTTGATTCGAAGGTCACGATAAAAAAACCTCTGTTTTATCTGTGGTTTTGCTCAGATTTTGAAGCTGATTTTATTTCTATCCTGAATTGTTGGCAGTATTTAGCTTTTGGTTTAGCATATTTCTTACATTTAGGTATTTATTCATGCTGCCTAAATGATGCCAATAACTATTTTAGAAAACTGAGTGATAAATGAATACCCTTTTTTGTTAACCTTGAGCATGTATTGAAGTTAGATACTAAAACAACTCTTTGTAAAGAGCTCAAATCTAAGGACTATGAACTTTCTTCTATTTTCAGAATAGTGTACCTCTCAGTACCTTTTGGAGACGGGAGAAGGTATAATATGTGAATATTTATGCATACTTTTGAGACATTCTGAAATGACCGTAGCATATCCATTAAATTATGTTCTTAATTTGTCTGGATAAGTCCAATTAGAGATTTCAGTTTATTCACCTCTCAGTTACGGGGTTTCTCAGGACAGTTCACCTAACTGTTTCAGAACCACTAAGATGGGCTTTTCTAATATGGCGTAGCCTGTGCCCGCACGGGCCCACTGAATCTGGAATTCCGGGCGAGACCAGGTACCTGCGCTTTAGGTGATCCCTGTGCTCACTGTAGGTTGAGAGCCGGGGCTTAGCCGAGTGCTTCTAGGGAGCAGCGGGGATTCCATGCTGTGGCAATGGGGTCGTCATCATGGAACTGAGTCAGGCATTTGCAACGTCACTCAATGTGAGGACAAGAGTCATATTGTGTGTGTGTGTGTGTGTGTGTGTGTGTGTGTGTGTGTGTGAATCATAATCCTCTTTATTGCAGCAGTTGATCCCAGAACTGTGGACTAGAAGAGGAATCACTTCCGTAGGAGCTGTGTAGACTTTAGTCTTAAACTTCTGTCTAGACTTTAGTCTATGCCAGTCGTTCTTTAAAGTCTCCATGGCCTCCTGGACTCTAAGCTTCTGGAGGGCAGGGACTGTTTCTGCATTGTTTGCAGCTACGTCTTCACCATGGAGCTCGAGGCAAGGATCACATATGATTCTACACACACACACACACGTCTCCATTCATACACAAACATATGCCCCTCACATGTATCTTGCAATGCCACGAGACTAGTTTCAAATGACTCCCATAGGATCTATGATGAGCCTCATTTCACTCAGATCCAAGAGAAAAACCAACATGGTGTGAGTTCACGTGGACACAGTTCTCATTAGCAGATAGTACAGTTTTGGGTATATCTATCCTAAGTGTGACCCCAGGGAAGGGTGAGTTTATTGTGAACCGAAGTGGTTTCCTTCGAGAAACTATCTAACTGGACGTGAGCTCCCCTGTTCTCAAGTCCCCTGGCATATATGCCAGTCTACTGTATTTTTGTTTGATTGCCTTACCTACCTAATTAAATTATGAGTTCTTTGAGGATAAAACTTTTCCTGAGATTACACGAACATAGCTAAGTCTAAAACTCTGGTTTTATAGCTCCAAGTTCCTCTTTGCACTAATTTGTAATCCAACACAATGATAAATGATCATTCAGTATTATTATTAACCCAAAGGGAATGGTATCAAACAGATTTCGGACAGATAGGTAGTTGACGTCGGGTCTCTTGAGAATGGAAAATGGTATAGAACATTTTTACTTAGAAAGAGGAGAAAATTCCGGGGAGCGGAGCTTGGTTAGTGAGGGTGGTCTCAGGGAGAGGCTACCACGTGAGGGGGTGAGGGGGCTCCATGGCAGCAGCGGCCAACATGCAGACAATGACTATCTTAACAGGAGATTCCTACTGTGCAGTGGGAGCGTGCAGGAGGCGTTGGGGACTCAGGCTGGGAAAGAAGAAGGAAAACTGCGCTATTTTAATTTGGCCTCTTAATATTCTCATTGCAAAGAGGGGATCTGGACTGATTAAAGATTATAAATGGGCTAGAATCATTTTTTAAGACTGGACATGGGAAGCAGAATTAACAGATGCTCCAAAATAAATAGGACACCTACTTTAAACCAGTGATTTTCTGTACCAGTATTCATGGCTAGTACCTTGCACATATGTGTTGGCAGGTGCCTAACTTTTTATTGAAAATATGAATAATTAGAGAAGTGATGATAACTTGAAATGTTTCCTGAGGGATGTCTATTTATGTCAAGGTGGTGGAGTGAAATGCAAAGCAAATTAACATTTTAATATTAAATTTAATATTTAAATTAAAAATTAAAAATTAATATTGTAGTGTCTTGATATTCTGTAGTACCACTAACTTTACCATAATGAATGTAATCCTTCAAAATTTAAGGGGAATGAGCAAACACAGTTAAACACAAAATTATCTGCAATTGAATTAGAGTATATGTCAGTTTGGTTGATAAATTAGGCTTTAACTGGACAATAGCACTAAGTCCCTCTGGTTGAGGGGTGACATGTGGCATTTGTGATTCTGTGAACTGGACAAATTGTTGTTTAATGTGAAGATTCTCAAATGTTGTTATGCTTAAAAGTCACCCCGGAGAGCTTCTTAAAACAGAAATTCTTAGGCCTCACACCCAGATCCTCTCATTTAATAGGCCTGGGGTGGGGGCTAGAATTTACATTTCAAACAAACTCCCAAGTGATGCTGATGCGGCTCGTTTGTAGAACCCCTTTTGAGTAGCAAGGGTCTAATAGAATTGGAAGGTTCAGTTTCAAAGGAATGGAAGCTGGATGTATTTTCACAGTCAAACTTCTGACCACTAAATCAGCCAGTATGATGATCATTAAATTAATTCTACTTTTAATATTATTTTTCCTAACCAAGAACAGAGCATGAATTCCTATCAGATTTCTTTACGGAACAACTTGGCATTGACTCTGATTCTTAGAATTACAATTTTATTGATTCTCCATTTTATTAAATGAATGTTCCTTGAGCTTGCTTTAGCTGGGGAGGGAAATGAGTTTTCCGTGCAATTTTTCTGCCCAACCAATGCCTGCTTCTTGAAGTGCAGATGAAATATTTATTTCTACTAAACCAAGTGGACAAGAAGAAGCATCACAAAAAATGGATGAACAAAAGTTATATTATCACTTGTATAAAGACTAACAAACAAAAGGGCAAGTGAATTTGGTTAGCGTGGCAAGGTTACTGTGATAATTAATTTTATATCTCCATTTGACTGGGTCCTGGGATGCCATGCCCAGATATTTGATCAAACATTATTCTGCTTGCTTCACTGACAGACATTGTTTTTGGAAGGACCGACTAAATTGATGGACCGACTAAAGCAGATTATCTTCTGCAATTGGGTGGGCCTCATCCAATCAGTTGAAGGCATGAATAGAACAAAATGCCTGGCCCACCCTTAAGTAAGAGAGAATTCCTCCTGCCTGATGGCTTTTGAGCTTGTCTTTTTCCCACCTTTGCACTTGAACTGAAACATTGGCTTTCTGGGTCTTTAGCCTCCTGGCCTTCGGAGTAGAACTACACCATCAGCTCTCCTGGTTCTCTGACCTTCACACTTGGAGTGGAACTACACCATTGCCTTACCTGGTCTCCAGCTTGCCAATTCACCCTGAAGATCTTGGGACTGTTAGCCTCCATAATCACGTGAGCAAATTCCTTATTCTCCCCATTCTCCTAATATTTGTTTCTGTAAAGAGCTCTGACTAATATAGTTACATTATTAGCCTTTTCTCTTTCTTGTTTTGTCTTGTCTTTTAAAAAAAAATGCCATAATTTCCATAGTGTCTGAAAAAGTAGGATGCTTGAGGCCTTATTTACATCATATTTTGTGCTTCAGCAACTTATTATCGGATTTTAGGCAGAGAACAGAAATGAGATACGATATGCACATACTGCAATTAGCACAGCCCAGTGCAATTCAGATCATCATATAAGTTTTACTGTCATCTCCCTTGAATATATGTCAACCCCGAGTATCATACCATAGATCTTGAGAAATACACAGAAAGGCAGGGGAGGAATGGAGAGCTGTCCGTAGGCACGCCTATCACTGAATGCTCATAGCTATATCATGGGCTGTCTGTCCATTATGGTGTCTTATAATTCAAGAGTCATCATCTAAGAACCCTTCCTCAGGACAAAGAGGGGCATTTTCACAGCCCACTCCAGGCCTGGAGAGCCATCACGCTTCACTTTTAAAGTAATGGTAACCTTGAGTGATTATTACTTAAGTCTTCTTGAAAAGAGAATTGGCTTAAAAAAGATATAGCCTCAGTACCAGCATGAAATATAAACATGTACACATATATTTACACAGAATCACATATGAAGCATACATGGGACAAATAAAACTTCTCCTTTTCTTAAAAATGCTGACTTCATGAGTAAAATGGGAATGTTATCTTAGTTGCAAGAAAAAAAGTAATTCTTCCAGCTGCAAATTGGAAGGAATTTACTAAGCTTGAAAAACTAAAAATAATTTCTGGCTGGTCTTATTCCTGTCTTCTGTATTTAGAGGAATTCACTTCTGGTACTATTATTACAGGAAATTCCAAAAGCGTGAACATTTTTCTGGTATTTTCATAAAAACAAGTGTTTATGTTTTGTTTAATTTAGACATGGAGGAAAACAGTTTTGCTTTGTATGCAATGCGGTGTTTAGTGGATGCCATGACAATGTGGTTTTGTGTAAAATTTAGTTAACGAAAGCGTTTAAGAATTCATAGACGAGAAATAGAGTATCACACTTACATAAAACATCTCTTAAATCTAATGAAGTCCATTACACTACATAGTTCTTAACACAAATGCAGTGTCCACTTATACTGTTAAGATGATTGTTATCGGCAATGGATGTCGATGTCTTTCCCCACTGTTAGCTTTTAGGTCATTATGAAAATGATCAATGCTTAATCATCATGAACAGGTATTTGCTGGCAGCTAACTAAGTAAAGGGATGGAAGAGTGATAAAAATAGTCAAGGTCTTAAACATATATAGGCCAAAGTTCGGTTAGTAGCATCTCCCTTGCTTCTGGTCTCAGCTCTTCTGGCGTCTTGTCTATCAATTCTGGAGCACGGGAACACCATCCTCAGATGTGTCAATATTGTGCATATGTAGGACAAGGGTGAAGATATTGAAAACACTGACCTGTAGTTTCGAATGTCCTTGGACCACAACTGTGGATTTTCAAGTTCACTGTGCCCTTTCAAAGTCCTATAAAAATTCCAGCGTGGTTTATAGCTAGGATTTTTACTGCATTGTATGTGGCTTTCTGGAAAGGAGAGCTTCGCAGTTAAGAAAAGCCTTTGCATGCCCATGAGTTCAGTTCTTGTGAGTTTTACACAATCACCACCAAGGGTTATGTCGGCAACTCACTGAAGAAAGCTGAAAGAAGCTTTATCCATGGAATAAGCCCGTGACATTTGCCTGAATATGTTCCATAACTCTGTTTTTAACCATCAACTGACCATGTACATTCATTAGAGCCTCTGATGCCACAGGTAAGTGTATAAAAATCTTATCCAACAACTTCGACGTAAATATACATTGGACTACGCCTTCGTACTGTCAGGCCGCATTAATTTTTTTTGCATCAAACAAAATCATTATTGAGAAATTTTGTATTGCTTTGCTAAAGTGGGTATCTACTGAATATCCCCAATCCAATTTTTTCCTCTAATATGGTAATCTGTTATCTGTATTCAATTATCTGGAAGGTGAAAGTTGCTGGGCTGCCCAATGGAAAATTTTAAGTCCTTTCACTCTGGATCTGCTGTCTTTTCAGATCAATCTTTCTGCTAATGACAACCAATACTTTCATATGTGATTACAGGCCTGCTCCATCTTTTCATGAGCCGAGACTCTTTGGAATCATATGTATTGATCTTTTTAATAGAAGTCAGGAAAAATAAAATTACTCTGGCTTCTTGCGGCAAAACGATGATAAATGAGAACTTAGAAACTTATGGGAGAAATTTTTTCTGCCTCGGATTATTTTAATCACTAAAAATGATTGTCTTTTTAATAATATTTGCCTTCCATTATGCACATTTGCAGCAAAGCCAAAAATTGTTTCTGGATTGCTTTACGAAACCACACCGAGGCAGGGGCTTGTCAGTATTCCCATACCTGCTGGTGACTCAGGTGCAATGGCCCCTCACAGGAGGCAAAGAGCCAGCTCCGGTCTCTGTAGCAATCTCTGCTTGGGTTTCAGTAGTGCATTTTCAGCGAAAGAGAACTTGCCAAACTATGTATTTTTTAAAAACATTTGTTTAAAAGCACATTTTTAACACTATTATCTTAGAAGCAAACTTACATTTCTATTATCACCCCCCACACCTTTTTTTTTTTAATTTCTCCTTGGTCAAGACTGATTATTACCCAAGTGGGTTTTCTTTTTTGTTTAAGATAAAATTTATGTCATTTCTTGTCTGTGGTTTTGGTTGCTTTCTCGGTGTGTCTGGTAGCTGCAGGGGGTGCCATTGATGATATAATTGGGAATCAAACATGTGGGGTCATTGTTATATCACCTTTTCTCTGAAACCTAAAACTACAGGACTCATTTTGGCTCTCATTTCGGAATGTGAGCTTTCTGTTTTACATTTGAATCAAGTCCCCAGGTCCCAGCTTAAGACAGAATTGTTTCCTTGGCTTTGGGGGAACATGTGGCCAACACAGGAGATCAAAGAGAGTCAGTGCCACGACACACAGAGATCAGATCTCTGTTGTTATGAAGAAATGGATGAGGATCAAACATTGCGACGTCAGGACAAAGCATGGCTTTGGTTTGCTTTGCTTGGCCCTGAGAGACCTACGTGTAAGAAGGAAAATTGTCTCACGGGAGGCCATGTAAATAACCTCATGACCCAATAGCATTGTTTCGTTATGATGCACAGACGAATTTTTCTTTCTCGTCCCTCCCCTCCTTCTGACCTAAACGTGACAAAAGGAAAGATCTCATTCAGGAAACACAGGGTGTTCCCCGAGCTTGTCATTTAACTTGATTTAATTCAGTTTCATGAAGACTCGAGGGGAGTATACTCTGTGCCAGGCAGGAATCTAGGGCTGGACAGGGGAGACAGGTTTTTAGATTGTGTGTATGAAGCTGGTGGTCATTCACAGAAGATGGCCACCAAGCCTCATTACAAGCCTGAGGGGGCGTTGCTCAGCCTCACGTGCAGAGCGACGCTGAGAATAGGTCAAGCGTCTGATCTGGAGGTTTGTGGAAGGCTGCGTTCAAGTTGAAAACAAAAGAGTAAGAATAAGCTGGATGGCAATTGGAGAAGACAGGATGGGAAAGAGATGTTTGAGGCTGAGGAAACTGCCTTTGTGAGAGCTGGAATTTGAGGGGGCGTGGCCTTTGCCAGGAACTAAAAATATCCCAGCATGTGCAATACAGAAAGGGCCCAGAGATTTGGGTCATTATTTACTAATGTCACTTGGGGGGTGTAGGTGATTTCTGCGTTTAAATTTGCTCACACTTAAAGATAGTGATGATTCTAAAGCAGATCAACTTCAGCTGCCGAATGAGCCATCCGTGTGGTGTCGCCTTTGTCCAGGCCAGTCACTTTCGGCCTCTTTGCTGTCTTTGGAAGAAAGGCAGTGTTTGTTTGTACGATTGTTTGAATGTTTCTAGAGTTTGGTCTTAATTTCTAAAAACGAGTGGAAAATATTGGAACCCAAATACTGATACCTGTGATAAGAAGTGTAGGTTTAAAAAAATTCATAAAATTGGAAGAAAAACAAAGTTTTGTGGTGAGTTAACCTTAGGCATGCATTAATTTTAAGCTCGTCAATTGTGCATTCATGTATGAAAAGCAAAAAAATGTATTAAACCTATGAAGAGTATGAGTATGTCTAAAGGTGAGGTATGAATAAAGATGTTTTTAATATATATCTTTGAAAGTTCTCTCATAATAAGAAACACACACACACACACACACACACACACCACACAAGATATTTATTTTGTGTGAAAGCAGAGGACTGACCTTTTTTTTTTTCCCTTGGAGAGTGTGTTAAAAATGGTTAGATATCAGAATTAAATTTAGTAGCTTACGTATCAGTTCTTCTGTGCCTTATATGAAACAACGTGACATTCAAAGCTACCATCGACATCCGTTTGCAGCCACCCTGTCGAGTGCTTCCGCAGATACCATTGACTCTTCAGATTTGCAAAACCTAGATTGGCTATTAGGAGGTGGCAACAGCTCTTGGTGATAGGAAACTTTACAGAGGTCAGTAATAATTTGGACACACAGAAGTAGATTGATAGATGAATATGACTAATTATGGAAGCAAAAACTCTGGAGAAGAATAATGGAATCTTTAATTCTACTGAAGTAGAAATTCTTAAGATATATTGAGGTAGAGGCCATAAACAAATTTCACCATATACTCATTCAAAGAGCACCAGAGGGATATTGTGCTGGGATTGCGTGCTGACTGGCCGTGGGGCGTTTAAAACCCTTCAAATACAAAGGGCACTGACATCGAGAGTTTTTTTGCAGCTGACTATTCCGCATCCCCACCTGGCATTACTCCTTCCTGAGGTTGTTCTAGTTCAAGCCGATCTTTGATTTGATCCTCTACAGGATATGGTGGTTGCATTCAGAGGATTCCAGAATCTTGGATAATTTAAAAGTCCTTCTATAAGCTGAAGAATCAGCAGATGGAATCTGGACTCTAAGTTATCAAGCTTTTAGTTCATAATTAGCAAGCTGAAGGAAAAGTACCTTCTTTGCCGTTTAATATTCGTTAGAGAATTTTCCAATTCTCCACCCTCTAGTGAGGTCTGTTGGTAACTTGTTTCCAGTTTGGCCTTCTTTTCATCTGTTGAAAACATTGAGGCCTCTGTCATCAATTTGGTTGCAATTCCATCAATACGCAGTGTAGCTTAAGATGACCTTTAATTTTCCACAACTCAAGCTTGCAGAAAAACACCGTGGGTCTTTTTCCTTGGATGGTTTTGCCCACTGCATCTGGCTTGCTACTCTTCCTCACAACCATCAAGGTTTCTTGCATTTCCTGAAGGTTGTGGAGGTTAAGATATTGATCACAGTCCTGTAGGTGTTTACTCCAAGCTATTTCTCAGAGAGACTCTAAAAGCTGGTGTGTACTGACAGCTCTCTCAAGTCTGCAGGTTGGAGATTCCCACCACTGTGAGCGTGTGATGTGGGCATTGCATGACCTGCTTGTGAGAATGTTTTGGCCCTTGACTATCTGCTCTTATTTGCATTTCTCTAGCATTGCCTGTTCAGGTGTTACACTTACATTTAACTGGCAACCTTGTTCTTTTCTTCAGATCCGGTGCTTTTCCTGCTCTGTAAACTATATATTTCCTCTGGTAACACCTGCTAATCGGCTGGGGGTAGCGGTTTAAAGAGTATGCTGATTAAGACATTGTTAAGTGGAGTGTCCTCCAGCCCATTGCTGAGTCACTCTGATATGAATAGGTGACCTTATCGGGATCTAGGAAGTCTTTTGATCCTAATTTATGAAATAGGAGAGCTCAGGGTTTATTTAGAGCAATCAAACTAACATATCCCATGCATGGACTGCAAGAAATATAAGGGACCTGACAACCGAGAATGTTTCTGAATCATTCACAGGAGTCAATCTAGGCAGCCTTGTGTTAAGCTTTTAAGAATTTAAAAATATTCTTATGAATTCTTTAATTCCTTTATTCGTTTGCTCACTCATTTCAAAAGTGCTTACTTAGCACCGACGGCGTCAGTTGCTGACAACTTAATATACTTCCGGCACTGGACCCCTGGAGGTATATTAAGTGTTTCTCACTAGAAAGCACAGGGTCCAGTGGAGGACCCAGGTTCTCAACAATGATGACAACAGTGGGTCCCCAAGGCTATGAAGGAAGAGTGCCTCAGTGCCGAGAGAGGAAAGAGGTGGCCAAAGTTTGCCTCGGGGCTCATGGAGTGGTGTCGACATTGTTTCTCTTGGGGATTATGTGAAAAGGGAAAGCAGCGTATATAGAGCTGGTGATATTTGAGTTGAACCTTTAGAAGAGAGTAGGAATTTTCCAGATGGACATGGTTCTTTGCAGATTTAATAGTATTTCTGAAGGCCCAGAGAATGGTGGGCATTTGAAGGTCTACTTCAAACAGTGTATTTCCATAGTTTTATTTTTAATAAGAAAGAGCTCTTTCCCCGCCTTAATGATCTGTGGTTGTTCAATGTTTGCTGTGTGTATTACTGTTTGGTTTCTACCTTTTATAACTCTGACCTATATTTTATATGTTTTAAAATGCAAGTCAGTGGGAAAGTAAGATTCAATGCCAATTTTAACACAGCTTTTCAAGAAGTCATTTAATTGGTAAATTGAGATTGGGTTCTGTCGCGTCTATTTCGGTACATTAAAATAACATATTTTTGTGGTTCATTCTGGATAGTCTTAATGTGGAAATTATCTGAAGTTGATATGCTTTTTCTACCTTGCTGTCAGTTGGTTGCCTATAAATATTTGGACTTGATATAGTTGGGTATGGCTGTGCTAAGGAGTTACCAGTACTCTGATTCCTGAATTTGGGATAACAGCAGAATTCTCAAAGTACAAATTGGATGCTTGACAGCTGGCAAGAGAGGAATGGAGAGAATTTGTTTCCCTTTGGGATTTGATAACTGTTAATTCTTCATGCACTTGGCTTCTGCCAAACATATATTGTACTTTCCTCTGATAGGAAATTCATATTGTTAAACTCTACGTGAACTCAAGGTATTAATGTAGAGTGCTTATTAACAAAAACGAGTTGCAAATGTCAGATGAAATTAAATAACATGGCTTAATAAAATAAGCTTGTTTCCGAAAATCTGTTTTTCATATTTGTGAAAGAATTATCTGTCTTGTTATTTAAACCAAGATATTGCCAGGACAGAGAAAAGAGACACTCTTTTATCAAGGGAACCATTGATTTCACAAAGACAATTAAAGTATTTCTGGAGGAACAAGTAAATATTAGTTTTAGAAGCATTTTTTTTTTTAAGAGACCGGGTGACTAGGATAAGAGTACTAAATAAAAATAAAGACATCTTATTTATTAGCTAAGGCACAGTGAGCTGCTGGGCATAATTGGATGTCATTGGATCTCAAAGTTGTTAATTCAACTGACTTAACATGGACAGTTAGCTTTCACTTAGGCATGAACATTAGCTAGACAGACGGACTTCATGGCCACTGAGGAAATATCTCATGGTTTGACTAGATGTTCTCTGAGCGAGAAGATAATCATCAAAAAAGCACGTCTGAATACGAGGTGCTCTCTAGGGATGCTTCCAGGGACCCCCTTTATTTGTTGTGGTCTTTGTTGGAATTAGGTGTGACAAACCTAATTTGTCCAGCATAGTGATCTGAACAGAACAGAAACGGGGGAGCTGGAGGATCCGGGGACGGGCAGGATGGGCTGCTCCCAGAGCGTGCTGGCTCCTGGTTGGAAGACTTTAGGGAAAGCACGTTGGACTGGATCGTGGTGGGAGTGAGTAAGGGGAGTTTCTTGAATAAATGTTCTAGGTGATGCTGACTTGACCTGTGATGCTTTAGAAATATCTCCTGGTAGGACTGATCTAAGGTGACTCTTTAACTATGGTGGAATGTTCTGTAGTGAGAAGCCCATCCAGAATCTACTGGATCTCTGTTTAGAACCAACTCCTTCAGAATAAAATAGAATTAGAATTATTACTATGGGTGAAGGTCAAGGTTTATCTTCTTGGAGGATATGATACCAACCTCAGGATAAAAAATATACTAACAAAACCTTTAAAAGTAAACCTTTATGGTTCTGTCAGCTGTGAATGACCTGACAGCTCTTCTCCATCCCGAGAATAATAAATTCCATTAACCTACTCCCCAAATGCAAAAAGTAGTCCTGATTTTATTTATTTTAATTTTGAATGGTCTATTTTATGTTTCTTTTCTCTAATTGAAGGAGACGCTACCAAGTTACAGTTTGCTGGAATTTGGTAAAGAGCCAAAAGTAGTTGCAAATTGAAAAGCAAACATAGATGTAATTCAAGAATTTCCCAACTATTTTACCCCTCTGTAGACATTAGCTACCCATCAATTTTTTCATACCCTAAGGATACAAAGAAAATATGAGTACTAACCATGAACTTAGGGATTCTCTCCTCAGACTTTTAGCTGATACTTGGTTATTGTCTGGTGCCTTATCATAGAAGGGGTGGCTTATAAACAACAGAAACTTATTTCTTACACTCTGGGGGCTGGGAAGTCTAAGCTCAAAGTGCTGCCATACGGGTGTCTGGTGGTTCATGCTGTGTCCTCTGGAGGTGGAAGAGGTGAGGGAGATCTCTGGGATGTATTTGACAAGGGCACTAATTCTCTCTGTGAGGGCTCCACCCTCATGACCTAATCACCTCCAGGGACCCCCACCTCAAAATTCCATCACCATGGGCATTGGGGTTTAACAGATGAGTTTTATGGGAACACAAACATTTAACCTATAGCAGTTCTTAATAGTTTTTTTGGGGAGATTAAAAAATTATACTTTGTTTTCTAATGCTTAGATCTAGTTTTAAAAATTTCACTTAGAATTTTAATTTAAAAACCCAATGAAATATTATGATTTTGATAAACTATATATATAAATGAACAGACTATATATATATTATAATTTATTAACAGGAAATGTTAAAGGCAGAAAACTATTTCTGTAGGGGACAGCCCCCACAGACTGTGACCCCCAGTCTTTGACTCGGGCTCTTGTGTAGGAGGGTCAGGATTTGTGCTGACTTATGTGTCTGGCTCCTTTAGTTTTGATAGAGAAGATTTGAAATGGGGTGGCCGGGTCCTCCCTACAAAAATAGCTTGGTGACAGAACACACAGCGCAACCTGTGAGGTTATCTCTATGCCAGTGTTCCATCAGCGGACAAACTCTGCAGGCATCTTTCCCGAGGAGAGTAAGAGTGATTATTTTCTAACTTGACCGACTACTTCCTTTACACCCCCATTTTACTCAGTATACAGAAGATCCTTTATCCAGGATTTCAAGGTCCTGAAGTGTTCCAGATTTAGGATATTTTTGAAGTTCCTAATTAGAAAAAAAAAGCACAATCTTGGAGGTGGAGGAGGTGTGCAGCAGAAACAAATTTTAGGGGGAAAAAAGCAGTCGTACGCAAAATGTAACCTTCCTTATTTTTCTGTAATTCTTTAATTTCTATCCAGAGTCTTTATTCTACTAGAAGGTAGAAACTAAATTTATGTTTAGTTTCCCCGTTTTCCTGAGGTTTCGTCCTCATCCTGGGGGCTAACGAGGAGCCAAGATACCAAGGGCACGAGGCCTTGGGGCTGGGGTCGTTGTCGGGTGTTTGTCTGGCCTGCGAGGCTGGCCCCGGGCCCAGGTCTGCCCCGGGCTCCGTGGTGAGGGCACAGCCCCAGCAGGACCGCCCGCGGCTGGGGCCCAGGGATGAGGTCGCTTACAGGAGTCTGTCCGGCACCCACGTGGAACATTCCTACAATTGCTGTACCGAGCTGAGCATGGAAAAACTTGGGGGTCTCGCTTCTTTTCCACACACTCTGCCTAGAAATGAGCCTCTCAGATCCCCGAGTCCTGCCCGGGGTTCTCTTGGGAGCTCCCAGGTCCTGGTCTAGGAGTCAAGGCAAGGAGCTTCCCTTTCAGGACCCTCACTGATGTCTCAACTTTGAATTTGTCCTCCCTCTGCCTCACCCCCACCCCCAGTCCAGCCACGCTTTCCCTTATCTGACGCAGGACGGTCTAGCTCATACTTCATTTTTTCTCATCTCTTATTTACTGCATACATTTTAAGTCTTAACCATTTTTTTTTTTGTGGTAACAGAGAGAAGCCACAAAATAGAAGTTCCCATGACAATGAGGAGAATTTATTATTATTGATGATAACTTAAAAATTAATTTACTATTAATTTAAAACACTTGCGCATGATGGTTCTGCATATTTTAAAAGGACACGGGCATATTCAGGGCTCAGCAAATACTTCCGAGTGGAACACCTCCGGGGAGCTGGGGATGAGGTGCAGATCATGGATCAAAGGGGAAAACGAACCCAAAGGGGCTTTGCAGGCACTGAGGCCGGTCATAAAGGGCAGAGAACTGAGGATCATGGTTAACTTGATTCTGTGTCTGGGACCCATAAAACAAACCAACTAGCCTTTATTTTCCACAGCATTTAGGACATGGGCAATTCAAGCTCAAAAGCATGGTCTCTGGAAATGCAGACTGTAGATTCTGAGTAAGAAAAGTCACATTCAAAGTCATATTTTAAGAAAAACTCCCTTTTTCTCCTTATTGTGCTACATGTCCCTTTCCTGACTCGGTGGCTGACTCTGAGTTGGGAAAGTCCGCGGAGACTTGCCGTGGGCACGGGGAGCAGGGAAACCTTGGGGATTATGGCAAGTTTTAGCCCACTGCCTTTCTCTTCCTTGTGTAAACAGGATTTACTTGTCATCCGGTTGTCCCTTTGAGAGCAAGCCACTGCCTGGCCGGCACGTCGGGTGATCGGAATGCTGGATCTCCACCACGTGGATGGTTCAGTGATATGACCTCCTGCAGCCAGAGGGGTAAACTGAGGCCCACTTCTCTCCCATGAGAGACTCCGAGCAATGGGGAAACATGCTTATAGGGCCAAGGGATTCATTCTAGTTGTAACACATTCATTTAATATTTTTCATGAATTCCCGTGGTGGATAGTTCTATGGAATCTTACGGTCGACGTATTTCAACCCTTCTGCCGGCCCCCTTGAGCATGTCTGCGACCCTGGGCAATAACTTCAGTGTCTCAGAGTTGAGAGGGGTCGTGAGCAGAAAGCATCACATATCGTGCATGTCGGTCGTTAAACAGGAAGCTGTAACTGTGCATCCTCCTTTTTGCCCAACCTCTGCACGTCAGGACAAATGGTTGGTGTTTTCATTATTATCCAAGAACGGGCAGATGAGCGCAGCTGTGCTGTTCTGGTTTTATGGTCCACCTCCGTGTGCATAGTCCAAGACTCCGCGCAACGGAGTGAAGTCCCCTTCCAGCTCCGCACGGCCGACACCTTTTCCCTCTGCCGGCATCTGCCCTACCCTTGTGGGGACCCCACCTGGAACGATGCCTTCACTTGTGGCCGCCCAGAAAACCACAGGCCAGGCAGCGGCTACATCCCGCTTCTCTAATCTGTGCTGAGTGCCACGCGTGGTTCCATCCCTCTTGTGACAGGGACAGGGGCTTTCCTTATGTTTGTTGGTCGTGACTATGTTTTCGCCTCTCTCTGTTAGGCTTTCTAGATCTCTTAGGCTCTCAAGTGGTCTCTCTGTCCCTTTGGTTTCTTTGAACTTCCTTCTAGATTTCCGTTTAGATTCCTTTTTTTTTTTTTTAACCTAGGGTGGAAACTAGAATTGAGTGGAGAGGCTCGCACAAACTTCTAGAGTTTTCCATGGTAGTAAAATGCTCAGGCCATAACCCCAGGAACCCCGCTGACCTTGCTGTCTCCTTGGCCCCCGCTGCTCCTGCCTCTGCCCAGCCCTGCACGGGGTCACCCACCAGGCCATTGCCTGGTCCTGCCATCTGCTTCCTGTCAGCTCTTATAGCGTGTCCCCTGGCCCCACCTCGACGCACCTGCTCCTTCCCTAGCCACGAGCACTCTTGTTCCCATGATCTCTTCTCATCCTGCTGCCCAAGCCATCGTGAAAGACCCAACCCTCCATCCTTCCACTTATAATCACTCGGCAGCTTCCTACTGCCTTTGGAATAAACCACGAGCATGGCTTTGAAGCCCCGAGCGCCGGATCTGGCCCTTGCTAGCCTCTTCCGCCTCCTCTTCCAGCGCCCTCTCCCAAGTCCCCTCCTCTTCATTCCTCAGAGGTCCTTGGGAATGCCACCTCTTGTCCCTCTCGGCTCTGGTTGCTATTGTTTGCTCTGCAGTGTTTCTTTTCTCCTGGCCTCGTTGATACCCACTCAGCCTTCCCGTCTCAGCATGGCTCCCTGGACCACACTGGTCTCCCCAGAATAAGCTCCCACGGTACCCCGCACTTCTCTTTTGCAAGCTTTTCATAATTTATACTCACTTTGCTGATACCACCTTTCCCTTTGGGCCATCAGGTCCCCAGGGGAAGCAAGCAGGTGTGCTTTACTTCCCACTGTCCCTCCGTGGTACATAAGAGATAGCGGTGCCTTGATAAGTATCGAACTGGCCGATTTTCCTAAGTTGGCTAATTGCCTCTCCGAAGTATAATTCTCTTGAACAGCACTAAATGAATTCGCTTTTAAAACACAACTACTACTGCGTGCCCAGGTTCACCCCTCACTCCCTGCCCCCCAAGCCTGTAAATGCAGCGTTTTGGGTGAACCGAGATGCTTTCTAGCGGAGCACGGGGCTGCCTGATGTTTGTGTTCCAGCGACTTCCTTACGTCTCGTCTGCTTCCTTTGAGCCACGTCTGAGCCTCAGTCCTGCAGGCATGATTTCTCATCTGTTTCGTGTCCTAGATAACACCATATTAGTCTTGAATAAATGTGAAAAAGTTCTAGCCAAATTCATCATCCTACTAGAAACCAATGCCCAGGATTTCAATCAAATGGAAAAAGAAGAGATAAACAGGCCACTGCGCATTTATTTATGAATTGTGTGCTCCCAAAGTTACAGCCTACAAGGGCCGGAATAAAATAATGAGGCTGCCATGTCTGTCTACCTAGGAACATGTCCAAGCTAGCTCTGTCTTCGCTACACAGTAGAGACAGAGGAAAGTCCATACGTAAAAAGGTCTTTTTCTCGTGTGGATCAGGGGACGAGAATGCTCTACTAAATGGCACCACCGTCCATTTCGATCAGACCACAGCAGTGCTCTGTCTTCGCTACACAATAGAGACAAAGTCCATACGTAAAAAGGTCTTTTTCTCATGTGGATCAGGGGACGAGAATGCTCTACTAGATGGCACCACCGTCCATTTCGATCAGACCACAGCAGAGGTATCATCTTCGGTTTCTCTCTTTCCTCCAAGTGTACACGCAAACTGTTGGTGATCCTGTGGCCTCTGCCTCCGAAATCCCACTGATCTGCGGGTGCTTCTCCGTGTGTCTACACCTGTGGCACCGTCTCCTCTTCATCTTGTAGCTCTGACTCCCATGCTCGCCCCCTACGATTCACTCTCTACGCGGCAGCTAACGTGATCCCGCACAACTTTGACTCCCATGCTCTCTCTACGCGGCAGCTAACGTGATCCCGCACAACTCCAATCGGATCGTGTCGCTCCATTACTCCAAACCTTCCACTCATTTTTCTGACAACTTAAGGAAAATAATCTGGATTTCTTACCCTGGCTCACGAGGCGAGCAGCCCCGCCTTGGGTGGAGATTTATGAGACGCCTTTTCCGAAGCACCAGCTCCCACCAGGGCCTGTTTTCTTATCTGGCTTTGCTTTTCCTCCGAGCGCCTCTTCCTACCTGACCTCATACTCGGTACTTATTTGATTATTTATTTTTCTGTCTCTCCTGGCGGAGTGTTATCTCTTTGTGGGCAGAGACTTTGAAGATCTTGTTCAATGGTGCATAGGTAGCAACTGCAGGAGTGTCTGGTGCACAATTGGTACTTGATGAACGCTTGTCGAATGAATGAATGAATGAAACGAGCAGATAGACGGGACTTGGTCTTTCTTGCGTCCTTTTCTCAGAAACATTTCCTGTCAGTCGAAAGGAAAAAACTGGCATAAGGTAGTCATTGTCTAGCTGTTACTATTGTATTTTTTTCCCCCTGGTTATCTGCTTTGGTGTTTGGGAGACCAGAGGTAGGAGGCTTAGCGTGTCCTTATACTGAGTCTGTGGAATGGTAGTTAACCCAGAGCTCCTTTTGGCCCGGCTACCTCGCAGTTAATGCGGGACTGTGCCTCTGGCTGCTCCCTGCTGGGCACAGAGCTCCTTTCCCTCTGCGGAGCTGCTGACTGGAGCTATTTGTCCCTCAAAGGATGCTAAGGCCTCATTAGCAGCTTATAAACTTTTTCCTGCTCTTCAAGACTGGCTCTTTAGTAAACAGTGGAGACATTTACTACTACCTTTGGAGAAAGTAGCCAAATTTTTGGTAATGTGCATATTGAAAGGGTTTGGAATAAAAGTGGACTTATAATAATGTAAATAGTATGTTTCTTTGTTAGCAAAATTACCAGGCTTCAATTAGGAAAACATTTTTTTTTTCCCCATGAATGACCTTGGCGGTCCAATTTCAGAATCGATTCTTCGAGCCCCTGCTTTTACTTGTTTCTCTTGGGCATAGAGAGCTAGTGGGGGCTCTTCCTTTCAGTATTGGGATCCTTCCCCTTTTCCAAAATGGAGACTGTCTGCTAAAGCAAGCTCCACAGAGATAGGCATGAGGGTGGGGATCCTACTCTGAGGACAAACCTGGATCCTGTGGTCAGAGGATCTTTACTTGGCCTCTCCCCAAACTGCCGATTCTCCTCTGTGACGATCTGGTGGTTTGCTGGGGCTGGACCCAAGCATCCTTTTGATCCTCCCAAGACCTGAAGGAGCTCTTGTAATCAGAATTGGAGTAAGGGATGGGCCAGTTGGGCCAGTGCCCTTAGCACTGAGCTATAACCGTGAATTTAAACATCTCTTTAAGTGATGCACCAGTTACTCCTGGTTTCTCTATACTGTGACTAACGTAACCAAGGAAGTCTAACTTGGTTCACCAAAGACAGCACCATCCAGTGGAAAAACAATAAAGATACCCAAAATGACTTCCCGCTTGCCCAGACCTGTCTCTGTGGAGTATTATTGGCACAGGAACTTGAAGTCCACTGAAATTCTGACCCAAATGCCAGTTCGATTTGTTCTATAAATTTAAAACACTTTACATGCCTGCTAACGATCCCTCTGGCTAGTAAGACAGAAAAATGAGAAGTGTTTTGTCATCATTTCTTTCAAACCATGGATGCTGGTTTGGACTGGTAAGGTGGATTGGTTTCTGTCTATAATTTTTTATTAATGTAAATAAATCTTGTCCTCATTGAAAAAAACGTAGGAAAAATACTTAAAGAATATTGTTGAAAGGGTTCAGGTTGTTGGCTGGCTTGAAGCACCCACATGCTTAATCTAGTCTTGTCCGAATCTGGCCCTCTCTGCTCAGGAACCCCAGCCAGCCTGAGGGGGGTCGGAGTGGGGGAGCACTGGCCCAGCAGTCAAGGCACAGGAGCTGAGTCCTGGGGCCTATGTGAATGGCTTGTGGGATCTTGGGTGAATAATGTAACCATCTTGGTCCTTAGTTTCGTCATCCAAAAAAAAAGAGAGGAAAAAAAAGAGAGATAGAATTAAATGAGATGATTCCGAGGTTCTTTCCAGCTTTGACAACCTGTGAAATCGTGGCAACTGTGCTGTGCAGGCAATCGTATCTTGTCCTGAATGAATACAGGACTTTGCGAAGCACTGTATGTGCCCGGTTACTCAGCCCTAACGAATGGACTATTGCAACTTGATCGTTCTTTACTGCTTTTTCTCCACCGTGACTTATCAAAACGCCTCACTGTGCTAAACAAAAGTTGGTGTTAAATCTACAGAAATTTGATGTGTAGTTCTTAATGAAATATGTAATGGTCAGAGTCCTCCTTGTTAATGAGGTGGCCTCCTCAGCACTGCTGGGAGAATCACTGATGATCACAAAACGAGAAATTCCTGTGTTCCTCAACCTGGAGCCCATAGAGTGGCCTCTGGGAGAAGCAGCTCCATTGCAAGGATGCATGTGTCCTTGTGACTTAGGGCTTCAAGTCCACAGTCCACATTTGACTCTTATTTATTTATTTACTCTTCTGTCTGTGAAATCTTGATACAGTAGGTCATCTGTCTTGATTGTTAAGCACAAAAGCTTCTCAGGAGACATCAGTTATCTCTATGTATATTTCCTTTGGCCGCTGTACAAATGATCACAAACTTAGTGGCTTGAAGCAACAGGAGTGGTATCTTACAGTTCTGCAGGTTAAAAATCCAACCTGGGTCTCACTGCACTAAAATCAAAATGCACCAGCGCTGCATTTCCTTCTGGGGGCGTTGGGAAAGAATCCATTTCCTCACCTTTTCCAGCTTCTGTTGGCCACCCATATTCCTTGGCTCACGGTCCCTTTCTTCATCTTCACGCCAGGAGCATTGTAACCTGAGCCTTTTTTCACGGTCATATCTCCTTCAGACCATAACATGGAAATGTTCTCTGCTTTTATGGGTTCATGTGCTTAATTGGTCCAACCCAGATAATCTGGGATGATAACCCTCCCATCTCATATTTCTTAACTCATTCACATCTGCAAGGTCCCTTTTTGCCAGGTAAGGTTCACAGGCGCTATGCATCAGGGTGTGGATACCTCTGAGAGGACATTATTCTGCTGACCACAGTACCTTGCATCAGACAGTTCCAAACATCTCCAAGTCTGGGGTGGCCGTGGATGGAGTTCGCTCAGGGGCCAGCCCCGAGCAGACGCAGGCATACAGGATGTCCACTGGGGCGGGTCCTTGGAAGCAACACCTGTTGGAGAGAGTAGGGGAAGCAAGAATGAGCAGGGCAAAAGGTGAGTCAAGGTGAGTCACAGCCTCAGTCAACCACACAAAGGGCCCGGAATGAGGATGGCCCTCAGGGCTATCCCGAGACGGCGTTGGAGTGAAATGCTCATGGTAGTGCATGTAGTTGACGGCAGGGCCCGTGTGACATCTCACATTGTTTGAATATGAAACCCACATTCTCATGCATTGTACCCTAATGCAGCTAAACTCCAGGCCAGGGCTTGGCAAACTTTTCCTGGAAAGGGCCAGACCGTTTATAGTTTTGGCTTCATTTGCCATGCAGTGTCAATCTCAACTCAGCTCTGCCCTCGTGGCATGAAAGCCACCACAGACAGTGTGCGAAGGGACGTCAGTACTGTGCTCCAAAGGAGCTTTATTTCCACAGACAGGCAGCTGCCTGGAGTTGGCCCGTAGGCTGCGGGTTGCCAAGCCCTGCCCTGGGGAGTCACTGGGTTGACAGGCGCCGTGCACTGAGTCAGTGGGTCTCACACTGCAGGGTGCATCGCACCAACCTGGAGGACTTGTTAAAGCAGAGCACACGTGGCTCAAACCCATCTCGAGTTTCGATTCAGCAGGTCTGGGTGGAACCCTCCAATTGGTAGTTTCAACAAGTCCCCAGGTGAAGCTGTCACTCCTGGCCTGAGGACCACTTTGAGAACCATTGGCTTAAGTTTACGTTCATGAATGAGAGACAGCGACACTCTCTTCAAAGGAAAGTCCCTAAGCCATCCTTCAACAAACAGTGATGCACAATACCTTCTGAAAACTACTTATGTGGATTCCTTTCTTCACCTCTGGCAGGGGAGGAGCCAACACCATCTTAAGTCGTGTAACTCAAGGGATGTCAAAAATGTTTTCCCTAAAATGTTTTCTTTAATCTCCTGCATCAATCAATGCTCGAATTTTCAGCAGGGCCAGTCCTCCAGGAATGCAAATTCCTTTCTCTGAAATGTCAGTACCCTGGATGAAGATAAACTACTTTAGCAAGAGGCGGGGAGTGTAAGATTTGGAATTGAGAGACCACTTATTAGTTTAGTGGCCATAGACAAGCTTTTTTCTTTCTGAACTGCAGTTTCCTAATCTGTAATAAATGGGAATGATATTTATTATTTCCCAGGTTCTTATAAAAATCATGTGAAATCTACGTCTGAAAACACTCTTCCTGTTCATATATTTGGTCAAATTGGTTTTATTCATATTCTTCCTTTTGGGATGAGAAGGTTGGGGAAAGCAGGAGGCAGCTGTATCTTAGAGAGAGAGGGTGCCGTGTAGGTCAGGCTGAGGGCAAAAGCAGAATAGGCAGGGAGGTCGCCGAGGGCAGACTACTTATATTATTATCTAAAATATAATGCATAATAATATCTAGGCAGCCTTTGTTAAAACTAGATATATCAGTTAACTTTTGTTGTATAACAAACAACCCCCAAGTCAAATGACCTAAAATTATTTATTTAGCTCATGATTCTTCCAGATGGCTCCTTTGGTCTGGTTTGAACTTGGTTGATCTTGGCTGGGCTTGTGAGCTTTTGGTCATTTGGTGGTTCAGCCAGGTGCTGGCTGGTCCCAGGTAGCCACATTCACATGAGTGGTCAGCTAGAGGCTAGGATGATGGGGTGACTGTGCCAAAAGTCTCTCAGTTCACCTGGTGGTGGCAGGGTTCTTAAGACAGTAGGCAGAAGCTGCAAGCCTCTAGCGTGCTAAGCTGAGAAGTGCCCCACTATCACATCTGCTGCCTTCTATTTGGATGCAGCAAGTCATATGGCCAGAATAAAGGGAAGAGGTGGGGTTATAGACTTCATCCCTGATGGGAGTGGCTACAAAGTTTTTGAACCATATTTGAAATCGACCATACCAGTCATAAACTCTTCCACATATGTAGTCTGCCAAGTACTTGGTCTCATTTTATAATTGATACTTTAGGTTTTTGTCATGTGAATTCCAAAACTCAGGATGAGCTCAGCATCACCCAGCTCCCTGGAGAGATAAGCACACTCCCCGCACCCTGAGACTTTTATTTTGATTTGTAGAAGAAAGTATATGAAAATCACAAAGAGCTTATACAATTCTGACCAGGAATAACAAATGACCCTTTGTACCCTAGGAGGAAGAGAAGAGCATTTTTGGTAATTAGAATTTCAAAGACGTCAAGAAAAAAATTATTTTTATTTTAATTTAGCTTATTTATTTATTTTTTTGGTGTATGTAGGGGAAAGATACAGAAAATTGTGTCTTAAGAGGTATGGGTAGAGAACAGGACAAATTAATAATCCATGTGTAAATGTTCCTTGACCTAATTCTGAAATCTGGAGACTAAAAAGAAACCCTTAGTAAGGAAACAAAATAAAAACTTACTATGGCTATTTGACTTGGTAGTGGCTTAATCCAGAGATTTATCTCTAATATAGATGCTCTTCAAGGAACTTTCTACCTCTGTGACTGTTTATATGTTGAAGTTGAAAAAATCTCTAGGAAACCTCTAGTCACTCAGAGGGGCTCTGACTTGTTTTGGGAAACCTAACTAGTTAGTGGCAGAGTCAAGACTAGAACCAAGTTCCAAATCCAGGTTTTTCCCATTATTCCACACTGAGTTCATTCGGAGTTTCTCTCATAGATGCTCTGTTCAGAGGCCCTTACCTGCAGGGTAGATACCCACAGAACTTAGGAAGGAAGCTAACGGAATGCTGCAGATCTGAGTCATGGGAAGTCCTTAGACTGGGTGAGGCAACCCCTGTTCTTCCTGTTTGAAAAGGTGGCTGTGTCTTCCAAGGCATGTTTGAGGATGTGTGAATATTGCTGCTTGCCCAATTTTTGGTTGGTCATGTCTACATTACCTATTAAATAGGTGACAACATTTTCCTTGGTGGAAAGTGCATTAGGTAATGATAATTTTAGGTAATGATAATTTTAGTAATGATATTTTTCCTATGCACTCATCAACAACACTGTCCCTGTCAAGACGTGGTCGTGAATTAGCTCATGTTCTGTCCATGGGGGCACGGTCACACCTCTCCCGTCACCCCGTGTTGATTTTTAAGCTACTGAAACTACTCTTTGTGTCGCTGGGTGACTATGAACCATATTTGACAAAAAAGAATGTTTTCCATGTTCTGCTAAGGAAATCCTCCGTCAAGATAAACAGCGCAATTCCCTCCTCGTCCAACTTGGCTCTTGCCAGGAAGGTCTAAATGAGTCCTCTGTAGTCATTTTATTTTCAATATTTCACACTGGAGTTCAGTTATAAACTCTCAGCCAGAAAAGTTAACGTTTGCTGAAAGACCGCAGAACCCACGGCATCGAGAGCTATTTTAGGGTTGGGTGTCCTGCCCCAGGCCTCTTACAGACCTTTTTAACTCAGGAAATGTCCTTTTTCTTCCTCTCCTTTTCGATCACTTTCCTATGCGATTAATTTAATACACATGCTTCTCTCTCGAATTTTTATGAACATATTTTTCTACTTCATCATTCGCCTCCTCCATTTTTCTGTCCCAGACTACTTTATGAGGTATCAGGTTTTCCGTCTGAGCTGACATCTACGCTTTCTCCTTCGTGATGATACTGGATGATGTTTGGAGATGACCGATTTATGAAAACTAGCTCCTTGGCCCAAGGAGGGCTTTTCATCAAGGCAAATAGTTGTTCCTGCCCCTGGATGAGGATGGGAGATCCCGTGTTGCTGCTGGTCGATGGGCTGTAAAGCCACACAAAGGCGGTGCCTCAGCTGACAGGAGAAAGAGTCGAAGGCTCCTTTACGCGTGTGTGAGCTACCATCTGCATTTCAATTTTTTCTCCTTTTACTCCTTTTGTTTTTTTTTTTTTTTGGCCCCTTTTATTCCTCACAATGGCCATGGATGTTAAATATTTCTTTGAGGCACACCGGTGGTGGTGAGATGGGGGAGGGGTGCGGGATGCATTTTGTCTTAGGATCCACGCATCTGAAGGGTGGTCCTACTTGCAGGTTCTTGCCTGGGGAGGACCAAATTCGTCGCCCTAGCTAGTCATGTATGGTGAAGTCTGTAATTGGGATCTGACTTGAGTGCTAAGGGTGGGCACTGCAGGAACTGAACCCACTCCAGTCAGGAAGTGAGTGTGACTTTTGGGGCCGGAGCCGCGTGAAGGCTTCGGATCCCACAGAACTTCCCCTGTGACCGCACATCTCAGGGTGGCACGATGAGACGGGCAGCCTGGGGTGCCCTCGATCCTGCTGTTTCCTCATGGTGCCAGTCGTCCCCATCTTGTGTTTCCTCAAGGCTCAGGAGAGCGTGGCGTTCCGTTAGTGTCCCGAGCTGCCCACAGTCACACCTGAGTACGTGTTGCCAGTGGAGGAAACTCGGCCATTGGACATTCCGTTGAGCTCTTTCTTTGACGTTACCAAGGAAATGGATGCGGAAGGCTGAGCCTGGAAGAGTGGATGTGGGGCCACCATCTTTCCCCTCAGCATGTGCTCACGCTTTCATTAAAGGGATGTTGACTGAGGACTTTCTCTGGGACAGGGAGTGTGCTGGGTGGACGAGCTTTAGGCCTGGAGATGTCTTCCTTCTACATTGTCTCTACACCAACTCAGTTTATGGGTGTGTGTGTGTGTGTGTGTGTGTGTGTAAGCACACATGCTCACGCACATACGCAACACCTAATTTATTATTATAATTATTATAATTATTTGCATTTGTCCTCATTTATCCCAGCACCTTACTTTTAGGCCATTGTTATTTCCCTACTGTAAAATTTAAGCTCCGTGACAGCAGGAAACTCGTTCTCCAAATGCTCAGCACACAGTAGGTGCATTATACATGTTTGTTGAATGAATGAGTGACAGTGGACCATATCGGGCGGGGTGGGGGAGGTTTTGGAAGTCCGGAGGGAGGCAGGAGGGGCTGCTATGCGTGGGAGCTTTTGAGAAAGATGGAGGAGTAGGATTTTAGTTTTTGCTGTAAGTTGCGAACAGATCCTTCCTTTTTATTTATTTATTTATTTATTTATTTTTAAGGCTCCAGTAAAGATTCAAAAGATCTCGACAAAGATTTCTTAGGTGTTGGGCTGACGTCCCGCTTCACAGAGTAGTACCCTGTAATCCTTTTTGGGGCTGCTGCGCACGTATGAAGTTGTGTCCTGTTTGTTGGATAAGTGGATGATCTTCCATTCTTTTCTGAGACAGAGCGTGCTACCCAGAACAGGGCACCAGCTTCTGCATGGCCGTGGATGGACTAATCCATGGGCCACAGTCTCCAACGTGTTCCTAGTAGATACAAGAGAGGTCGGATGGGCGAGTTTCTATGAACATGTACATACTGGCTGTGAGTGATGAAAACCCAACTTAAACTAACTTGGGCCCAAAGGAGCATTCGTTAAATGGTTGTCGGGGTGCCATGTGGACCCAAAGACAAGCTCAGGAGTGACCCTTAGACATTATCTTTTTTCTTTTCCACCTGAGTCCACCCTCCTTCTCTCCCTCCCTGGACTGGATTTTCTTTTCTTAGCTTCTTTGGTGCACAGTGTGGGAAATGGGAGAAAGTGGGCTCCCTCTCTCAGTTTTAAATTTCCCAGGGAGCAATTCCGATTGGCCTAAAACGAGGCCGCAGAAGGTGGCCATAGCTCCTTCTCTAGCAGCCTCGTGGATGGGATGGAGGGCGGGAGGAGAGGTCCCGGAGAGGAGGGGAGGCCCCCACGGGACGGGGTGCTGAGCCCAGCGGATGGAACAGGAGGGCTCCGCGCCTTTCACAACCACAGTGGAAAGGCCTCAGCTGCAGGCTCAGCCATGGGAAGTCGGCGGGGTCGTCTTCCTGGGTGGGTGAGCTGATGCTGAGGTGCTGCTGCTCAGAGGCTATTTTGGACACCTCCAGTCACTGGTTCTGTTGTGTTCAGTGACTGACACTCGGCTTGGAATGAATAAATACAGAGTGATGAGAGGGGCAGCCTACCTGCCCCTTGTAGCAGATCTTACAAAGCAGGAAAATCTTACCAGATAAAAACTTAACAGTCTGCAGTTTGTAAAAAAAAAATAAGATGCATAATAGTGGTGGTGGGGGGCTTTTTTTCCTTTTGTTTAGGTCAAGGAATCAGAATTTCAGAGGTCAAAATATTTTGTACAATAAAGCAATCGTTCAAATATAAAAAATGGCCAGATATATACCAAAGAGACTTTCTTCATGAGATATATCTTTTGTCCCTTATTCATTCATGCATTTATTCATTTTGCAAATTTGGCAGGTATTGAGGGCACAGTGGTAAACAAGAGAATCCTACTAGGAGTTTACAGCCTCGTGGGGCACAGAGACACCAAGACAAACAGTGCCAGGTGGGACACGTACTTGGAACGAGAAAATAGCCTGAACATGGCAGCCTCTAACGTGACCAGCCTGAGGGTTTCCAGCCTGAGGGTTTCCGGCGAGACCGCTCTGAGACAATGGCCTTACCTCTCCCTGACGAATTTGGGAGTTAGAGTGCATCAGATAAAGCAGAGGGAACGGGGTGCTCTAGCATCAGAAGAGAGGCGCGTGGCCCCTTTGGGAGCTGAAAGAAGTTCATTTGGTGGCAATGGGGAGTGGCAGGGAGGGTGGTGGGAAACAGGGCTGTGCGTACAGATTCTGGGCTTTATCCCGAAGACACTGAAAGCTGCTGAAGAATATTGTCATTTTTAGATGCTACAACTAGTGTGACTCTGTGATATTGGTCTTCTCTTGCTGCTGTAATAAATACCACACACTTGGTGGCTTACAACAACGTAGTTCCAGAGGTTAGAAGTCCAAACTGGTACTAAAATCAACAAGTTGGCAAAGCTGTGTTCCTTCTAGAATCTCTGGGGGGGGTCAGGCACAAGATAGTTATAAGGTTTGTGGGAACCAATTCATTATGTACCACAGGTGGTGTGGCCTAGTAACGCAACATGAGATTAAGAAAGCTGTATGATGAATGTCACCATTCAACCTTGTGTGTTGTGTATATACGTCATGTATATATCTTGAAAGTCGAAATTGAGACCCTGTATTGGTGGGAGCAAGGTCAAATGGCCTTTTGGTGACAGGCCTTCAGACACTGATTATTTTAAACTCAAATAAAATATCCTTTCCCTCTCTGCGACATAATCAGGAACCCAATAAATGCCAGGAAATGAGCTATACAAGGCATTTGGGACGCAAATGAATAAAGTAGAGCCTTCTGCTGGAAGGAGCCCCTAAAAGCAGCCGTCTCTGATTCGGGGCATCATCTCGGCTCTTGTCATCATTCCTTGACCTCCTGAAGGTGACCTCATTTCCTTTGGTTCCTCTTGCGCTTAGCTTCCCTGCTGTTTTCTGATTGAACCCTATACACATCGTACTGTCATTTGTTTGAACGTGAAAATAGATTGTTTTATCATAAACAATTAAGTGGAAATTATAAGTAATTTTAATACAAAATAATGATCAAGGGTCTTACTCTTTGTTGTAGACTCTGCAGGATGCAGCCCTGTGCCTTGCATGCTCTACAGGAAATTTTTGCTTGTGGATCCTTTTTGATGTTTTGGTTCCTTTTAGGCTCCTACCTGACAACAGTTTAAAATGACAGGTGCAGACATGGCTGACTGTCCTCCAACAGTTCTCTTTTTCTTTCTTTTTGTAATAGAAACTCCATTGTTTTAGGGGGCGATGGCAGCTCAGCCAGAGACTACATTTCCCAGCTTCCTTTGCAGGTAGGCGTGGTGATCAGAGTTAAGTTCAGGCCAGTGGGCCCCGAGAGAGGGTCATGCTTGCAACTTCTGTGTTGGGCTCTTAAATGGAAGTTAGCGATAATAACTGTTATGCTCTCTTCTGGCACTCTGGGAGAAAACCTTTTACCTCTCCCTGACCCAGGCCGAGTGCATGTGTACATATTGTCATATCACTTATCTCACTCTTTTGTAGGAAACTTCTTTATTTGCTGGACTCGCTGTGTTGCTTATTGAGCTCTTGCTCGTATTTGCCTGCCTAGCTCTGAGCAGCGGTCGGTATTCTTGCTACATTAGCTGGTCCCCATAAATGTTTGCTAAACAAATGAGTCAATCAGTGGATAACCTGTACTACATCAGATTTCCCATGTCGATTAAGGTCAACTTCCAAAACGATGCAAGGATCCCAGGAACCATCTCATTTGTTTTTGCTGGTCACTCAAAAGAGTTGATAGCAAATGACTGTATTTTGATAGTTAACCCCTTGTCTCAGCCCAGCCACAGTATCCACATTATAGAATACACCCATTCCTTCATGTTTTCACCATCCCTAAAATGCCCAGACATCTAACCAACAACAACAATTGCTGGTTAGAAAGAAGTTCAGTTGGTGGCAAGTTCAGATGGTTAGATGTCTGGGCATTTTAGGGATGGTGAAAACATGAAGGAATGGGTGTATTCTATAATGTGGATACTGATACATTTTCAGTAAATTCTCTTAAGCGCGTTACTGCATCCTTTGGCCAACAGTTAAATGCCAGTTTCAGAGAATTTGATGGCTACTTTACAGGAAACTAAGCTTTAAAAAAGAGGCCAATCATCTGTGTTCCTTTAAACAAAGTTGGTTAGTTTGGGAAATCAGAGTAGTTCAAAAAGTGGACAATGGCCCTGATGGCCGCTGGCAGCGTGTAGCATGCCTCGGTGATGTCACGTTCCCCAGAGATGCTCCAATTGACAAGATGCTCTTGTCAATTCTACAAGATCCCTCCTCCAGTCACATTTTGGAACATCTCTGGGTAACGTGATATCACTGAGGCATGCTAGACACCGCCAGTGGCCATCAGGGCCATCCCCTCCCTTTTGAACTACTCTGCTTTCCCCCTGATTTGGGAATCCCAGGCTAGTTTTGCTTGGGCTCTAAAAGCTGTCTCAGAATGCCCTCCATCAACTGCTATTTGCATGGCAGGGGCATAAATAGCAAGACAGGAGGAAGAAGGAAACTCGTTTATTGTGCCTACGTGTTACCAGGAGCTGTGGTCACTGATCACCGTGGAAATGCTTTTTATTTTCTTTCCCTCTTGGGCTTTGCTATAAATGGCAAAACACACCAAATCAGTTTTGCAAACAAACTTATAAAATCAGAAACTACAACGACCTTTAACAGTTGGTAGCATGAATTATCGGGGGCCACAAAGAGGTTTTTAACTACTGAAACACGTTGGCAAGGTGACAAATGAGTTTTTTTCCCCTCCCAAACTGTTAAAAATAGCTTTTATAAACTCTTTAACTCCCTTCGATGGTGAGCTCGCCATTAATCACCTTTATGACATCTTATGTACAGGCCCTGGGTAAGTCCGTGGGTCCCACCTAACCAACCTCTTTCCTGAGGAAATTGGCCAGATCTTGACTGGAAGGGGAGACGGATCACAGCGGCCCTGCTCTGCAGACAAATCTCCTTTCAAGTGCCCTTAAAGCTTTTTTCATACCCCGGCGAAGACAGCCACACAGGAAACAATAATAGTTTAATCTCTTGAAAAATTTCCGTCCTGCGCTGTAGCACTTTTAGGCAGGTAGTCAGAACCAGCCAAAGAAAACGAGCGGCAGCCTCTGCCAGGAGCAGGCTGCGACTTGAGCCGCTCAGCCCCCGCCCCGTCCTGCTCTTCCCTGTCCCCGGCCCAGGGGCCCGAGATGGGGCGCTCTTCTGCGAGGTGGTGGCCATGACCGACGTCGGGAAAGAGAGAGACGAGTGGGACAGCCATCGTCGACTCGTGGAGTGACCAGGCATTTTTAAAGTCCCCTCCCTTCTCCTGCAGAGTGCTCTTGAGCTACTGGTTGGGAGGACACATGCTGTCTGGAGAAGCACGTTGGCTCTCAGGAAAATGCAGTTTCTCACTAAATGGAGTCGTTGTAAGCACATGTCCGTCTTTTGCTGTCTGAGCGTGGGGCTGGTTCTCAGGCCCCGGGGGAGTGCCCGTATTTTAACAGGGTCCCCATGGAGCTGAGCCCAGGCCCAGTTCTGAGATCTATGGGCTGGACAGGCCCTCCTCTCTGTACGTCCTCCTGCCTCACCTTCTGAAGCCAGCGTTGGACACCAGCCTTTAATTACGTCCACCAGTTCATTGCAGGTTTGGTTAGGGCTGTCACAGAGACTCTTCCTTAGGGATTTGCTCACAGTTCCCATGAAGATCTCAGGCGGTACTTGGCTTCATAGGAGCTGCGTCCGACCAGCAAGTTCACTGAACTGTGGACACAAAGAAACTCTCCCTCCTCCCTCGGCCCCCATAGGCCATTGACCTCTGGCTCAGGTTCCCTTCTCTTGACCCATCTGCCAACTTTGCTGTCCACCTGCCACATGCGTGCCTCTGCCACCCCCGTCACCTAACTCTCTCGGCTCTCAATTCTGCCCTTTACCTTGGTCTTGGCAATTTTATAAACAACTTGCAGGACAAAATTAGTTGCACTTCCATGTCTTATATATTCCCCCCTCCCATGTTTGCGACTTGTATATAAAAAACAAAAATCTCACTTTATAGAGGCCACGGCATTGCTAACCTCTCAGACGAGGAGAGAGGGGCCGAAAGGGCTCATGGGCCAAACTCCTGATAAGCACAATCCAAAGTGAACAAAATTAGCATAAGAATGGTCCCTCAGGGACACGGTGTTCGAGAATTCTCTGGATCTGTTCTCGTGCATTTTCAGGCCAAGCAGAAAGTACATGAAACAGAACCTAAAGGTTTTTATCTGTTTTCCTCTGTTATCAAGGACAACTGAAAATAAGCTTTGTAATATTTTCCTTAGGCAAGGGCCTTAGCCAACCAGGAACATTTTCTGAGTGGTCCAGGTCAGAACATCAGGGGTCCATATGAGCTGAGGAGGTCTCTTTGCAAAGATACCAACAAGCAAGGGCCCTGAAGCCATTTGTCACAGCGTTATTTGTAATAGCAGTAAATTATTAATGACTTATATTTCCAGCAATAAGGGGGCGTTTAAACCAGCATTAGAATCAGTCCATATAACAGACACTTATCGCAGCTGTGGAGAGTCATGTTTTCAAAGAAAATTAAATTTACAGGGATATGCTTACACTAAGTTAAAGGCAAAAAAAAATAGAATATATTATTTGTACTATTCGATTCCAATTTAAGTATTATTTATTACAGAGAAAGTGATTATTTTTGGTTAATGGAATTAAGAGTGGTTTTAATTTCACTTACAAATTTCATAATTTCTAAAAATTCTTCATACACAAATGTTGTTCTATAACCCCCAAACCCAAAGGCATTATTTTGGATTATAATGCTACAATCAGTTTTACATTTTTAAGGAACTTGAATTTCTCTTGAATTGTTTTCTTTTTCATAAAGCCTTTGCCCATGGAATTCCATGTATTTTTTTTCTGACTCTTTTTCTTAGAATTTTTCAAATATAGTCTCCTGCTTGGCTATAAAACCCCAAGGAGATACAGTAATTTTCTTTGGGGTTCCTGTTACCTTTCCTCTCCCAGATAGTTTATTTTGGTTAATCGGAATTTGGTCCTGCGTAAGACTTCTCGTTATTTCTTCTACATTCCGATATATGAAATTACCACTGAGGTGAGTGAAGAATGTGTTGGATCTGCCACCCTCTAAGTGCCCGCTGGTCATTTCCCTGCTCCCTGCCTCCTGCTCGGCCTCTGAACCGGGCCAGATTCTTCCTCACTTTCTCCCTGGTCTTCGGTTTGTTGATCTACCCCTGCAACTGATCTACCCCTGCAACTGATCTACCCCATCATTTTTTTTTCCTGTCCACATTTAAATGCCCCTCACTCTACTTACACCCTTAGGTCGGTGGTCTCTTCTCTCGTGTCCCAGACCCTGTCCCCGTCCCCGTGACACGGCTGAGGTCCAGTCTTCCTCCGTTCTTCCTTCTCCCTTGCATATTCTGTCATTGCATTTACCACCTTGATGGGACATTAAGTGTCCACCTCCCTCCTCAGGGTCAGGGACCATTTCTTAATTTTTGTCTCTAATCCCAGTGTGTAACGTGACACCTCGCAACGGTTAAGTGAACTGAATTATGCCAGTTTTCATTTCTATTTCTTCAGCCACGAGAATGGATTTTTAAAAAATGTTGCTATGTTCCTGATACAATTCTTATCACATCAGGTTTCCATGGCCTTTTGAACTCCTTGCACTAAAATCTCCCGTTTTCTTTGTGTATCAGTTGTTTCGGGTACGTTAGTTTCTAGCTGGTCCTTTCCGTTTATCATCTCAAACTCTGTCAGATCATATGTACATATTTATATTCATACAGATTTTATATCTGATGGATTTGCTTGTTCAGTTTTCTTTGGAAAGTTTCCTCCTCTCTCAATTTTTATTCAAAACCTCTCGGAAGGAAGAAGGTGGGGGAGAAACAGAGAGAGACAGGCAGGGAACTGGAATGATTATTTTTGTATTTTGTCTTTAAAATTTTTGTGCTATATATTTTCAGTGAACACTGCAGTGGTTCTTAATTAAACACTGTATTTTTCCTGGAGTTTTGACACCAGGTAGAGGATAAAGACACCGAGACACCAACTGGTCAGCGAAAAGTTATGTTGACTCATATGTTCTAATGAAATGTTTAATTAATGATGCTACATTAAAGATGTTTTGCGTAGTGGTGTTAAAATATAAAAGACCTCTGAAACAATGAAATTTCACAAAGTCAAAATCCTTGAGAGATATTTTTAAGGTAACAGAAAGTTTTATCATCTGGGCCAATGGATGACTAGGAACGTTCAGAATTTGATGTTTGATATAAATTTCCCTGCTATACATAATTAAAAAGGAATGGCTGAAGAGACTGACCGATAAACCAAAATAATAGTTGGAATAAACAGGACATAATCGAATGGAAGGAGGGAGGTCGTCAGCCCTGGACAAGCATCTCTGTCTCATGACCACTGCTCTCCCTGGATGCCTATAGCTGTCATCAGCTAAGCCCCGACTTGCCTGACGTAGCTTCACGAAGGTTTTGTGACCAAATAAAAAAGTAAAGTGTGGTGAGGACCAACGTGAGATCCAGCCTGGCCAAGTCCAGCCTGAGCACTCAGAAGCAGGCTCATCCGCTGCAGCGCTTACCCAGGTCAAGGCCACACTGTCCTGTCAGTACTTTGCTTATTTCAGGCCAAAGTTCGGGTGAGTCAGAGAATGTTCATGTGCCTCTGGCCCTCACCCCATACTGTTTAGTTATTGAGGGAGACCTTGGCCCAGAAGACTCAAAGGATCAGTTGCTTTCCTGACCCCAGAAGTGTGATTTCCTGACCCCAGAAGACGTGTGTGGATGTCGGATCTCTGTGTGGCACAAGGTGAGGGAGGATGGGTGGGCAGAGACCAGAATTCTTTTCTTGCTCTCTCTCTTGTGCCCATTTTTCTCCTGGTCACACTGGAGACCATGTTCCAGGTCTCCTCATTCTCCATGTGGTCTGAGGAGAGCTCCAAGCACCGGGGGATGGTGGGATTACCAGGATTCTTCCACGAATCATTTCGGGGAAGGCCGCCGTCGAGTGTCTGATCAGACTCTGCTGCTATGAGCAGGGCACAAACCCTCACTCACTAGGTTAAGCTGCCGAGGTTTAGGGCAGTTTGTTACAGTACTTAGACTGTCTGCCTGATATTAGGAGGTCACAGAATCTGACTTTCCACTGGCCAGGGACACCTTCCTTGTTCTGTGCTTAACCTCCTCATCTGTGAAAACGGGCACACGTTGTACTGACATCACAGGGGTGTGTCTAGGTGGAATCACAGAATAGTGGCTGGTACTCAGTGAAATGTTAGCCACGACCGCCATCACTAGTACTATTAGTACTACCAACGTTACCCCTGTTCCTGCTGTGGAGCTCCCTTTGGGAGGAGGATACCCATGAAGCAAGAGGCTGCTCATTCCCAGAAAGCTACCACAAATCTCATCCTTCTTGAGAGTGTCGAATAGGTTTCTTGATGAGAACCCTTGTGAAGTTCTAGCTAAACTAACAAAACAAGTCTTAGGTCATGTCGCTCAGGGATTATGTGCAGGAACCCGTATGTCTCCTATTATTAAGGAACTGAATGCCACCTAATGATTCATAATAAGGGAGAGACCCTTCGAGTTATGAGAATATTGTTGAAGAGTTTATGGAGAAGCAGTTAATTATTTAATCTTTCTAGCTTATTTGGGAGTGGTGATCTTACTGACTGAAATGAACACAAAGTGAACTTGACCTTAGAAATTTAATAGTGGCCATAGAGTAATTTTGACTTTTCAGCAGAGGTTGGCTTTATGAAACTCAGGTAGTGGGATTTAAAACAAAGACAATGTGGCATCTATACTGACAACCCAACCAGTCAATTAGGGTAATTAGAACTGTGTCAACCAGAAAAGGACTGATATCCGAGTACTAGGAGGGTACAGTTGAGAAGCTTAGTGTGGTCATTAGAATGTAGGCTTTGGAGTCAGACCACCTGGGTTCAGATTTGGCCACTTACCAGCTGTGGGACTTTAGGCAGGTTACTTAGTCTCTCTGGGCTTCAGTTTCTTCATTTGTAAATTGGAAATATCATCATACTTATACTATTATGAAGGTTAAATAAGTTAATACTTTAAAAAAAACATAGTGATATTAATTATCATTATCATCATCATCATCATCAAAAAACATTATTTATGAGTGTGATCTGAAATAGGCATCTATTTCAAAGATATTTTAAAACATTGAACTTTAATCCCAAGGAAATACTCTCTCCCCTTCCCCCCGACCCCCAGGTTTAGCATAAAACCGTGTTTGCCTGATTCCGTGGCCATTTTCATCAACAGCAAGAAGAAAGAGAGGGTTCAGTGCCAAGATGATGCTACACGCCATGTGCACCAAGACTCTCATTTTCATACTTTTTGTTTGTAGATATTTTGAGCCAACTCTCATTCTTTTGAAGGATGTTTACTGATAAATAGGACTAGAGAGATAAGAATGAATCCAGTGGACAGAAGTACCATGAGCATTTATGGGGTTGACCCATCTCCAAAGATGGGAAAAAGCTGCCACCTTCCCATCTCGCGGAGAATTATTTCCTAATAATTCTCTTTTGTTTCTCCACTTTCCGATTCTTCTTCAAGACTTAAGTTCAAACCATAAGGCATGTTTTAAAAACCTTTTGTTTGGAAATAATTTCAAGCTTACAGGAAAACTGCAGTAAGAAAATTAGAAAGAACAGCAGATACCCTTTACCCAGATTCACCTGAATGTTTTACTCTATTTGCATTTGTTCTCTCTTTCTATACACATAGGTACACACATAGACATATAATATTTTTTTCTGACCATTTGTAAGTCACATACATCATAGCCTGTCATCCCTAAATACACCCCTATATTTCCTAAGAAAAAAGATAATTATTCTCTCACATAACCACAACATATTTATCAACTTTAGTAAATTTGACATCAACATAATACTTTTATCTGTCTGTTGACCAAATAATATCCTTTGTAACTTTTTTCCCTTCAATACAAATCTAGTCTAAGATTGCATTTAATTGTATGCCTGTTTAGTCTCCATTAGATATATTTTTAAAAAGACTAAATACTATAAAGCACTAACCTTACTTTATTACTCTAAATAACAGAAGCAAACCAATTTGATCTACTTACGATACTTGATGCTATAATGAAAAAGAAATAAAACATTCAGCTCTTAGATTGGTTTAATTTTTTGGTTGCCATTTAGACGTAAATGTTTAATTTTTCTAGGTTACCTAATGGTTTTATTCTGGTGCTTCTGTTCCCATAAACTTCTCAAGGACAAGCACTTTCTTCCTCAAGTTTAATTTGATAAATATATGGGCATCAACAAAATGAAATGAAATTCTAGGGGAACATTTCAGTGTATATATGGGGAAATGTATCTTTTTGGAACTCAAATTGAATCTGTACTTTTTCAAGCTTAAGTTTGCTCAGATAAATGTAACATATTTTTTATATGAGAGAAATTCTGTTAATATTTTTAAGTGCCTCCCAAATTTCTGAGACAGCAAACAAATTACTGGGGGAAAAAAAATGATGCAACTCATGAAACCTCTTCCAATGAATCGAACAAAGAAATAGGAAATACTCTTTAGATTTAAGGTTCCTCTTTTTCATCAGTGATGAATGATAACTCCTTTCACCATTTTTTTCTGCTCTTCGTGACAGACTTCTACTGGAGGGGCCAGCAGATTTTTAGAGTCAGCTTGCTACATGTTTTTCTGAATTCAATGCACTGCCTGTTGTCGACAGGGATGAGGTAGAGTGAAAGGCCAGAGGGAAGAACAGCGGTCACTTGTCATCTCAGTCTTCAGAGGCCCGTGTGTGAGTTGGCGGAGGCAAACCCAGTGGTGGGGGAGAGGCAATCGAGGACAGCAAGGGAAATGCTAGGCTTTGGAACCTAGGATAAACGGATAGATAGGACATGGTGAAGGGCGGCGGTAGGGGGAGGGTGTTCCTTTATAATCTTTCAAAATTTAAACGTTCTTGGAAGCCATCATCAGTTCATCACTTGTAAGAGAGTAGAGCTACGATAGGACCCGAACAAACAAATAAGGAAATACAGAAACAAAGAAGCAAAAATCCACGTGGAGAAGCTGTTTTGCTTCTATTCAGAGTCGAGTGGGGTGCTCCAGCGGGGAATGTGTTTCTGAGGATAAAGAGAAAGAAAAACATCAGAGAAACTGGTGTTTAAATCTTGGATCGAGATGAGGGTAGTAGGGGAAAAAAGGCACGATCTGGAACCTCAAGTCCAAGGGGGTGGAGAGTGAAAATAAAATCCTAAGTCTCGGTAAACAGGGAGTCTTGTCACTGACCAGGGACGAGCGGATGGGAGGAGGCTAGGGTGGAGCAGAGAGCCGAAGCAGAGCAGTTTTGGATTCCCTGGGAAACCCTGAGGCGTTCCCATGCTCTAGCTGTAGAATTTAGTCCCCTGGGATCTAAGGTGGGCGGATGCCTGCGTTTCAGTGCATAAGCTCACTTCTGTTAGAAAGAAATGACAGCTCTTAATCACTCCTTGTGAGCGGTCATTTTGCACGCATAGGAGTGTCCAGCTCATGGATAATGTAGGGCTTAAATATTCACCTTAAAAATAGTCGCGAAGAAGGACAGGGTATTACAAGACTGCTCACCTCCATTTCTGGGCCTCGCAGACTGGGTCGGTGTGGAAATAGCTGATTATGCTCTTCCTGCAGCTTCTTAACCAACGACTCTTAGAAGCTGTAACCTATTGTGGAAGTCGAGTATGGCACTGAATAAGTTCAACAAGGGGGGTGTAACTGTAATTGTCAAGTTGTCTCTCTTGCGTGACTTCTCAAATTCATTATTCTATAGACCGACTTCGTGAGGTATAAGGATCTGGAATACAGTCCAAGTTTTTCTTAATATGTAATATAAGTGTGATTAAAGATTAAACTTTAAATGGTCCTAGTAAACACCGAAGACTTAGTTAGATACCATATAACCAGTGATGTTTAATGATGCCTGGCATTTTCCCCAAGTCTTTCAGTATGTATGTGAGCGGGAACTGTGAGGTAAAGATAAATAAAATCTACCTGCTATATGATACCCAAAAGCATCCATCCATTTCTAGAGTGGTGACTTTTATGTCTTGATTTTAATAATCCATGAAAGAGGCGAGGGTGTGTTTCCTTCAAAGGCAGGTGAAGTGGGCCTTTATCAGCTTATCGGTGCTTTCAGCTGTGATTGATGGCAGCAGTGAAACTTCCTTAGTTTCATAAAATAGTTTAATATTTAGATAATCATAGTTGTTGTTTTTGGCCCTTTTCTTTAGAATTTTTGTGGAACGAATTAAGAGTACACATATCAGAAAATAAAAGTTAAATCATATTATTTGTATGGTTAATGAACACATAAAGATAAATTACACATGCTTACATATATTAGATGTAACTCTGTGAAATTGACTTTTTGGGTAAAAATGAACAAATACTTCTAATTGCATAAGATTCAAATTAGGCACATTGCATTTCTGTTCATCAAACAATAATGTAACATGTACAATTCCAGTAAAATATGTCGTGAATAATAACCTTTATATTCAAATACTCAACAAAATAATTTGTAGAGTAGTCAGGTTAATGGAAGTTATTATACTACTGTGTGTAGGTGGTGCGTTTTGTTGTGGGAGGGAATTCGTGGTTTGGGTTATGGATGAGGCAGTCGGGGGTCAGAAAGATCTCATAGGCTTTAATATCTGAGCAAGCCTGTAAATAAATTTTGCTCTGATGAACAATGGGGAGGGGGTTTATATGGGGCTCTAAGGATGTCAGGGAAAGATCTTCCTGCTGGGAGAGCATGTAAAAGTCTACTGAGTTTGGTGAACAATAAGCAGGCCAGTATTGCTGTAAATTAAAATTTAGCAAAAGCCAGATCTTGGAAAACCTGTGTGCCATTTTAAGAAATATGAAACGGCTTCTGCTATAATCCTAATATTTTCCATTTTTGGAATCTAGCAGAAAGCAGCATCAGTCTATAGTGTATATGCTGAGCTAGAGAGTAAGCTAAAATGGAGCCCTGAGAATCAGGCTCTGGTTGCTGGCAGACCCACACGTCTAGCCTGGATCTCGCCACATGTGTACAGTGTAGGCAGTAGAGAGTTGATGAAGGGTTTTAGCCAATCCCAGGGGGCAGGTTCAAAGGCAGTTAAGGCACTGCGATGCCATTTCTAGTTCTGCATCGAAGATGGAATCATGGGACCAAAGAGGAGAAGACAGATTCAGGTGACTGTAGGTAATCCGCTCAGTGGGATTTGGAGGGGACTTGGGTGATGTCAGGGATAATGAGAAAGGAGGAGTCCAGGGTAGCTCCCAAGTCTCCGCCTGGTTTCACCAGGGGAGGGGAGCAGAGCAGTTGGCCTTGGTAATGACGTCTGCCTCTTAGACATCGAGGTGGCCACTGAGTGCCTCTGGGACATCTGGCAGGCAATTCAGTCTGGAACTTGCAGAGAGGTCCGGGCTGGACAGAGGGATTCGGAGGCAGCTGGTGCTTTTCGATAGGTTCTATGAGTGGACATTGAGTTTTTGAAGAACAGCAGAAGCTAACTTTCTGCATTGCCTGCCAGGGTCACTGGAATCTGCATTACATTTTCCTTGAGGCAAAGCCAGTTGTGTGACGTGAGGGGGTGGGGGTTGGGGTGGGAGGGAGTGTTTGCTCACTTAGGGATGTAGCATTCAAAAATGGTGTCGGAGAAACAGGAGTTAAAATCGTGCTTGCGAAGCTCGCTGTGCCAGGCCGAACTTTCTGTGCACGCGCAGAGTGACTTTGGCTCAAAAATGACGTGTTTGGTAGGCAAGGAACTTCCATGCGTGGTTACAATTTAATATACACCTATAGAATTAGTGTTTAATGTATATGCGTAATATTATAACTTATTCTACACACAATGGCACCAAGACTAACAGGAACTCCTGCTCTTAGGAGCTTAGTAAGGCCAAGCAGAAAGGAAGGGGTGCCACATGAAGCCACATAGCCCAAGTCAGAACCAAGCCGTGGAGGCTGGGCCCCAGAGTTGTCCTTGCTGCAGCCTGTCGCAGTGCAGCTAGGTCGGGAGTTTGTAAACTGGATGAAAAGCTTCCTGAACATTGACTAGAAATGCTTCAGGGGCCTCAAGATGAGTGTTAGCCTGGGCAAGACGGGAGCTGGCACCGTGGGATGATGGGAAGGGGCCCCGAGGATGGAGGAAAGGGAGAAGGTACCGGTGGCCTTGAAACAGAGCTGGTGATGGGGGGAGGGAGAGTGAGTGGAGGAGGAAGATGCAGAACATTCACGTTCAGAAGAAAGCGTCAGGGAGTCCGGCTCCCGAAGAGAGGAAGGGAGTCGGGGTAGAGGCCGGCTGCACAGGCGGAGGCAGCAGAGTGGGGGCCATGCAACCAGACGCCCCCACTGGGTCGGGCTGCACGTTCCTCGTCGGTCTGCCTAGCGGGGAGGCAAGAGAGGTGTCTGCTGGGTGAGCCAACGAAAAAACATGTGAGGTGAGGCTTCTAAAAAAGACGTGGCAAAATATCAGTGAGATCGTGGATCAGGGGTGGAAAATGTGGGGCATGTCTACTTTCTCTTCGAGGGAGAAAAGAAGAAAAAAAATCCCACGGGCCTAGCAATTTTTGTATGTTTGCTAAAACGAAGTGACAAAATGGCCTGTGGGAAGAGACTTTGAGACACGCCCATTGAAAGTGGGATGATGGTGAGGAGCTATTAGTATTTAAGGGTGCTCCGAACCCCTGAGAGAGAAGATTGGTTTTCCCCAGGATGGAGTACGGAAAGATAAAGGTCCGGGGACAAGTGATATAAATCCAGTTATTTTTATGGAAGGAGAAGGAAGAAGAAAGAAACGGGCCCCCCAAAATAACTGAGAAAATAAGAGTCCAAAAAGTGAAAGAAACAGTCACAAACACTATAAAGTGAGCCCAGATCCCTGGATTTAAATCTAGATTCTGCTATTCCCAGCTGTGTTGCCCCAGGCAAGGACCAGCCTCTCCAAGCCTCAGTTTTTAGCTCTTTCATTTTAAAACAGAGCCTAAAATGCATTCTCCGGAGGGTCGGAGGGTCGTTGAGCAGATTCAATGACCCAATCTCTCGTTTCTGTTTTTATCTTATAGCCTATAATGGACTCTATTGGAGAGCCGCGGAGGCGACACGGTGGCAGGGGGGTGGGGACGATGCCGTATGTGGTGTAGGACGCACTGTAGGGTGAGCCTGCACATACACCTGCTACAGTAGGAAATGCTACGAGCTCTCTCGGACCACAGGACAGGGCCTGGAGGTGGGAACACAGAAAAGACAAAAGGGAACTTTTTGCTTCCCACCTTCCCACCTCGGTGCTGGCATCTTAGTTTGGTCAAAAGGGAACGAAAATCCACGAAGCTTGTTCTGAATCCACCCAAGTCCATGTGTGAAGAGCATCCTTCTCTGGTCTTCCCATGGGAGGTGCAGCTATTAATTACACTAAGTGACAAAGATTCTCCTTGTTGCTTGATGGACACAAGGATGAATCTTTGTTACTGACTGCAAATAATAGAAGTCTGGTGCTGATCAAGAGTCAGGTCCGAAAAACATGCTCTGAGCCACGCAATGGACACATGGCACCTTCTTCTGAATCGACCCGAGAGGCTGCAGGGGAAACAGAGTGGGTATTACTTGGTCAGTTTCCTCCTATGAAAATATAGGCCCGTCCTTTTCTACTTGTTTAGCTCTGGCACTAGAACAACCTGTCTCTTTACATTAGTTTGGTTCTGCAGAGAAACGGTCATTTAGAAGGAAATACTTGGAAAATCCAGGCACAAATCCATTTTTAAAGACACAACTGAATGATTGCTTTCTTATTGTGCTACGTGGGGCTGGAAAAATCATTCCTTTCTGTACATATTTTTCTTTTTTGCTTTGTGTTTTCATTCTGCTTAAAGCACACATATGTGCCAGAAATGAAAACATTTTCAAAGGGCACGTTTCAAGGACTCCTAAACGTAGGACCTGTCGCCAAATATACATTTCCCTAATATGTAAATGACTGAAAAGGAACACAATGAAAAGCATATGCTATTCAAATTTTCTTTAGAAAAACAAGAGCTAGAGGGTTTGACTTCTGGCCTCCTAAATTTTTTAAACTAGTGGTTTCCATTTAAATTTTATTCTAAGTCCTCAGACATCATTCGTTGCGTATTTTAATTCTGTCTCTTAATCAAAACTGAAAAAAAGCTACTGAGAATACTAAGAATAATTTTATTCTCCAAATAGGAGAATGTCATTTCCTTACATCAGTCTGTGACTTGACATGAAGCTTTCAAATAGTTATCAAGACTAAAAATGTTAGAAAACACACAGAATGTCCGGGCTGCTAGTTGGCCATTTCATAGGCCTGGGGACGAATCGAGAGTTGGACAGTAAACACAAACTTGTAGAGGAAAGAAGCTTTAATTTCTTGCCTTCTGCTATGGCCATGCCACCCTGATCAAGCCCGATCCCATCTGATCTCGGAAGCTAAGCAGGGTCGGGCCTGGTTAGTACTTGGATGGGAGACCCCCTAGGAAGACCAGGTGCTATAGGCATTAAAATCAATCAATCAATAAGTTTCTTGCTTTCTGTTGTCTGTAAAGGAAATTGCCTCAAATTATTTCTGGGGGGAAAAAAAAAGACAGCATAAATCCACTAATTAAACTCAAGGCAGTCGACAATGATTGGGATTTGCTTTGGAGTCCATGGCGGCCACCCCATGTGAACAAATGCCCTTGACATAATTTAAAAGAATTGTCATTTGCTATGAAAAAAATCCCACTGGTGAGCGAGTCTCTCAAATGCCTTGTTTTATTTTACCGATTTTTTTTTTGTGGGGGGGGCGCGGATCAGGAACAAGTCAGCACTTATAATTATTCTATGTCATCTCGTCAAAGATTCACAAACCTGAGTGGCCATCTCCTTCCCGAGCAGATCCGTGGGGCGGGTGGGAGTCGTTCAAGTTCCCTGGAGCCCTTGTCCCCTTCCGAGGGGATTGAGGAGGCCGTGCTGGACCCTGAAATACGACCGAAGGTCTAGACCTTTTTTATCCTTCGGATTATCACACTTTCCCAGCTCTGGTTAAAGTTTGCCTCCCATATCTTCATATTTCCATGATAGAACATGGAAAAAGAAATGCAGAAAAGGTTTTGCCTTTGCTGTTAAAAAGTTATGACCTTTGCTCGCATTTGCCAGAGAAAGTGCCTCATAGCACCAATTAACATGAATTATTAACTCCTGGATTAATAATTTATTAGCAACCTAACGGCCCTAGGAACTGCCAGATCACACTATTGAAAGAAAAACGAAGGAAACAACATAGCTCTAATTATAACAACTCGTTGATGATACTTAGAATAAGTAACGGCATTTAGACTTTCTAAAGGATTTAAAAATTCTCCCCTGTAATACCACACTGGCTGCAAAGTCAGACAGATGAACTAATAATTCCTGTAATGGGCTGTGTACATGATGATTTAAAACAATTTTTAAACAAATTCTCATATATTTCTTCCTTTGTGTCAACTTCTATTCAAAGCACTTGTGTATATTACTTCATTTAATTCTCCTAACAATTTTATGAGTTAGACTCTTTCTGCCATCCACACATGCCGAAGCTGTACCCAGATAGATGGTAACTAATATACACAAAGTATAAAACTAATATACACAAAGTACCGCAAACTAGATGACTTAAACAATAGAAATGTATTGTTTCTCAGTTCTGGAGGCCAAAAATCCAAGATCAAGCTGTGGGTAGGGTTGGTTCCTTCTGAGGGTTGTGAGGGAGGATTAGTTCCATGCTTCTCTCTGAGCTCCTCGTGGTCCCCTGGCAGTCTCTGGTGTTCTTCAGCTTGTGGAATCATTACCCCGATCTCTGCCTTCATTTTCAAAAGGAATTTTCTCTGTGTGTCTCTGTATCTAAATTTCCCCTTTTTATAAGATCATCAGTCCTATTGCGTTAAGGCCCACGCTAATGACCTCATTTCAAATGATGACCCCTGTAAAGACCCGATCTCCAAATAAAGTTCCATTCTGAGGTGTCGGAGAGGTGGGGGCTCCAACATGTGAATTTGGGGAGGTGGGAGAGTGGACATAATTCAGCATATAATGCAGAGAGGGCAAGATTCCAGTCCAGGTCTGTGCTCTTAACCACTATGCTAGGCTGCCTCCCATTTGTTGGTCTTTCGAAGGCAAGTTCAAGTTAGAGCATCTTATTGATTCATATCCAAGAATCGTGCTTAGCACGAATACTCTTGAGGGCAATGTCTTCTTGAGTGAAGGCAGGAATTGGGTTAATTTTGGGGATCAGACTGGTTTATAGCTTGAGGCTCTCTAAATCCCCTTTGAGTTCCGGGCTCACTGTGTTTTTAAATCTAAGAGCCCTTTCAGTTCCTTCTGTTGGACTCGGGGGCACAGATTTTCTTAAATACACATTTTAAAGATGTTTTAGGAGGGAGAGGCCTAATTACTTCCTTTTTTTCCTTCCAAATTCCTGTTCTTGGAGCCGTGATTAGGTGATACGGCACCTCTGCTGCCGTGCGGATCTCCCCGACCTCATCATATCTCAGAATGGGAGGAGAGAAACCAATGGGCCCATCAATTCCGATTGGCTATTCTAATGATGAAAGCCAGGTAAAGCTTTACACATCCTGCTTCTTATCACCTCCTTCCCCTCGCCACCTAGCTCACTCCGACAGCCGTCTGAGAGACGCACTGTAAAGATCAGATTCCCAGGAAAATATGCTACGTTTGGCTCCCAAACTCAGTATTTTTAGGATTTTCTCCTTTCTTTCTTTGTGTCTCTTTGTGAGTGCAGACTTTAACAGCATTTTAGCAGAGTGTATGTGGCAGACCACTTCCTTGTTTACCTTCTTTCTTGAAGCAAAGAATGTGATAAAATCATGCAGGAGGATGCCAGGTAAATTATAGGAATCTGCTCTTACTTTGTTTGAATAAAGTGTCTACCCCTTTCAGTACGTTTGCAGATTTGCTCTATTCTGAGGGCAGAAATCGTGGAGTCATTTCTAAATTGACTCTACAAGAGGACAGGAGGCACAGAGAGGCCATTTCAGAGGGTGGGCGGGTCCAGAGAGAGGTGAAGCAAATGTCAGGGCCGTGTGTTGCTAGGTTTCCAAAAGAGAGACCTCAGATTTGTTGAGGAGTTTGTCATTCTCGACTGGAAGCAGCTGGCCCCAACTGACAAGTGGTAATTCACACAGAAGTAGCACAATGCTGGGTTGTGACCATGGCCGCAGGCCTTTGCTTTTCTTGGTTTCCATGTTCACTGTAATATGACTTTGCACCTCTCCTACCAGTGGATGGAGTTAGTCTATTCCTCTACCTCTGAATCTGGGCTGCCCTGTAACTCACTTTAGTTAATAGAATGCAGCGCAAGTGACGTTGTGCCACTTCTGAGCCCAGCTCAAGAGGTCTCAGACTTGGCTATTCTTGCTTGGCACCCTGCCCAGATACCTCTGCGACTAAGACCAGGGTAGCCAGCCTGCTGGAGGATGAGCAGCCACATGCCGCCGAGGTAGGATGTCTCAGCAGAGGCTGTTCCAAACCAGCCAGTCCCTGGTTGACTCAGCAGCTCAGCCCGCATGCGTGAGTGAGCATAGGCAAAAGTCAGAGGAACCATCTAACCAAGCTCGGCCCAAATTATTGACCTATAGAGTCATGAGCTAAGTAAACAGTTGTTGTCTTCGACCACTAAGTTTGGGTGTGGTTTGGTGTGCAGCAATGGCTAACTGATACAATGGCCTGGAAATTTGATCAGATTTTGTTTTCTGTTCTCTTTTGTTACTGAGTTCAACTTTGAAAAGGGCTGATCAAGGACTCAAGTCCAGGAATTAAGGTTGATAGGTGGGCACTTGACGCCCACAGATGCCCATGAGTGAGGCCTGTTACAGGAGAGCCTTTCCTGAAGCCCAGCATCCGTCCCCACAGGCTTGACCCTGATGATCCTGAGGTGCCAGCCTGGAGCACAGCTTCTGACAAAGTGAGGGGACTTCTGCTGGCAGCACTGTAGACCTTCTGTTATGTCAGGCTGGGGCTAGGGTGCTTAGAACTTGGGATAACTTGTTTAGGCTGTGTTATGGGCTGACTCAAGCACCCTCAAACCCATACGTTGCAGGCCTAATTCCCAGGATCTCACGAGGTGGCCTTATTTGGAGATGGGGTCTTTACAGAGGAAATCAAGTTAAAATGACATCATTAGGTGGACTCTAATCCCAAATGGCTGGTGTCCTTTATGTCCAAATTAAAAGGAGGAGTTCAGGAATAAAGGCAGACAGGCACAGAGGGAAGATACATAGCTACAAAGGCTCAGGGAGCAGATGGCCGTCTACAAGGAGAGAGGCTGGGAACGGGCCCTTGCAAGGAGCCAGTTCTGCCAGTAGACTTGATCTTGGTCTTCTGGTCTGCTGAACTGTGAGACAGTACGTTCGCCTTGTGTAAGCCGCCCAGGCTGTGGTGTTGTTATGATAGCCATAGCAATTGAATCCAAGCCAGAAAGCTGAACGTATGCATTCACCTCCAGAAACCTGAGCTCATTCCTAGAAATGCTGAGGGTTCTCGATCGCGAAACCTAAGTGAGAAAATAAGCCCTCTTGCCCGCTTTCTGCTTGTGACTGAGATTTAGTATCAAAGATCCAACCTTTGTTGGTTGTGCTTAGAGCGCCAAGGCCAGAAGAAAAACGTGACAGTACGGCCACACGGCAGTCCCGCCCAGGCGTGGGGAGGCAGAAGGTCAGCGGACAGCGACCTGTTACAATGTCGACTTTCTGAGAAGAGGAATTAAAGGCACATAATCTCGTTTTCTGCAAAGACAAGTAATGATTACAGGGCCCCAAATTCTTGAAAGTAAGACGCTTCGGCAAAGATAAACAAAGTTAAAGAACAGGTTATAAATGGGCCTGTGCTTGGGGACCGTGACTCAGTGACACAGGTTGTGTCTGTCACTCTAACTAGATTCCCCTGGACCTGCCCTCCCCCATTTGTGCCACTTCCTCAGATCCCGGCATTGCTCGGCCTCAAAGACGCCGAAAGGCAGAAACTAGGAAAGAAAATAAAGAGATTTTCTCCCCTTTGTTTCTGATAAGTCTTGAAAAGACATAACGAAAGAAAGTTTACAAAATGCATTCTTAGGTGTTTACAAGCGAGGACTTTTTCCCCTTCTGCAGGGCGGTTTCATTTATCTAACAGGGTCTTTTAGTGATGCCCGAGGCCGACCCGACCTAGGGATCCTGGCCTGCAGGCGATTTTCAGTGCTGCGTCCCACGTGACCCTTGTTTGCGGAGAGTCATGCTATTTTCAAAGTAAGAAAGAAAACGCTCGATTCATTTCCTTAGGTAAATTCACAAGGGACAAATAACACTGTCTTAAGGCGACAGATGGGTAAATCGTGCGGGAAATGCTAAATCGTAAATGCTTGCACGAGGAGGCTAGATACTTCACGGAAGGTATGTCATGCCTCACGGATACAGTTGTGGGGACATCGAAGGGGCGGGAAGAAAGATGAGGGCGAGGCCAAAACGCACACCTTGGGGGTGTGGGAGCTGCCACGCGCTGGTAGGTTTGCAGGGGACAGGGATGATAGGCATGGTGCCCTCGGGTTCCAGACAATGAATTACACTGCAGGGAATTGGCCCTGCAGGGGAGGAACGAGGCAGCCGGGGCCAAGAGCCATGTCACACCGATCTGAAGCACTCACAGTTCTAGAGACTGAGAAGTCCAAATTCATGGTGCCGGCACTTTCAGTGACTGGTGAGAACCCACTGTCTACATGGCCGACTTTTCTCTGTGACCTCACATGGTGGAAGGGGCGGGCCACCTCCCTGGAGTCTCTTCCACACGGACGCTGACCCCATTTGTGGGGGCTCCACCCTCATGACCTAATCACCCCCACCTCTTAAGGCCCCACCTCCTAACACCATCACATTGGGGGTTAGGATTTCAACATATGAATTTTTTGGGGGAGGAAACACAAGCATTCAGAACATAGCAAGAAGGAAGGAAGGAAGGAAGGAAGGAAGGAAGGGGGGCGGGGAACACAAGCATTCAGAACATAGCAAGGAGGAAGGAAGGAAAGGAAGGAAGGAAGGAAGGAAGAAGGAAGGAAAGAAAGAAAGAAAAATCACTTGGATTTCATTTTTGCTTTGTGTTGAGAATTCTGAATTGATTCAGTGAAAGTGAGGTGCTCTTGGGGGAATACAGGTAGAAACTCTCAAACTCTGTTTCTTGAAAACTTAAATTAGAAAAATGTTGAGTAGCACAGTCACCAAACTTATACCCTATATGAAAAACCCCCAATTCCAGTCTCTGGTAACTTAATTGCTTTAGTACCTTAACTTCTGTTGTTGTTGGCTGCAGCCATCCTTAACACTCAGGATTCTCTTTAAAACTGCAGAACTGTGCAATATGCTTTAACCATCGGCTCCTAACCACAAAACCCATCACAAAGCGTGGCAGAGCAGATCAGCAGTAAGAGGATATCTTTGAAAGACTAAGATGAACATTAAATTAATCAACCAATGCTCTGGGGGGAAATGGCCACTAATTTCAAATTTTTCATCTCTGGAAAATCAATTATTATTATGTTTATTGATGTTGTATTTGTCACGATTTTCAGCCATTTCCCCTGATGACATGGGTTAAAATAAGAACATTGTTATAAAAGAGATTACACATGTTCGATTCCATTTGTAGACTCTCCACCTCCCGGCTACCTGGGGTTTGGGAGAGAAAGCGATTGCCACAGGGCAGAGGCTGAGCTTCCTTCTCTTTGTTCCTTCCTGTGGTAATTCTTTTGCCTTTAAAAGATTTTAAATATTTAGTCAAATACCTATTACTGTTTCTTGCTCAGTGGGCAGGCTTTTGGAGACATGTTTATGTAACGTCAACATTCCCTTTTCAGTCAAGTTGGTTGGGGTTTGGAATTTGCTTCCTTATTCCCCCAAAGATCCTGAGGCCTCTGCCTCAGTGTTGGGGGCGCTCCCCAGTATCAGCTGCACAGAAAAAGGCTTCCTGCAGATGTGACTAATCCTGAAAATTGCCCTGACACATACACATGGGAGCCAGTTAATGCCAGTCCGTGCCCAGCGTTCCGCACCTAATGATCCTTTCCCTATGGAATGGCTCTTGTCCTTTTTGGAGCACTTGGTGACCTGGAGTTCTCACGGTAGTGGTAGCGAGCAAGACAGGTTTGTCAGCAGAATTGCAACATGCAGGTCATTCTCCCATTTGGTTGCGTAAATATTTGCGTATGCAAAACTATAGCCATATATAGGGCCTATGCAGAGCAATAGAGGAATAATTCTAGAATCACAGGCCATGTTCCCTCATGTTCCGTTAGCTGGAAGAACTTGGTATCAAAAGAAAATATATTACGTATATCTCAAAATATGTGCCAGACATTATGCAAAGCATTCTGGGAAAATACAAAGGTGAATTGGATACAGACTCTGCCTCCAATGAGAACATAGTCTAGAGAGTACAGTTTATTGTTAAATTTTAGCTTCGTGCATATGCATGTGTTAATAGACCCCAACCAAAGTATAACAAGAATAATTTCTAAATGAATCCCTCTGATAACAAATGCACTTATAAACCCTATGTTGGCCTTAGGTATTTAAAAATAATGTCTGCTTGCTATAGCATATTTAAATAATACGGAAGCTTATAAAATAATAAGAATAAAAGCCCCTGCTCTTCCCTAACCTTGCTCCCCAGTGGTAGCTGTAGGTTACCTTTTTGGTAGGCGTTCTTTCCAAATTTTTGTTTGCCCATAAAACATAATCGTAAGGCACATATGGTGGATATCTGCATAGGCCACCATTTTGTTCTTTCAAAGTACTACCTGTTGACTTTGGGTGGGGAACACACAATGCAGTATACAGATGATATAGAATTATACACTGAAAACCTATGTCATTTTATTAACCAATGTCACCCCCAAAAATTAATAAAAAAAGGACTGCCTAATACACCATATCTTGCATGTACTAGAATTTATTTAACATTCACTTGTTGGTGGACACTTCGGTCATAGCCACTTTTTTTGGTCTTACTCTAAATGAATTCTGATTAAGCAAGAACTTATAATAGAAATACTAGCATTGTAAGTTGAATATAAACAATGTCTTGTAGATGACCTTGAAACTTTTAGTAGAGGAACAATATGATCAAAGGTGTATACTAGAAGGATTCCAGATAGATGTTGAATCGGATTAGAGGGGAACTCTAAACAAAGAATACCAGTAGGCTATTTATGCAATCAGCTAGATGCTTAATTAGATATGGTGAGTATTACAGTATCACGCTAGAGGAGAGATGCTGAAGACTTGAATGAGGGCTATGGTCGTGACGAAGGACAAGAAGGATTCTAGAATTACAGTCTATATTCCATTAACCAGGAGAAATTGGTAGTGAAGAAGAAGATACTCCCAATTACAATTAAATCAAAACTACAGTCAACTCTTGAGTTTTGGGTGGTAGGACAATTATGGGTAAGATGTAGAAGATAATTGGCACATACTTGTAGTCATCTGATGAATGCTGAGTGTCCACTTAGAGATTGGTCAAATCTTGGAGTGAATGCCACATGGAGTGGAGTTCAGGAGGTGAGACAGAAGCCAAAGAGAGTTCTGGTCTCTTTTTTCTGCTGACCTCAGAGACACCTCTTCTGTATTTTTGGTTCTCCCCAGCTTGGCAGTCAGCCGACAGTGAGTGCTCCCACTCAGCTGGAGAGTTAAAGGGATCCCAGCTCACTGCTGTGGTTAATTCACTTGCAAATGATTAAAATTTGACCCTTCTTAGGGGTTGGAAATGACAGGAGTTGGTCACTTGGAAAAGGGATCAGATTTATTTTTTCCTGCCGGAATCAGAGGGAAGGAGTGTATTTAAATTTTTAAACTGCAAGATGGAGAATATGCCATTGGCAACTGCAAATTTGGTGCTGAAACTCTGTAAGAGTTCTGTCAGAACCATCATCCCATGGGTGATGGCTGGCTCTGTGAAAGATGAACTTCTCCCCGGAAAAGCTGTGAAGAGCGAGCCAGTGAGAGCACCTAGGTGAACAGAAGCACTTGGTGATGAGTAGAGGGAAGAGTGGGCAGAAGGAGTTACCCCCGGAGCCAGGGAGGTTGCACTTTTGGGAGGCAAGTGTGCCTCACGGGATGAGCGCTGCCTCACGTGATTGACAGGACGAGGCTGAGGAGTCATTGGACCTGTTGACTCCAGTTGACTGGGGCTCATTCGCAGTGCAGTCCAGTGGGTAGGGCCCCAGTGGCAGCCTCCTATGTGTCTCCAATTTCTTCATTCTGGCCGTAGAACTAAAATTTGCTATACACGGTGATGGTGATAAAAAGGTCATTCCTTTCAAATGAAAAAAAAAAAAAATTCTTTGTGATTGTGTTTGTGCTGGGCTTTTGGTCTTATCATCCTTCGGTTGTTTATAGCAATGAAAATCTGGAATGACATCAGTGCCCAAGAACTGGTATTTGCTTAATTAGATATGGTGAGTATTACAGTATCACGCGGTCAGTGTTATATAAATGTTTTCCTTTTTTGTAGAAAAGCAATAATATATAGATACATAGAAATGGCCAAACATTTGTTCAGATGTACCCTGCAACACCACCCATGTCCCATAAATGGGAGCCTCACAGGGCAGAAAAAGCTGTATCTTTTTTTGTTCTACAAGCTGTAGGATTAGAAAAAAAGGAAAGATTATATCTTGACTTTCCTCAGCTAGTAGTGGAAAGTTTAGTCATCAAAGTGTGGGATTTTTCCAGGTGGGTCTGACAAATGCAGGGTTTGGGGAAGCTGTATCTGGCTTCCACCGTAGGGAACGAGCAAGCTTGTTTGCAGTGAAAGCCTGATGAATCGCTGTGTGCACGGAGGGAAGGTTAGCCCACAGAGATGTTCTCCCCTTTAAAACTGTCAGACACCTGGGCTTGATAACAGACCTCGGAGCCATCGTACATCCCTCTAACAAACGGGCAGTGTTATAAATGTCTAATAAGCATAAGATATTTAAGAATTCATCTGTTCCAAGTAGAACATGTGGAGCCTTGTTAGATCGTAATGAGTACTTATTAGGTTTTGAAACCATTTCAGTTGTTTACCAATCAATGGCATTTAAAGGACATATTTTAAAAGGGAAAGCAAATTCACAAGTAAAATTTTTCAGTGGGTAGTAAATTTCAGAGAAATTCACTTGCTGGGTTCAAGTGTTTCTTAGGTATTGTGGTACAATGGCACTCTAGGAATATAATCATATATTAGAATCACAGGCTGTTAAAAAGGGGAAGGGTTTTACAAACTATCTAGCAACCCATTTTTTTTTTTAGAGGAAATTAAATCTCAAAGGGGCAGGATGTCACATAGCCAGTGGCCAAAATTTAGCTCTTCTGACTCAGTCCAGTGCTCTTTCCCAAAGACACTTCTTCTATAGACATGTTGAATTTTCGTATAGACCTTGGAGTTATTTTTGGTACGTTCAAATATGGAATAGCAACTCTAGGTCACGTGGACTCATTAGACAGTACAAAGTACTAGTTTTTAAATCTTTTCTTTTTGGCTGGGGATTGGGGAGAGTATCGTATAGTCACAGACAGATAAATGATTGCGGATACCTTAAGGACACGCCCTTTATCACACATATGCCGTAGGGAAATAAAAAGGACTCAAGCTCTTTCACAAACCTGCCTCTTTGCAACCCGGTGGCTTCCCCGTCTCACAGCAGATTCATTTGTTTTCCTTCATTACTAGGGACGACCAGCTCCTTCCTCCTGTCAGCGGGTCCCACCCCGGTGGGTGATGTCGTGCAGGGTGTCTGGGGTGATGTAGTGTTTGGGAACTCATTCTAAAATGAAGACGTGATGGGTCGACAGGGGATGATAGAACTGGCTTAGATCTTGGACTCAAGAAATCAGAGTCTGCTTGTGAAGGTTCATAGCAATGGTGACTTTTTAAAAGTTTAACTTGAATAACAATTATAAAAAGTTATTGAAGGGATAAAAGAGAACAAAAGGATTTACATGACAAGCAATAAATAGTTCCTGGCCGGGCCCTCACCCCCACTCTTGATTCTGCCCCTCCCCATCGCCTAGGGAGGGCTTAACCTTTAACGGCTTCTCTTTCTAGTTACTCTTGGTGGTCAAGGGCATCTCTCTAAATAATATGTCATCTCTCCGTTGTTTGCTCACCTCTCCCCCGTCAATACAGCTGAATGACTGTTTTTTCCTCTGTTGCTTCTATGAAAACTTCCTCTTTAGAAGAATGAAAATAAAACTGAATCCCAACCTTACATCACATGCAAAGCTGGGTGCCAGATAAATTAGGAACCTAACCATAAAAGGTAACACTATAGAAATAATAGAAGAAAATACCTTTGTACCTTAGGGATAGGAGAAGGCTTCTTAGACCAACCAGACCCCAACATCACGACCGAGTGTACAAATTTGCTAGATTTTATCACATCAAAACTTAAGAATCTAATTCAGTGTAAAATCTCATATAGACATAGTTATTAGTCAGATGGCAGGTTGGGAGACAATATTTGTGCATCTAAAACTAAAGGTGTATAGGATAATCGAGGAATCCTTACATTTTAGCATGAAAAAATCAGAGAAACCAAGAAAATGGATATAACAATTCAGTGGAAGGAAGAACTGAACAACTGAGAAGCACATTCATAAATGTTCCGACTCACTAGGAAGGAGAGAAATAAAAGCTAGAAGAACAACGAGATACTATTTTCTATGCAGCAGATTGGCAAACAGGAAACTGAGTGTCGCTGTCGTAAGTTGGGCTCTCCAGGGGCAGATATTGAGACAGAATTTGGTTTGAGATGTATATTAGTGCTGAACACCCAAGACAGCAGTGGGGAGGATGCAGGATTGGGCAGAAGGAGAAGCTGAGATGTGATGCTGGCAGCACAGAGCCTCAGCCAAGCTCGCCAGGGCCTCCGGTGTGGGAACTATCTTTCAGGGTTGCTGGCGCCCGGCTGAAATAGCTGGCCCTTTACACCCCCAGATGCCAGCTGCTCTGGGAAGGGTGAGACCTGGGGCCAGGTCTTTATCAATATGTGGCCTTGGTCAGATAATGAACTCCAGGAGGTTAGAGACCGTGCAAGAGCTGACAGCCGGAGGCTGATTGTTGACCCTGCAGCCAGCCAGCCAGTCCTTCCTCGAAGAGGGATCTGGGCAGCGCAGCTCTGCATCTGTCACAGGCATGGTGTGCACGTGTTTGCAGGGAAACTGGAACTCTCAAGTGTTGTTGATAGCAGTGAAGACTTTTAGAAGCTGTTTTTAAAAGCAATAAGCACTCCTTAGATTAGGTAGTGTGTCTCTTAGAATCCAGAAGTTCTGCTCCTGGTGGTAAATATCAGAGAAATTGTCGTAAGGGTCCATGAGGGAACATGCAAAAGCACGTCCATTGCAGCAGTGCCTGTGCTGGAGTTGAACACATCTGAGATGTGTGTTACGTGAGGAATACGTAAATGAATCAAGGAATGCTTTGGGGATACCCAAGTAGGCACAGACACACGTCAGAATGAATAGACCTTAAAAACAGTGCTGAGTGAAGAAAGTAAGAATGAAGGTCATCTTCAGAACATGACCACTTATATGAATTGAAAGTATATAATTTCTCAAAGATACATCCAAACTCAAGAATACTAGTGAAACACAGTGGGGTGATTGCCCGTGGTGCAAGAACGAGACGGTGATAAGAATGGGAATATAAGGCAATCGTCAATCATCAATCCGTCCCAAGCTAATGATGAGAGTATACCACGGCACGGTAATACACCATTGCTGGGAGTGCGATGAACTCAACTCTGTGAATCTGAGGCTCCAATGATAAACTAAATGAAACGTAGTGAACCCTTACTGGCCTTGGGTGTGTGCTAGCATCTGCCACTCATGCCAGGGCTGTTTGGTCACTTGCATCTTTGCTTGGCCCCTGTTTGTCCCAACTCTAGGCGTTTCAGTCCATTAGACTGTTTGCCATGGAGGCTCATGGAAATTTTTGGATCTTTCTATGTCTTGCTGCTTAGGCTGTGGAAATCTGGTGTGGGGACTATTCAGAGCCTCCAGACCCCACTCTCTTATTTCTGCTTTATGGGGACCACCTCACATTGCTTCTGGGCACACCACAAAGTGGTCTTCCCCTAGGATTCCAAACAGGAATTGGGACACAAGCCCTTCTTCTTTTTGGGTTCCCCCAAACTAACTGATATTGTTCTTATTTGATTTCTTCTACCTCAAGGCCATTTGGGTAGAAGCTAGACCTATTCTGGGTCCTGGGCAGCACCTTAACCTTGACCTCATTCCCTGTGAACCCCTCCAAGCTCCTCTTGGCAAGCCCGTAACATGTTTGTCTTTCCGGGGCAACAGGAACTACCCTCACATCTTTTTTTTCTGCTCTCATCTTTGCCCTTCCCTCTCCTTGGTCTCTCCCAGCTCAGAGATCTTCCAGGAGGAACCTGCTCAGAAACATTTCAGGAGTTCTATTTGCATTTAAAGGTAATATATGATCATTGAGAACTTTTTGAAAATATACTAAAGAACAAAGAAGAAAATAAACATACACATAAAGCCTCAACACCCCCCCCACCCAAAAAAGTGTCAAAATTTTAGTATAGTTATCATTTAGTCTTCATCCTGAGAACCTTGTTTATATACTCGAAGGTGTAGTATATTTGGCGTAGTGCATATGCGGCATGCCGTAAGCATTTTTTTCCCACGGCTGGGACGTACTTTACTAAATCATGCCCGTCCTGCTAGAAAATTGGTTGGCTCTCTGGTTTATGACCATTGAAAGCAACAGAGTAATGGACATTTTTGAGTGCAATACCTTTTCTGCAATCCAGATGATTTCCTAAGACTGAGAAGTAGAATGATTGTGTCAAAAGATATGAACATTTTTTAAGGCTTTTTATTTATTTTACTAAATTACTTTCCTGAAAGGTTAAGTCAGTTTACATGAGTATGTATGAGGTTTATAGGCAGATAAGACCATTTTAGCCCATCCTTCGCAGAATTTGCCCAACAGCTTAGTTGCGACGTGAAAGGATTATGAAAATGCTGAACTCGAAAGACTCTAGAATTAAGAAGCAAAAGTGTCCAAGTCGTAACAGATTTATCTCCCCCTAAGTTTATTATTTTGGGGGCAGTGACACCGCCTGAAGATCGACAGTCCTATAGGTTCCATTTGTTCTGTAGCTGTGCATTGGTGACCAGCCAGCTTGGCAGTAAGTTGGCAGTGTTTAATAAGATTGTCCTCCATGATTGAAACAAATGACTCTCCTTTTGTCATCAGAAATGGAACCTTTATGCATTTGTTTTAGTAATACAAGATCTGACATCATTAATAATCTGGGCTGGCAACTTGCGCTTGTTGAATGCAAGAGACGAATGAAAAATTTAATTTTTTAGTAGATCATAAAAGATATGCCATTAGATCAAAAATAATTTAGGCAGAGTACCTCTGATGCGCAAGACATCCCGTGGTCTCTACTTTTGTTAGGCTAGCATGTCCGTGCTGATATTCTTCGTGAATCCTCTAGACGCCATCGTGTAGTATCGGAAGACTTGCCTTAGCTGGTCCGATCCCTCCAGTTTCTCTCCCTTTACTCTTCCCCGATGGCCTTGCTTCACCAGCCAAGTCAATCTTTGCAATGTCCCCCAGGATGCCCCCAAAGGTACAAGGGCAAATGGTTCTAGGGACAATTTTCCTCCCCTCTTTTTGTAAAAGATGCAGCAAGTTGGCTTGACACTTGTTCCTGAATTATAAATGTTGGAGTGACGATGTTGGAACTGTAGCTGCCATTCATGCTGCAGCCTAAGGTCAAGAAGCCAACATGGCGAGAAGCACAGGACAGAAAGACCGCAGATCCTAGGTTCTTGGTCAGTGGCATCTGTGAACTTCTCTCCCTACCCTGGAACTGCCTACCTTCAGACTTATTGCTCGATGAATAAGGAGTGTATATATATTATGGCATATTGGGAAGAGCTGGATGCATTCTAACAATGGGCACATTAAGTTTTAAAAGTGGAAATCGTCCCACGGAAATGGTGGCTATACGTACTTCACATGTTTCAAAAGAATCTCAATTTTAATTGTGCCATCTGTTGTCTTCATAAGCTTTAGAAATTTCACAATATTCCTAGAATTTTGATTCCAAATGTTCTTTCCCTCTGATTGCTACTTGCAGAAGAAAGTGGTACAAATTATTTTGTCTGTCATGAGACCTGGGTTTGGAGACCCTTGTAACTGTGCTCAAACTTGCCTGACCATGGACTCACCCTAGAGGGCCAGTTAAACTTGCAGATCCTCACGGCCACCACAGATTCGGGTTCAGAGATTTTAAAAGGGCTCCCTCACCACTGTGAGTTTTATGATCAGGCAAGGTAGGAAGCATTGCCATAGATGAGATCCTGGCAACTAAGGAAAAGATGAAAATCCTATGTGTGCAATTTAATCAACAACAGCAAAAAGAACTGAGATCTTGAAGTACTTGAGCTCCCGAGAAAGTAAATTTGGGGAAGCCGTAGAGGATCCAGGGGCAAGTTTTAGAGGATCCCGCGTCAATGGGCCAAACAGAGGAGGGGAGGAGAGGGGCTCTGGAAGTGATGACGGAAAAGACGGAACTTCCACCTCATCTCTCATCCAATTTCTGTGCTCTTAAAAATTAAGTTTGGCTATAGAGTTATTTTCTTAAACCGATAATGATAATTACTATTATTCGGTCACTTCATTTATGCTGGACACTCAGGTTAAGCATTTTTGTTATTTTATCTTCTCAGCTTTGCAAGGTGGTATTACCATTCCCGTGCAACAGATAAATGAAGTAAGGCTCAGAAAGGTTAAGTAAGTCGCACCAAGTCACCCAGCTAAACGGCAGACGAATCGGATGGAAACTAGGCTGGTCTGACTCTGTGGACAGTCACTTTAGGCGTCGCCCTGTATATGCTGTACATTGTGCCGCTGCTGTTTAGAGGTAGCATTATTCTTTCCAGCGAGCTTGTTCTTGTTTCCACAAGACCAGAAGGTGCCAACAGTCCAGAGACAAATGGTTTCAGTGTCGGGTATTTATGTTTGAGTCTTACTGACGGAGTGACTGCTGGCAAGTCAGATAAGGTCTCCGTTCATGCGTTTACACAGCTGTGAGCCAGTGAAGACAAGGCGTGCCTCGGGAGATGCCGAGGGAAGCAGTAATCCCAGAAGAACACTCTGAGAAAAGGGCGCTCAATGCACAACGTTATTAAACACACCGGGCAGAGTTAAGTAATTTGGAAGGAAATGAAAACCCTTTATAATTCAGGAGGAATATGAGACGTAAACAGTGCCGCCAAAGCGTGTGTGACAAGAGGAAGTGTAAGGAAGTGAGGACTTGGGGGACCTGGGATGGCATCTGCTCTGTGCCAAGGTGTCCTTGACTGGCATTCTTGGGGTCGTAAAGCACGGGAGGTGGTTACAGACCTGGAATAGGGCAGATGGGGAAGGAGGAGATGAAATAGTTCTAGGACTGCGGTGTGTCCCAAACTCTAAAAGAGCAAGGGCAAAGGACAGGGTGGGATCAGAGGCCAGTGATGCAGGGGATCAAAAGGATCGATCCACGAGGGCCGGGAAGGAACTATCCATGGACGAGCACCAGAAAGGCATTGTCAGCTGCTACAAACATAAGGTTGCCCAATGTGTGACTATCTAGGAAAGCATTTAGAAAATAAGGCAACCCTCATGGAGCCAGGCCCTCAGGGGACAAAGGACAAAGAGACCCCGCAGAAGCCTTGGCTCACAGAGACATTTCTTCTCAGCCCCATTATCAAGCCATCGGGGGAGGAAGTAGAACAGGCTCCTCGCTCGCAGTCCTGAGCTCAGCCTCTCACTGCTGACTTAAACAGAAATTCCCCCAGTTAAAGGTTTTTGGTATCTCTCAGGTTAGGAATAAAAACTTCTTTTCAAAAGCAGATTATAAAAATTAGGTACATTCACCGATGTGCAAAACCATCAGCAGTGAAGATCATGGATTCAGTGTCAGACGGAGACTCAGACTCACCCTAGGGGTGGGGGATGTGACCCCTTCCTGGACTGGTTACTTTTCCATCTGTGAACCAGGCACTGGGCTGGGCCCTGAGGGTCCCCAGGAGAAGGGCACAGTCTCTGACTTTGGTTGGCTTACAACTTGGGGGGGTTGACAGAGTCAAAACCAACCATCTCAATACTGTGGGTTGGAGCTTGACCCCGGATGGCTAAGATCAGAGGCATGGGCCGGGGCTCCCCAACTCACACTGTGGTAGGTAGGGGATCAAAGAGAGAGCTTTCCACACTTTGAGAAAAGAATGAGTCACAGCGCCCCCACCAGCTGTGACCCCTAGGGAAATCCCTTGCTGGCGGAGTCTCCGTTCCCTCCTCTGAAAATGACAGATCATGACCTCTGGCTCCTACTGGCCACATGTAGGGACCCGGCACGCAATAGCTGTGCTCTCCCTGCCTCTCCATCGTGACAGCGTTTTCCAGAAGAGGCATTCCTTGGTGGCATTAAGTGGACAGCATCTCTGTATCCAGAGAAAAGAAATATTTATTTCAATAATAAATTTGTTTATTTTTCATGTATTTATTGCATGTTGCCCTCTGTTCTCTATATATGGCCTCTGTTGGCTCCTATCTACTAAGTAGTTGTAGGGATTTCACAAAGGAAGGAAGGAAAATTCCATCATGTTCTCACACTGGCTTGGACACTCCAGGTACAGGCAGTCCTTACTTTGGTAGTGTGAAACCATAAAAGTGACTATGTAAAATAAAGCCATCTTAATAATTAAAGACCAAAATTGCACAGAGAAAAGAAAATATCAATATTCCAGAAGAAAATTTTGAGATATATTGAGGTAAGAAATCATAGCATAGAGCAAATCACTTCTATTTAATTGGTCTGGCAGCCCCTTCACGTGTATTTCTTATACAAAATATCCCTTGTTAATAGAGCATGGAAAAGAAATCTGGGCCTTGGATTCATGTGTGTTATTCCTGGAGGAGTATCCTCCCCTAAGAGTAATATTTGATTGAATTCCTTTTTGTTGTAGTTGACATACCCCAACTGGCAATACTGCAGCAGATGCATATAGCGAAGAGGGTCCTTTGCATTTAAACAACCCTTTCCATTAAGAAAGCTGGCTTGTCTGTTGAGAGAGAGGGAGGGAGGGAGGGAGAGAGAGAGAATGGGAATGCTGTAGGTAGGGACAAGAGCGAGTGTGACAGGCAATGCCACAGGGGTTCACAGAGAGAAACTCTTAGAGAGGGACCAGAAAAAACAAATGGAACATGAATTAGAAGGTGGCGATAGGAGACTTTCGGAGATTGGCGATGCTGGTGTTTCTCTTGGAACTTAAATAGTTTTCCATTCTTGCCATGTTGTTTCTCCTACATTCTGTTGGTTGTACAAAGTGACGCATTTGATGGTAAGTTGGCGCCTCCCTTGGGCCTGAAGGGAAGGGAGGGGGTCCACGTGGGAGGGGGGCCCCAGCCTGGGGTTGTGGATCTAGCCAGCGGGGAAGGAGAAAATACCCCGGACTTTATCTCCAGCCCTCGGTCTCCTGCCATGAACTTCGCTGCACAGAGGCCAGGAGAAAGCTGTGTTTTCAGCTGTTTTTCATAATACTTAAGTGAGTGTCTCAGGTCAAGTCCATGGTGGAGGTCGTGTGGTTTTTAAGTATACGTAATTTATAAGTATATAACTCTTGGTTTTAAAATAAGCACATAAGCAAACATCTCAGCTAGTCTTTGGTGAGGGCTTTCTCCCTTTCTGTAGATGGCCTCCTGGGATGACGACCAGCCCCGGAAATCCTGGCTACGTCTACACTCTCAGGCTGCTTATTCTATCATTTTGTGTAGGCTCCTCACAAACAGAAAAAAAAAATTATTGATCCCTTCCATCAAAGTCATATATTATAATATAGTTCAGCATACCAAGTTGTCAGGGTTTGATCTCTTAGGTCATAGTTCAAACTCCTTCTAATCCCATTGTCCATATTTCTAAATTTCTTGAGCAGTTTCAAGCACGAGCCAATCAGTGTCAATAAAAAATAGAAACAAGGTTATACTTCGTGACGAGGCTGATGGCTTTTTGTACGGTCTTCTCCAGTAGCATAAAGCTGTTCATTTTTGTTATTCCATTAGGTATTTCTTTTTCTTACCTTCCGTATTGGAAATAGGAGTGAGCACAAATTGTTCTGAGTCCTCCTTAGCTTTTGAGAGAAAGAGGAACCTCCTTACCCACAGGAACTGACTGCAGAAGGTGGATGAGTGTGATGATTAGTTTTATGTGTTCACCGGCTAGTCTGTGGTGGCCGGCTGTTTGATGAAACACTAGTTTAGATATCGAGGTGAAGGCATTTTTAGACGTGATTAACGTCTACCGTCGGTTGACTTCAGCAAAGCCTATTGTCTTCCACAATGTGGATGGGCTCCGTTCAATCAATCGAAGGCTTTAAGAGCAATGACCGAGGTTCCCCCTCGAGATTGCACTGTCGACGTTCTGCCTGAGTTTTCAGGCTTTGGAGTCAAGACTGCGACGTCAACTCTTCGCTCCGGTCTGCCAGCTCGCTATGAATTTTGGACTCGGTAGTCCCTGCAATTGTATAAGACAATTCCTTAAAATGTCCTACTGTTTCTGTTTCTCTGGGGGAGTCTGCCAGATACAGTGGGGAAGGGAATTTGGAGATTGAGGCCAACCGTCAGTAGCTCTGTCCGCCCAGTGACCACAGTGCCGGGCACGGCCGTCCTGGAGATGTGTGTCGCTGCTGCAGGCTTACAGAGAGGGACGTATCAGGTGACTGACAGGGATGGATGGCACACCGCTGGGGTGCGTGGATGAGACTATTTTAGGGGCCAAGGAGTAAGGGAATCAAGAAGGTGGTACACCCAAGGGCAAGCATCTGTGGGAGTCTGTCGGCACCCTTGGCCCTGAAAGAGCAGGGGTAGCACCTGAGATCTATGGCAGACACCTTCCCCGATGAAGGTTGGGGCTGTGAGCAAAACGGCTTTGGCAGAGAGGGCGTGAAAGGAAGGAGTGGCCTCCAACCCCAGACTCCCGCCAGGGTCTCCCACTGCCTGAGCCCAGCCAGAAGCCACAGGGCGATGGGCTCATTGGAAATGTTCACGGCGCCAGCCTCCCAGGGCACCGAGCAGGGAAGAGAAGAGCAGAGAATGCATGTGGGGGAGAACAGAGAGAATAACCAGATCCCATGGGAATCTGCCTCTGGGGAATTCACAATAACCTGTTCACTTTTAATAAATTATGAGCTCGATCTTATTAACTAAAGAAAAAGAAATAGGTCCTCTTCGAATGATGGAGTCGCTCTATTCTGCCAGGCAGTAGGGGGATGTAAATGCATATCCTGTGATGGGGGGAAGAGAATCCTTTGCCTTTCTGGACTCTGGGGTGCAGGTGACCCCAATTCTCAGCCCCTTGAGGCAAGGGCTCCTTAATTTAAATTCTGCCATTTTTTTCTCCCACTCCCCACCTGAACAGCCGGGCCCCCATTCCCTCGTGGTCATAGGGCAGCGCAGTGCGAACAATTTTAGTCATGCCGGATAAAGGTTTATCGTGAGTGGATGGATCACTTCGTGCATAGGTATCGGGCTCTAGTTTTCTGTGATAAGACAAGAGTTTAACCTCTTAAGTGAGCATTTGACTATAGGCCTATAGGTTACTAAGTAATAGCTTTGGAGGACATGGGAGTAATTTATAATGCTAATTTTCATTGACTTGCTTTAAAGCGGTTGAAATTATGGCTCTTGATTTTATTTTAGTATCTTTTTCCACACACAGATTTCATTTTATTTTTAAAAATTTATTTATTTTTCAGTTACAGTTTGCATTCAGTATTATTTTTACATTAGTTTCAGACATACAGCATAGTGGCTAGACATTTATATAATTTACGAACGATCCCCTCGATTAATCTACTACCCACCTGGCCCTATACAGTTATTATAATATTATCGACTACATTCCCGATGCTATATTTTACATCCCCATGACTATTTCATAATTTGTACTTCTTAATCCCTTCACATTTTTCACCCATCCCCACTGTCTCCCTCCCATCTGCAATCATCGGTTTGTTCTCTGTATTTATGAGTTTGTTTCTGTTCTGTTTGTTTATTTTTTTTTAGTTTTTTAGATCACACATAAGTGAGATTGTATGATATTCGTCTTTCTCGATTGGACTTATTTCACTTAGCATAATAACTTCCAGGTCTATCCTTGTTGTCGCAAATTGCAAATTTCATTCTTTTTTTATGGCCAAGTAATATTCCATTATGCATATGTACCACATCTTCTCTATCCAGTCATGTATTGATGGGCACTTAGGTTGCTTCCACCTCTTGGCTAAGGAGAATAATGTTACAGTAAACACAGCGGTGTATATCTTTTTGAATTAGTGTTTTGGATTTTTTCTGATAGATACCCAGAAATGGAATTGCTGGGTCATAATTGGTAGTCTATTTTTGATTTTTTGAGGAATCGTTTCCCATGGTGGCTGCACCAATTTTCATTTCGCCTCACCAACATTTCATATTGTCTCTCTTTTATTTTTAGCTATTCTGGTATGTAGTGATATCTCATTTGTGGTTTTAATTTGCATTTCTCTGATGATTAGTGACGCTGAGCATCTTTCCATATGTCTTTTGGCCATCTGTATGTCCTTGTTGGAGAAATGTCTGTTCAGGTCCTCAGTCCATTGTTTAATTTGGTCATTAGTTGTTTTTTTGGAGGGTGTTGCGTTGCATGAGTTATATATGAATTTTGGATATTAACCCCTTATCAGATGTATCATTGGTGAATATCTCCTTCCTTTCAATAGGTTGTTTTTTTCATTTTTTTGATTTTTTTTTTTCGTTTACCATCAAAACCTTTTTAGTCTGACATAGCCCCATTTGTTTATTTTTTCTTTTGTTTCTCTTGCCTGAGGAGATATATCAGAAAAAAAATATTACTAAGAACAATATCAGACAGTTTACTGCCTATGTTTTCTTCTAGGATTTTTAAGTCTTTAATCTATTTTGAGTTTATTCTTGTATATGGTGTAAGGGTGTGGTCCAGTTTCATTTTTTTGTATGTATCTGCCCAGTTTGCCCAACACCATTTGTTGAAGAGACTGTCTTTACCTCATTGTATATTCTTGCCTCCTTTGTCACAGATTGATTGACCATATAGGCGTGGATTTATTTCTAGGCTCTCTATTCTGTTCCATTGATCTATGTGTCTGTTTTTATGCCAGTACCATGCTGTTGTGATTACTGTAGGCTTATAGTGTATTTGATATCGGATATTGTGATACCTCCAACTTTGTTCTTCTTTCTCAAGATTGCTGTGGCTATCTGGCTAATAATTGGTAATTGGTACATAAAAATGCAACCAATTTGTGAATATTAATTTCGTATCCCACTACTTTACTGAATTCATTTATCAGTTCTAATAGTTTTTCGGTGGAATCTTTAGGGTTCTCTCTATATAGTATCATGTCACCTGCAAATAATGACAGTTTTACTTCTTCCCTTCCAATTTGAATGTATGGCTCTTGATTCTAAATGTCTGTTGAATTTATACTGTGCCTCTAGCGGGGATTTTACAATCCAGCTGTTTTACTGATTTCTGATTAAATCCCAGCACACCATCTCTGTACATATGAACGAGTTCTTGAGTCAGGATATTTTGGGTACTTATCAAGCACTTTCTCAATGTCAGGAATGCACTAAATCCTGGTTGTGCTGATTTCTTGGCGCATGCAGATGGGTAAGGGAGACAAACATGCAAACGGCAGCAGCAGTATGTTAAGAGCGGTGACAGAGGCATTCACAGAGGAGACTGTCAGCCCTAACCCAGGACCCAGGCAAGGCAACCCAGAGGAGGGAGCACTGCGAGACTCTAAGTCTTGAAGGAAAACCTGGAGTTAGCTCTGTAGCCGAGGGAGGAACCCAGGGGAGTGGAATTCTGAAAAGGAGGGGTCAACCAGCTCGGAACAGCAGGAGGCTTGGAAGTGGGGAGCGGGGACTGGTAACCCACGTTACAGTCTGGACCTTCTGCTGAGTTCAAGGAGGGATCCCAATGCCTTCCAAGTAGGGAAGTGGCACGAAATGATTTTAATTGTATAGAGAAAAAAATGTCTGTAGAGATGAGTAGAGACTGGGTTGGAAGGTAGTGAGGCACGACTAAAGGGCCAGGCGAATGAGGAGACAGTTACAGCAGACCCGACAAGATACGGTAAAGGCCCGAAGTAAAGCTGTGTTTGAGGCGTGGGAGAAGGGACAGCGTTTAAACGTGCTTCTGAGATGTGAGGACAGACTTTGCCGGAAGTGTGACTGTATTTCCAACTTGTTTGGCGAGACAGACAGTCACCAATACATATAATGAAAATGGAGTGGTGGGTGACAAAGAGGTCAGCTTGGTTGAGCAGCCTGTAGGGCACCCAAGTGGGGTGGCTGGAGGTGGGTGGATACAGACCTGCAGGTTGGGAGGAAGACATGGAAAAGCTTTTGTAGTTAACGTGATCGGGGCTAAGGGCGGGGTGGGGCAGAAGACGATGACTAAAACCACCAAGAACGATGGTCGAGGGCGAGAAAATAAGAGAATCAAAATAAACACACTGTTCTCCGTACTTTTATGAATGTTTGAAATAGTTCATCATTTGAAAAAATCAAATGTAAAATTAAGGAAAAAGAATGGATGAAGCAAGCATTTCATGGATAAAGATGCAACGACCATGGACTTGAGAATTCATGAGTTCATGCAGTGAGAGTGTTGCAAAAATGGGAATTCATAGCCACAGGGGATAGAGCTAAATAAAAACAGAGTTATTTCAACTGGATTAGGTGATTAACAGGGCACTGGGGACTCCAGCCAGAGCAGTGTCATGGCTGGTGGCAGCGGAATTGAAGAATAGGTGGGAGGGGTGGGAGCAGGAGGAATATAAGCTATTCCTGCAAGAAATTTCACTGCAAAGGGAAGGAAAGAGATTTGTAGCCAGAGAGGAACTCAGAATCCAGACTCGGGGAACTGTCCGTCTTTTATATAAAGGTAGACGGAGCTAGAATATGTTGTTAGGATGAGGGCAGACTCAGGGAGAGGGGAGAGGTTCTGGACACCTGTAATGACACGAAGGAGGTGCCCCTTGATGAGGTGGAAATAACAGGCCAGAAGCACAGAGGGGCTGAGGGTGTAAACACAGAATCCCAGTTTCCAATTTCAAGGCGAAAAAGCAGGTCCTGGTGCTGAAAGACTCAGGTGTGGTTCG
>NW_006439713.1:5416325-5425683 GCF_000325575.1 Pteropus alecto
CTGACGGATCCACACAGGACCCAATGTCTCCAGGGAATGTGAGGGCGTAGAAGAGGGGAGGGCGGAAGACGGCGCAGTGGAGAGTTAGAGGGCGACATAAGCGGAAGCCCCGGACTCAAAATTATTTACAAGACTGTGAAAGCAGGAGGCAAAGGCGACATGCAGCCCAGCCCTCGTCATGTCCATTTAGACAGCCCTAGAGTAGGCGTGGCAGCAGGCATCCCCCAAACCCGATAGGCTCACGAGGGATGCAGGTAGAACCGACTTCAGATGGAAATTGTTGGCTGACTTAAAGCAGATCAGGGGAGCTGCTCGTTTGGCCTGTGTTTATCTACAATTGGGTGTTCCAGAAGGTACAGCCGAAACGGAAGTGAAATTAGCCCCCATAAAAATGGTAGCAGCCGGAGAAACGCGACTCTAGTTATTTGTTAGGAGGTGGTTTTAAATTTAGAGTCCCCAGAATGACTGATTATTTATTGCAAATGACTCTGCATTTTGTAATCCTCCTCTCTTACTAGGGCAGAGGCATTATTCTCATGGGCCTTATTTGAGGTGAAGGTCTCACTAGAGGTAAAGCACAGGAGCCTTGACAAGCGATGTGTAAATAGCATCACAATTCATGCCTTCACTAATTCTTCCTACAAATTGCAGGTATTTACCAACTGTTCATCTGAAACATTATTCAAAATATATCACCGTAAGACTTTCAAAATGCGGAAGAACTTACTTATTGAAATGGGCCTTTTAAAACACTACATGGATTTCCTTAATACCAAATTAAAATCATCTCATTGTATTTATCTATATGTATAAATCAATATATACATACCATACTATATGACATATTGTTATGTCTCATATGTGAAGTTAGGAATAGCATCCTAGCGCCTCCATTACGGTCACATTACTTGACGTGTGAATAGTACATAGCTATACGTATACCTATCTACCTATTTCTACCTCTGTAAATTCAGTTCTTATGTGAAGAGAAAGGAAATATCCTGAAATGTGTACTAAAATATTCTGGGGCAACATCTTTAGACTTACCCAAACTAAATTATTTTGAACTCTGCAATTTTAAAATGGAAGTTTGGGTAAAAAGTTCATTTGCAAATAGTTGAATGTAATCACTTAGCCAGAATTTTTACCTAAATTATAAGATGATGTTGCTGTGCAAAGACCTTGAAAGACCAAGAAAAGACATAAAATTTATGATATAATTTTCTAAATGACCAGCCGTGGCTTCTTTAAGAAATGCTATCTTCATTTGTAACTCTCAGGATACCCTGAAATTTATAATACAAATAAGATTTCTGTGGTATTGAGTCCGCAACCCACACATAACAGCCCAGTATATCTTCATTAACAAGAAACATTTCTATTGATTTCATTTTGCGATGTTTCATATTACATATAACAAATATGTATGGTCACCTAAATGAATTATTACAATCCAATTTGAAATGATTGCATAGGGTTATTGTATTATCTCTAGGATGCTTTAGTCTCTGGGTGTCAAAACTGTTTTTATTTAATGGAATAACATGGAAAAGTTAATCAGAGTAGGTTAACCTCTGTGGAACTGAAGGTCATACGCATTTACTCGCAGTTGGATATGGAGGAAGCTTTCAGCTTTGAACACTCACTGGGGGTGGGCGAAGGCGGAAGAGGGAGTAACCTCAAAGATTTAATTGCTGCGTTTCCTCTGGTCTCACTAGTGGAAAAGCTCACTGGCTCATGGGGCTTTTCAATAACCGGATTTTTGATTAGAAAATTTCCTGCAAGGAAAATAAAATTAAACAGGCAATACAGACATAATAAAAAATCGATACCGCAGTTAACATTTCTATTGTATGATATCGAACGGCTCAATTTCAGGTTCATTCAGCTTTGCATACATGCAACTACTCAGAGTTCTGACCAGGGCTGGCGTGAGGATGACGAGTTGCAAAGAAAGACTCCTCTTCTCAAAATTATATTTCCAGGATAAATGGTGCTTCTTTGTCCTTTCACTTCTGGACCAGACGCAGAGCTGGAAACTTCACTTTTGCCAAACTAACATCTTATACTTGATGAGCACACGGAAGATACCGAGACTAACTGTCCAGTGAGCATATCGAACTTGCTTATCCACGTGGTGCTTCCCCTTCAGAGCAGTCTCGCCCCAGCGGACACGTTGTGATATTTTCAGCTTGTACAGAGGCATCTGATTGCTCTTGTAGGACTCGGATACAGAGGTGGATGGCTGGAAAGACATCCAGTTAAAGGCTGAGGGATGAGCACCGCCCATGAATCAATTCTTCTGAAGTTGCAAAAGTCTTTTGAGCTTCAGATTAGGATGGCCAACTGAGATACCTGGGAAAATTCTCCTTATACTCCAAAGAGAAAAACACTAAATCCACAGGTGAGCTCACAGGTGAGCTCGAAAGCTGGAAAGGGAAATCTCCAGATGACAGAAGCAAGAAGCCAAAGAGCTGCTGCCTTGGGGCTCTGGGTGGGGTATCTACTGTGAGCCTGGGTTCAGATTTCAAGATCCTCAGGTATAAGAAGTGACACTGAATTCTCAGTGACAAGGACTGTCCTTTCACTGAAATAGGAATTGATAGCCCTACCACCAGTCCCAGATGTGGGCTTTGTGCTCTGGACCTTGTGTAGAAAGTCACCTGAGGGAAATCAGAATGCACAGCCTTACATGATGTGCACGTGGGGCTGAATGTGCACAGCCATATCGCAAGTCAAAAAATCCCATTAAAAATAAGTCTAGCACAGAAATGAATGTAAAAAAAAAAAAAAAAAGAAAGAAAAAACAAATCGGGAACTCTACAGGGTCTGCAGGAGCCAAAGTTAAACTGTCCCTGTGAGGTCACTTCTGTAACCCAGGGCACACAGGTGGAATTCCTTTAGGGGCCAACATATGCCAAAGACACACTTACATGTCACACACTGTGTAAGCTTGTATGTTCGCATGTCCCCCAAATACCTAAAAAATTACAAAACACACAAAGACATTTATCTCTTAAGAGATGATCAACAGACGCAACGAATGAGAATTCGCAAAGTACTACAGATAAGAGTAATGTTGAAGGAATTTGAAAATAAGCGTGATTTAGATGTTTAAAGCGAAAAGTAAGGAACAGATTTTATGATGCGAGGTGGAAGAAAAGCAGGTGAGTATGAGAAACAAATCGCTAATGCAACTAAAGAAAGGAATAATTTTGAAGATAAAAGCTGGAAAAATAAAACATTCAAAAAGAGCTCAATGAGACAAAGAGATAGCAAATATGAAACAGAAATTGAGACAACACGAAATGAAAAGCTCCAAGATATAGCTCATGGTTCTTCCAGAAGGAAATCAAGGAAAGAATGGGACAAACAATAGTCAAAGAAATATGGGTAGAGACTTTTCCATAATTAAAAATTATCAGACCGGTTAGCAGTAACACCCTAAATCTTGAGGAGGATGCATAACACGAATGCACACCTAAAACACTGCAATGAAACTACAGAATAGGTAACTTATAGATATGAAAATCTTCAAAACGTTCGCCTAAAAAGCAGCAGCAGTCAGATTGACAGCAGACTTTTCATTGGCACAGCAGATATCAGAAGATGATTGAATATCGTTTTCTAAGTGATAAGAGAAAGTGACTATCAATCTTGAATCTACACTTTATATCCCATTAAATGATCAAAGGTGGGGGACAGTTTTTCCAGCATCTCTGAACCTGGAATGTTGGCAGGGCTCCTGTCGAGAATTTTCATCATCATTTCCCCTCTTGTCATTCCCCTGAAAACCCTCTCAGTATGATGGTTTCACTTCTTGCTCTATAATGAGTGAAGGTAAAATGAAGATGTTTCCAGACATGCAAAGACTAAGAGATTTGCTAACTGAAAGAGCAAATATAATAATGCAATACTAAAAAAAAGGAAACAGAAGCTGTAAGAAATTGGTGGGCAGCAGTTAAGGGCAAGTTGCAAAACTGGTAAAACATTTTGCAAATCTACTACAAGAATAATATTGATAATATTTGAGGATATTTAAATGAGAAGGAATTAAAGTTCTGGACAACAATATGGATGATAGAAAGGCAGAATCTGTGGTAAAAGTAAAGAGTTCTAAGATCTTTTTCTGGTGAGAGAGTAGAGATATTGGCTAGTGTCAGAATCTGAAAAAAAGATAGTTGAGTGTACTTAATACTGTAGTAACAAAAGTATAGGAATATAGATATATAATTCCAAAGGAATAGAAAGGAAAAAAGGATAAAAAGAAACAGAAACAGTCCAGATGTCAGGAAAGAAGGAAGAAAGAAAGAAATTATGCCAGAGAAATGATAGCAAAAAAAACCAAAAACCAAAAACCAAAAAACAAAAAACAAAACAAACAAAAAAAACCCCAAATGAATGAGAAGTAATCAAAATAAATGTAAATGGATCAAACTCTTCTTAAAACAGCAGACTCTCAGAATGGACAAGAGTTTTCTTATTCCTCGAAAACTTCAAGAGAGTCGCGTGTTGTCTTATTGTCCAGGATCAGCATGGGAAGAAGTGATTTTTTATGACAAGAGCACTTCGTTTTACCCTTTGGAAATGAAGTCTTATCTGTTGTGTCTTTCTGCAGATTTGATCAGGTCCCAAACCAAGAGCCTCCTCTGATGTCTTGGTGATGTGCCTCCAGGGTGCAAGTGGATTTTGCCGACTCTGCAGAGATCTAATGAACAGAGAAGCAGTGAGCCTCTTTCTATGTGGAGCAGATAGAGAGATGCCAAAATGCAGGCTGAGTAGTTAGATGACTCGCAAGACAAGTGAATGGCTTTACTCAAACAGTGCCGATAACTGGATCCATGGCCACACACACAGAGGTTTCCAGTGAATAGAGACTTTGGGGGTTTTAATTGAGTTTTGGCCTAATGTGATTCACCTGATGTGATTTTAGAAGCGATAATGGAGGTGGAGGGACCTTCATAAAGGATGTGCTAGATCCTCTCTACTTGTTCTTATCAGACCACCGCTGGACGATTGAATTCAAAGGCCAATCTAGAGGGCATCACCTGTACTTTAAGAGTTATCAAATCCTATCACATGGCTACTTAAGGGAATAAGAGGGTGCTTATGTTAGAGCCGGCGTTGCATTTGTCCCTAAATATTCCATGAGCTGTCATGGTACATGGTACACGCCCTAATCTTTGTGGCCCTCAGTAAACAGAACTGGAACCACTAAGAACTTGGCAAATGAACTGTTCAAAAATGAATGGACAGTTCCAGGAGATAGAGAGCTTCCTATTACAGGAAGTGTTCAGGCAAAAGCTGGACCACTTTCTGTTGGCAGCATTATGAGGGATTGATGCTCTGGGTCTGGGTTGTATACGCTGGCCCCTAATCTTCCTATGACCTTGATTGTGTGTTTTTCGTGTGTGTGTGTGTGTGTGTGTGTGTGTGTGTGTGTGTGTGTGTGTTTTCAGTGAGTACCCAGAGTGAGAATGATGCCTTTCGTATCTCACTTCTGACTCTTTCTTTAAGCAAAATGTGTATTTGTGGTTTTGACATAACAAGGCAAATCCTGACCATAAACTAAAAAAAGATAAGAAGAGGTCTCTGGAAGGGGATGCCTTCGCCCCAGTTCAGGGGATCGCCACCCCTGTGATGTTTTCAGAAGGACCCGAATATGACATGGTTCCTGGGTTTCTATTAAATTAGAACCTAAAACTTGCAGCAAGAAATCAGTATTTTTAACAAATTTCCCAGGTGGTTTTTATTTTCATTTAGGCATAAAAACCATGATTCCAGGGGCAACCAGCCTCTGGATTTCAACCCAGCCTCTGGCGAATAAGTGAAACTTGTTTTCCCCCAATTTTTCTGCAGATATGAGATGACATTCTCATATATACCCTCTCAGATTGCTTAGGTGATGGGACATTGAATAGGTAATAGGTTATACACATTTTATAAAGTGTAACTCCACCTTCGTTCCTGTTCAGGGTGCAATAGACTTAGACACTCACTGAGGATGGATAATGGCTATGCATTTATTCATTCATCCGCCATGCATCCACCATCTATCCATTCGTGCATCCACCGTTCATCCATTCATCCATCTACCCATCCATCATCCATCCATCATCCGTCCATCCATTCATCTATCCGTCCATCCATCATGTATTCATTGAACACCTAGTATTGTCTGTAGCATGCTTCAGGAGATGATGGGGGAAGACTCACTGTGGATGGGTAGGAACTGATTCACCTCAAAGGTGATAGTAATGTTGGCTCTGCCCATATAGCAGTTTTAGCTTTCACCAAGAGACACACAGACTGTAAGTGAGCTCTCTAGAAGTGTGTCTTTGGTTATTCCCTCTGTTGGACCAAATGGTCCAGTGAAGAAACCAAAGGCATTAGAAGCAGCTAGAAGTGGCTTTCACTGTACTGAATGACTTTGGGTGATCTATTAGCATCTCTGATACTCAATTTCCTTATTTATAAAATGGAATTATAGAAACAATAGCAAAATTGACGTGAAGATCAAATAAGATAATGTAATCAAAGGGTATTGTACAATTTAAAACCCTCTGTGAATAGTTGTGTGTGTGTATGTATATTACACATCCAAGTTTAGGTTCCCTGGAATCAGATTCTGAAACAAAGGATTCCAGTTCAGCAAGTTGTTTTCATGGGAAACTAGAGCTTAATACCCCTGGGGAACTCTAAGAAACAGTGTTGAACTCGAACATCAGAATATTCCCATTTTGGTGTGTATGTACCCAACTCCCATCAGTCACTGTGTGAGGGCTGCTTCTGGTGGCATTAGTTTCCTGCCCATTTTGACCTGCAATGTTTATGAGCAGGTCAGGAACAGATGGCCAGAGAAAGCCTTCAGGCAGATCAGTGTAGGCGCCAGAAGTTGGAAGTTGGGCTAGAGGACACAGAAGAGGGTCAAAAGGATGTGGACAGAGTCCCTATAGTGTCAGTATGGATGGGTATTACACTAGATAGCCTTTAATCACACAGCATCTACCATCACAGATTATGGTTGGTCACCAGGTGGGATGCAGGTCAACTACTGAAGGCTGGAAGGTTGGATGCACATTTACCATCACTGCTCTGGAACCCTGTGCACGGAGCCTGCTTCTTTCTCTGGGGCTTCCAGGAGGAATTCTGGTGGCTACTTACGTGGCGATACTACACTTTCCAACTCTGTCTTTGCAACTTGGTTTTTCTTCTCAAACCACTAGGCTTTTATAGCTTCCACCAGAACACGGCCCCTCTCCTCTGCCCCTCTCCCCTCTCTCTCCTCCTTGAGACCTTATTTAGTGTAGGTCCAGTAGCTATTTCCAGACAGTGGTGACATAGAGACAGGTCCCTAAGTGGTTCAGATGTGTGTCTGATATTAACAATCTGGTGCAGATACAGCACCTCAAGTCAGATATGCAAAAAGACCCAAGCCTCTTTTCATGTGTGCACTCTCGTGCAAACCCTAAAATGAGTTTTCCTCTCAGACTGCAGGGTTGAAAGCCATCGGGGTCAGCACCTGACACTTGTCACTGTCGCCACTTGCGGGGAGTGGGCTTTGCGTTGTGGATCCTTGATTCTGCTGGCAAGACCTCTGTCTCCACAGCCACGGTGTTTAGAGTTAGAACTGAAATGGAATTCTGTCCCACGAATAAAACTTCCACCAAGCCTCTGGAATTAAGTAAAGACAGGAGTGGGCCTATGTCACTGTCACAGCATAAAGGATTTTCATTGACCCAAAGGCTTGATGGGATTTCAATCCCGGGCTCTGAGTCCATCTACGCTGCCTCCACCTCCTCTAGAGACAGGTATCATGTCCATAGTCTGCAGAGCGAAGGCCAGCCAGAGCCATTAATATTTCAAAAAGGTGAACACAGAAACGACGTTGCGAATGATGCATGGCTCCTCCAGGGCCCAGCTGTGAGGCTGGGAGTGAAGGGTCCTGCGGGAAGTTCCGGGGGCATCTTGGCTTCTTACATCCTGTCGTGGAAACAAACCCGGTGTGTTCTAACTCCATCTCCCCTGAGAAACCGGGGTCCTCCTTCAATGCCAGTCTTGGTCCACCATGCTGTCGTCCACCCTGTTCACGCACCGAGGAGTCACAGCCTTCTCCCTCTCCCCGCCTCCCGCACCCTATCTGCCACCTCAGTAGATGACAGCTGATCAGGATGCACCATATGTCACTGATGCTGTGACTTATGACGATATTGGCTGGTCCTACTATGTGCTCCGGCAGGAAGATGCCAGTAGAGGAAGGTGTCAGAAGCTTGTCGTGTGTCGGGGGAGATGGGTGCCCAAGGAGAGGATGGCTGAAATGGGCCCTGAAGTCCAAGTGACGGCTGTGACACCAAGGCTCAGGGAACTTCCAGGAGAGTGGACGTTGAGTTGCTTCTTGAAGGCGGAGCCAAAGGATGATTTTAGTGATGTCACAGAGGCCTGAGGGTACTGGGTTCCACATACACTGAGCTTTCGAGGAAGTCCGCTACGTATTTCTTTGTGTCGTAGACCCTGATGAGCTTGGAGGTGGCGGGACTGGGTGGCGGTTGGGAAGACAGGTCCTGGAGCCACATGACAGTTCTACCACCTGCCCGTGGCGGGGTCTCTGCCTCAGTCTCCCCAGCTGTCGAACAGGGATGAGGGGAGTACTCCATCATGAGGACAGAAGGAACTGGTAGTTCTAAAGCACTGTCCCTCGTGCCCGGCACACGTCGGAGGTGAGGTCACTGTCACCATTATTAATTATGTAATCACACAGGAGGAGCCTTTCCTCTTGTCCAGACAGGAGAGCCCAGGCTCCTGCAGAAAAAGTGTCTTTTGTTATTTTAAAGCTTCCCCAGCTGGTGGCCGGCAGGGATGGAACTAGACGCACGGGCTCCAAACTCCCACCTCCCAACTGCGCCAGCACCAGGAAGCTGCGACCCCTTTCCCTTATCTATACAGGAGAAAACAAAATTTGGTCTGAAAGTATCTAATATGCAACCATATTGTTCCCGGAAACCAAAATCAATAATTCTGAACTGTATCAAAATGCCACAAGAAAGTAAATGATTCCACAGCGTCGACCACAGTACTGAAGCATCTGGCTTCTGAGCCTCACACGGAGGGGGAGGGGAAAGAGAATCGCTGGTACTTTCCCCCCGTTTTTCAGAAACTTAAAGTCGAGAGAGAAAAGGCAGAAAGCGCTACAATAGAAGCATGACAGCAAAACTTGCGTTGTGCTCGCCGCGTTTCAGACCCCGTTCTGAGTGCGTGAGCTCATTTAATCTCCCTGGAACACTGAGGCAGGTCGCATTACTGAGCCCACTTCCCAGATGAAGACGCCGAGGCCCACAGGGTGGTTACTTTGCCAACGTAA
>NW_006439713.1:5426280-5430082 GCF_000325575.1 Pteropus alecto
TCTTTCTTTCTTTCTTTCTTTCTTTCTTTCTTTCTTTTCTTTTCTTTTCTTTTCTTTTCTTTTCTTTCTTTTCTTTCTTTCTTTCTTTTCTTTCTCTCTTCATAGGGTGAACACGCCCATGTACCCACCAGCCAGGGCTAGACGCAGACAATGATCATGTCTCAGAAGCCCTCCCCTGTTTTGACCATGAACTATTACTGTCTAGATCGGTGTTTCTCCACCTTTTCTTTATTATCTTGTCCCTGAGGAACGTTTTAAGACATTGTTTTCCTAATCGTTTCCTGTGAAATCATAATACCACAGTCTGTAAATCTGTTTATGTACTGTATGTACACCTGGGATTATGCATAAAAAGAGTGAGATCTATTTGTCCCCCAAGAACCACTTTTCATCCCCTTGGGGACAATATTGCCCCATGGGGAATGTGCGCTCTAGGGCAGGGCTTCCTAGGTATAAATGCAGAGGACACAAAAGGACATTTCCGGGGCCTGTCTGCCCTGTTGCTCAGTCTGAGGAGATCTCTCCCCTGGCGCCTCCTCACTGGGACGGGGACATATGGCCCTATAGTAACTGCAAGCCGATGGCTGTCTGGCCCTCTTAAGAGTGTAAAAAAGTATGAGATGCTGTGACAGAAAGCACGCCAGAGCCGAGTCACCTTACCTCAGTGCCCGAGAGAGAGTTCTAGTCCCTTCACTGGCGTCCGAGGACCGGGCCTGTCCTTTCGTAGCTTCCTGTTCAGCCTCCTGATTCCCTGAGTCCCTCCAGTTTCCTGAATCTGTGCCTTGGCCTGCCTTAGCCGAAGTGCATTTCCTGCGGAAGGAGCTGGAAGTTTCAGGTTGTGGGCACCTCACCAGACACAGGCCATAATGGACTGGCAGCTGCTGGAAGACGGGGGAGAGATGGTCCAGCTGTCCAGCCTGGTTTCTCCCAAACTGGAAGACCAAGTGCAACATGAGATCGGCATCGCCCTCTGCACAAGCCGTGCGAGCCAGGGACTCGATATTTCTGGAATTTCTTAATGAATTAGTTGGAATGTGGATTATCCGTGCCTCCCGGCATTTAAACTGGTCTTGTATTATGAGTGATGCTAAGATATATAAGGTCCCAGTGAGCCTTGATACATTAATTTTTAAGTTAAAAAAATTAATAAGGCACTGAAATAGAAAAGCAATCCCCAGTTCCCATCAGAAGTATTGATGACATACTTTCTCAGATAGGTTTCTTTTAAATGCCCAAACTCAGATGCTCAGATTGAAGAGCTGCCTATAATTCAGCCCAAATGTTTTCCACTGTAACCTCTTGAGGATTTCTTATATGTCAGTCACTATGCCAAGTGTGTATTGGAATAAAACACATGTGCTTCTTGATATTGGGGACCATGTAGTTTGATAGTGAGATATATTTTAAAAGCACCCAAATATTAAAAAAGGTTTTTGTGTGAATATTTTTTGTCTCATTAGGCAATGTTTTCATTCTCCGATAGCTAATTACTAGCTATTTTCAGTTGCATTTTTAAGTAATGTGTGACCACATGCTACAGAATGAATGAGACGATGTCAAAATACTATGGATGCCTGGAAGTTCACTTTCTGCGTTTCTATTGTGATTACTTTTTAAAAAATTTTTCCATATCTATTCATTAAACAAGAATACAGGAATGTAAAAGGATTTGACAGAGCCAAGTGGGAGGGGCAGTGACTGGAAAACAAAAAACCGCTGGATGTTTATAACCCCCTGTTTCGAGACTCTTTAGTTAACGAGTTTATTTATTTCCTCGTTTTCTCACGTAAACGACCGCAGTGAGTGTGTTTGTCAGCTCTCCACCTTCTGCTTTTTTACCCGTTGGAAAAGACACGGGCTCCCTGGGGTCTCTCCTCAAGACGGGACCAAGAGCGCAGGCTTGTTTCTCCACCTGCCGTGCCTTTCAGGCATCAGACTAGGCCCGCAAGTGTCTCTTGAGGAATGAAGGAATGAATCAAATTGGGAACGAGGATGTGAGACATCACGCCCACATTGCACAAGGAGCCCGCCAGCTCTGGTCTCTGGATGTTTGATCTCAGGAGTTAGTTTAGCACCAGGGTTTTGGTGTGAGGGAGGGGAAGGCAGTAGGGTGTATGCCAGGCTGTGAGGCTCAGGGGCTGAGGTTCCTCCCAAGGCTTTTCTGTCACTATCTTACCATGGAAACATTCAGAATGCAGGCTCTGCCATCTTGCCTCAGCCTGGATGAATGCTAGTTAGCGGTGAGAGGTGGAGGTTCGGGACTTGGGGGCCAGGAGCTCTGGGGAGGGAAAGGGGAGGGAAATTCTCAGCAGTGACTACCAGTGGGGAAAGGAAAGGATGAGGCTATTTAGGCTGCTTGTATGGACCACACTCGTGTACCATCGTTCAGGTGAATACAGCTGTTATAAAAACACGTATCTATTAAGGAAAGACGTTCGGCTTGTTTGTACATTTCCTTTAAAATGACTAATAACTTATGTTTTGGGGAGGCAGACATGTTTCTGGATGCTTAAAAATAATTAATGAAGAGTTGAGAAGTAGATATCTGGCTGCGTGCCACCTGTCCAGGCCTCTGCATCTTCAGACGAACTGGACTTTTAGACGGCACACGGCAGATCCCAAGACTTAAGTCATCCCGAGAGATTTTATTTCAGCAGAGAGAGCATTTTGGAAGAAAGACCTTTGGGAGTAGCCTGTACTGGGGTGAGCTTTAAGCTTATGAGAGTCTTGGGCAGAGTGATAGGCTCTCAATGAAACAGCAGTGACAACCCCTTCTTATTTAAAAAAATTCTACCGAACTCTTATCAGAATAGAATATCTTTATTTATAGACAAGGAGGTGTTTGTTGGTGGTTTGGAAATGTGCAGGAGTCATAATGAAAGTACTCAATGTATAGTTAACAGGGAGAACATGGGTTTACTGCTTGATTCGGAAGAGTAAATTGATTTGTTAGTCAATATAATACATTCGACAATTTTGGGGGAGACCAAATAAGAAAGTTGATTTGAAGTACTACATCAGAAAAAAGAATTATATTGTTGAGCTGCAATTAGAAGAAATAAAACTATCCGCCTTCAAAATACGCAGAGTATCCTGAATTTCAAATCAATAAGGGTTCATATTTCGCCAGCGATCATAGGTTGAAATCAATGCTGTCACGGCTCTTTGGGAGAATGGAAGCTTATGAAACGAAGACTCGAAGGCATCATCCAAGGACGAAACGAAAGAGATCTGCTTCGCAAGGGCTTTTGTGAGAGGAAAACAACTCCGCCCATCCCCCCAAGCTCTTTTCCTTTTGGTGTCAACGTGAGGTCCCGGTGGCTCAGAAAATGGTTCCAAAAGACCTAGTGAAAGAAGGGACAGGGATATCCCCAGCCCACGGAGTATTTAGAATGAGCCGGATCGCAGGTTCTTCCAAACTAGAAACCCGCACCTTGATGCCGATCAACGATGAAGACGGTGTAAGTTAGCCTTTGTTGCATAAAAAGCCAAAACGGAGTAGGTGACAATAATAGCCATTTGTTTCACTCGTGTGTCTGTGGGCTAGCAGTTTGAGCTAACGGGGCGGTTTTTCTCGTCTTAGCTGGATTCACTCATGGTCTGCAGTCAGCAGCCGAGTTGGCTGGGGCCTGGCTCTTCTAGGGCGGCCTCGGATGGGATAGCAAGTCTCTGTCCCATACCATCTGTCATCCTCCAGCAGGCTAGCCCGGGCTAGGTCTCGGAAGGATTCCAAGGGGTGGAATATGCCAGGCCTCTTGACACCTGGGCCCCGGTTTGGCAGGCTGTTGTTTCCACTGCATTT
>NW_006439713.1:5430099-5436507 GCF_000325575.1 Pteropus alecto
TCTCTCTCTCTCTCTCTCTCTCTCTCTCTCTCTCTCTCTCTCTTTCTTTTTCTTTCTTTCTCTCTCTCTTTCTCTCTCTCTCCCTCTCTCTCTCTCTCTCCCTCCCTCCTTCCCTTCTTTCTTTCTTCCTTCCTTTCTTTTTTTTTCCTGAAGCAAGTTACAGCAACAACCCAAACTCAAGGTATGGAGAAGTAGATGCCACTTCTTGAAGGGGCGTGTCACAGAGTCACATTATAAAGGGTATGTCTCTGTGGGGCATTGGAAGACTGTGGCCATTTTGCAGTGCACTGTAGAGCCATTCTGACCATTAGTCAATGCCCCGCAAAAGCGCCAGACTTATGGCAGCCTCTCCCCAAAGAGGGCGCTGTGTCTGGATAGAAGAAACGGTTTGGACTAGAAGTTGTTCTTGTTTTTCTTCTCTGCAGTTTTCATACCACTTTACAGGAGGAGAAAATAACAAAACACAGAGTCTTCCCCTGAGGTCCCCAGGAGCAGGCCGTAAGAAGGGAAAGTAAATGGAAGGAGATCCTCCTGTAGAATAAAGCATCGCGGTGATTCATGTATAAACGGTCGGTTCTCGGGGGGAGGTGACACCTTGCATGATGACGAAGCTGAGGGAGAGTCTCCGGGCCAGCCTCTCAGAGCTCTGTGAGCTTAAACCATTGGAAATAAAATGTTAGGTCTACGCCGCTGGCACTCCTGGGAATTCCTGTATGTAAAACGTGGCGTGGGGGTCATGTTATTGAACCGCAGGCCGAGGGCGTCACCCTCCACAGCTGGTGGGTCAGTGTCCTCAAGGGTGCGGTGGCTTCTGGAACCGTGGAGGGGAGGAACTCAAGGTGGCCGGCTGAGTGTCGCCCCGTCTCACCCAGCTGTGCTGGGTGTTTGCTCGTGCCTGAAGGTAGTCGCTGTCTTTTTAGTCACCAGAGGCGACTGCCTGGTGCCTAACCTGCCCCATCGTTATACCGATAGGATAACAAGCCTTCGCCCCACCTTTCCATCTCCTTGCTCTGCATGTCTAATTGACCCTCTTTTTTGGTACCTGTGGCAGACAGACCTTCGGGTGGCCCTCACATACCCACCCGGTGTCCTCTCCTCTTGAACGTGTGTGGGACCTCTGATTTGCTTCTAAACAAGAGAACGCGGCAGAGGTGACGTGACCCTCCTGGGATTAGGTTACTTCACACGGCAGAAGTGCTGGGGTGCCACTCCCGTTCCCGGACCCTGTCCGGTGTGAAAGTTGGTGGGGCTGGGCACAGAATTAGAGACGATTTTCTCAGAACAGCGAAGGTGACACAGAAGTTGGCAAGTGAGGGAGATCTAAACTGCCACGTCGCTGGGTGTGAGCAGAGAACAAAATCTCATCCAAGTTCAAGCACAGACAAGATGACGTTTCAAAAGGCTAAATATGGGAAGAGATGGCAGGGGCGTAAACCTTCAGAATATCACCAGGGCTCTGCCTCCGCTTCCTGGAGGCCTGGGCCGGAAATACGACATCTGTGGAGGTCGAATGCTACCTGCGCTGTGAAGCTTTCTTTGATTGATCTCCAACCCCACTTAAAGTTAAGTGTCACCCAATCTTCATCCTGCAGCTCTAGCTTTGTGTTTCTATTACCCATTTCATTTTTCTTTTTAAAGTCAATTACTCACTTACGTGTCTTTAGATATTAAGCTCCTTTAGGGAAAGGGATGTGTCGCGGCCATTTTAATCTTTGTATTATGCCTTTCCCTACGTATACAAAGTACCTTGAAGTCGTCATTGGCTGCTGCTTATGTGCCGGATTTAATCAGCAGGAGATATTTATGGCAATTCTACTGTCAACACATCTATCCGTATCAAACATTTTGCCAGAGCAATTCTCACTCCAGAAAGAAAGAGTTCCCCTAACGGTCCAGCCCAGAAACTCAGGGCTGAGACCTCGGTGCCAGGAACACAGTCCCTCACGGAGCCATATCCTTGCTTAGACTGTCCTGAAACTCTCCCTGAGCTTCTGCAACATCCCTTTGCCTTCACAGAGCGGGGAGGGCTGTGTTTCCTTGTTTCCTTTCTGACTTAAAATGCTTCGCCCGACTTGGACCCGGTCTCTGCCACCCCACCACGTGGCGGGACCGTCGCCGCTCTCGGAGGGGATCCCGCGCGTCTGGCAGTGCCGGCCCACGTCCCCGAGGTTTCGTTCCTGGCTACAACATACTGTGGAAGCGTATCGTGCTGGGGCCCACGTCTTCTCTCCTTGAATCGCCCCCGAGACGAGATCTCCCATCCTCTATTGTGTTATTGATTTTGGAATCAATGGAAAGACTTTGTATTCCTTCCTAGCAGGATGAGAACATTTCGGGTCCTGATTCTTTTGCTTCATGTGTTAGCAATCCCTCTCATGTTTATGCCCTTCAAGGTGCTAACAAGCATGGGTCCTGTGACACTGTTCAAGCCACCGAGCATCTCGCCGAGCGAACAGGGCCAAAAACAGAGCCCCGTGGCACCGGGGCTGTGTCACCCTTCCTGGGTGACATCACTCTACTCATCAACACTTTGAATATGCTTGTTCAACCGGTTACAAATTCACTTATCCGTGCCCTAGTCCCACCCCCATTTCTCCACCTCATCCACAAGAGCACCCTGAGCAGCCCTGTCAAGCGCCCCGCTGAAATCCCGGTCTGCCCATCACCCAGCCTAATGACCATATCAGGAGAGGAAACGAGATTAGATTGGGGTGACTTGTGTGAGAGCGGGCAGCCTCTTGGCAGTCACTGATTTCTTGTCCCTGATCTCACAGATCAACCCGTCACAATTTGTTCTCGTGTCCTGCCAGGGATCAATATTAAGCCCACGGGTCTGTATTTCGTGGAATGTCCCTTCCTCTCCGCTCTCCCTCCTCATCGCCAAATCCTCCCCCGCCCCTTTTGAAAACTGACCATTTTGCCTGCCTCAACTCTTCAAGACTCTTTCCTTCAATGTCTGCTTTCTCGAACAATCCTCGAGTAGTCTGTCACTTCCATGTCTCCTGATGATTCCTGGGGATGTCTCTTACTGTCCTCCAGGCTCAGTTTCCTCTTTTGGGGACAATGACGCCAGTCTCATCCCTGAGGTCGCTCTGAGAACCAGTTAAAGAAATATATATAAAAGCTCCTACACAATGTCCAGCATATAATGGATAATTGTTAATTGAAAAAACTGCAAAGAACCATTTAAAAAAAAATTGCTATAATTACATGTAAGATATCCACAGACACGCACAGTGCATTTCTACAAGGCCAAATAAGTTACATTTTGAGTTTTACTGTGTGCTGTCATAATTTTAGAAAGATGTCCTTCAAAGAATCTAAAAATCTTTGACCTAATCATCTTAGAAATTAACTTACCTAAAACCAAATTTAATGGGAACTTGAAGTTTTAATTACACTCCAATTGTTTAGTTCTAGTTAAGAAAATGTATGATTGCTGACAGTTTGCACAGTGCTTTTTGCTGGCTGAGATGGATGACTTGAATGATTTTGTTTTGGATCAAATAGTCTGGTATCTGGAACCTGAAAAAAAAAATCAGCTAGAGAAAGAGGGTGAAGAAGATCTATTGGAAAAACACTTCTTAATGGAAATAAAAGTTGCGTGATGAGTGTTAATTATGACGTCGCTGCCGTTAATTGGCGAATTGCCCAGAAGCAGTCGTATATTTCCTGTCTCAAGCAAACTGACATGATCTTTGCTCTTCTGGAAGTAAAATAGGTTTTAGGTTGGAAGGGACCTTAGCATTCAACCTAGGTTAACACCTCATTTTACAAAAGGGGAAACTGAGGTGCCTAAACACTAAGTGACCTGCTCAAAGTGACCCATGGGGGTGTGGCTGACCTGGATCTCAGAGCCAGGCTCCCCTGACTGCAGGCCTGTGCCATTTGCAATAATCCAAAGCTTCACTGGGATCTTTGGGGGTGGCGCGTTGTAAATCCTTTGCTTCTAATTCCATTGGATGGTGGCCAGAAAAAAAAAAATCCTATGTGCAGTTGTCATCCAGGCTTTTCCTGACATTTAACTTAGTCTTGGAAACACGAAGGCTTCAACTCTGTGTCGTCTGGCGCCCAGGGCAACGCGGATGCCAAGACGACAACATGCATCTCCGTGATGCACAAATTAGAGCTGATTGATGGAAGGCCACTAATAAAATGTCACATCTCATAGATGTGGATGGGCCACGGGGCCAGTGATAAAGTGAGACCGGTGAGCTCTGACATCCACGTGGCCCAGCCATATTATTGACGGTCGGAGATAGTATTGATCGAGCTGCCAGGATGATCCTATTATGCAATTAGAATATTAGATTTGCATTTTTAATTCCTTTAGAAGAAATTGGCTGAGGCAATTATGGCAGGAAAATATTAAGATGGATCCAGCTTCTTTGATAATAAGAACTCAGAAGAAGCTTTTAGGAAGATGCAGTAATTATCAGAGAAAAGTTTTACTTATAAAAAGGGGCAATAGGGAAGTAATAAAAGCACAAAGCTAGGCAAGCGCAAAGGCTCATGGGAACCAAATTTTCCCGGTGGACAAGAATAAAATCACCTGACCCTGGGCACAGCTTAGACCAGCCAGGGGTGTGCGATGATGATCACATACAGACCACACTTAGGGCCTCTCATGTGGGCGGATTTCCAGATTTTTCTGACAGCATCTGGGCAGTGCTGTGCTCCCACCCGCATGCTGCAGATGTAGTTCCCATACCAGCTCAGTCTGGTTATTGTTTTCTCTTCAAGAAACGCACTTTCCGCTGGGGTTTTGGTGGCTGTTTGGCTCCGCGGGCAACTGAAGGCAGTCAGTCCTCCTTCCTCTGCAGTAATAACATTTTTAAAATTATGAACTCAAGTTATAATGGCTTGTGGGAAAAATGTTTAAAATCTGAGGTACTAGCAGATGCTTTTAAAACACGAAACTGCCTCCTTTTGGCGTGTGGATGGCATTTGTTCCAATAGGGCGGTCCAGGCCACATCTGTGGTCCAAGCCATTCCTGAGTCTCTGGGAGAATTTCTGGGTGAACTGAAGTGAGGTCATCAGATAAGAAATTGAAGCCACAGTGGAAAGATAAGTCAGGCGATGTCTGCATATTTAGCATAGGGGTCGGTAATCATCCTGTGAAGGATCAGATAGTAAATACTGGAGGCTTTGGGGACACCCACAGTCTCTGTCTCATGTGCTTCTAATCCATTCAGCTCACCATATAAAATCTAGGTTGGTGCATCTTGCCCGCAGGCATTAATTGGCTGACCCCTGGTTTTGTGGACAGTGTAGATCATTATTGGTTGAATGCCTTCTACATGGGGAAAAGAGGGGGCTTCTGTCTTCTGGAGCTTCCAGTGTACTGGGAGAAGCAGACCTGCCAGAAGTCACAGTAAAACAGGATAATTGGTATAACAAGGGGAGGACACCAATCAGAGGGTCAGTTCTCCACCCCAGCACAAAGAACACAGCAACAATGGAAGCCTACCAGGTTTCAGTGCTAAGAGCTTCCCATAATGCAATGGAGGAGGAAGATAGAAGATGCTTGGGGGAATCCAGACAGGCTTTCAGGAGGTCATTGCATTTGAGTGGAGATTTGAAGGAGTAGGAGTTCGAACGAAGAAGGGACAGCATTGCACCTGCAAAAGCACAGAGAACATGGTGTGTTCAGTGCCCTCTGCTCGGCAGGCTAAGCGCCATGTGATGAAGCCCGAACGGGCCAGGGGAAGGATGTGACACATAGATGCCATATTGGCCACGAAGAATCACACTTGGCAGAGCTATTTAGAAAGAGAACTAGGATGGAGACGCAGGTGATGTTAAGAGGTAAATTTGTGCTCCATTTCAGGGGGACACTTAATTACAGGTTAGGTCTGTTTGTTCTCTCAGCAGGCATTTATTAATGGCCAGTATGCGGGCCCTGGCCCTGGATGCTGGAGCCATAGGAAGCTTGAGAACACAGCCTGCTCTCCAGAGGCTCACAGGGGAGCCCCAGAGTGGATGCCTATGTGGGAGGAGCTGAATTCCCTAGAATTATGTGGATGCAAAGGCACTGATGTCGTAAATGATGTATTTAAAACACACGCAATGACTTTGAGGAGCTTTAAGAAGCTTTAATCTCATAGGGAGGCAAAGCGCTGAGCAGGACTTATTCTACTCAGACTCTGTACGGGGACGCACTTAGCCTTTCTGTGCAGATTGCGGTGCCAGGGTTCTGCTGGGCTTTTACCTGATGTATTCATTTCTTGGGCCTGCTGGAACAAATTGCCACATATTCAGGAGCTTAAAACAACAGAACTTTTTTCTCTTACCGTTTTGAAGGCTAGAAGTTCAAAATTAAGGTGTCAGCAGAGGTGACCTCCTGGAAGCTCTGAGGGCAAAGCTGTTCCATGCCTTTCTCCCAGCTCCTGGTGGTTGCTGACAGC
>NW_006439713.1:5436542-5474037 GCF_000325575.1 Pteropus alecto
GGTTTCTGCCTCTGTCTCACATCTTCTTCCCTTTGTGTCTGTGTGTCAGCCCCCCTTACCTTTCTCTTATGAGGACACCTGCCATTGGATTTAGGCAGGATCACTCGAAATCCAGGATGATCTCATCTGGAGATACTTAATATCTGCCCCCCCCCCAAAAAAAAAATCTGTAGAGACTGTAAGACCACATTCACAGATCCTGGGGGCTATAGCTTCGATGCAAATTTCTGGGGGACACTGTTCAGCCCACTACATCTGATAAATAAGAACCCGTGGGATTTTTTCAAGACCATGCTGGTTGCATCCAGGTCGTCTACTGTGAGAGAGAGAGAAGAAGAAGCTCCCCGAGGCTTGGGGCTCATCCCTGTAACTCATCGGGGAAAATGGGGCCACCTCGGTGTAGTGTGGCTTCAGAGTGACTTCGAGGCGAGGGACCAGGTTGTGAACGCAGGAGCTCACGAGAATCAAGGAATGGCAGTGTTTGTCCCTTAAGCCAGCTTCTTCAAGTGAGGCTGCTCATTTAGCTCAAAGTGATAATGTCAGCAATGTCACCCCAGAATCCAAAAGACAAAGATGAATGAAGTAAAAATGTAGTACTCTTGATTTATCAAATGATTTTACCTAATGAATCCATCACATTCAATAGAAACCACATTAGCAATTCCTATTATTGGTCTCATCCTCCCCAAAGCCCCCGAGGTCCGCCCCGTTGTCCACATGACCCATTCGAGGAAAAAGAATGCAAGGTTTAAATAGATTTTTTTGGTAAGACTAAAATGCTTGAGCCATAAGGAGCTTGAGAACAGTGCAGACTGAAGTGAAGAGACCTGTTTCGTTTTTTTTTCTGTTTTTGTTTTTTTTCCCTATTAAAGAACTAATGAGGTGGTTATGACTCAACCTAGTAGGAAAACTGAGGTCCTCATCAGTTGTTAGAGCAACACTGTGGAGTTCTGAAAACCTGTGCTTCAGTTTTCACCTCTGGATAGCCGTGGCGTTTCCCTGGTAATTTCTGAAACAGTATCTCTGAATTTCTGGAGCTGCACGTCAGCTTTCTTGTTTTAAACGGCAAGACTGGATCCCGATTCTCAGTAAAAGCAAGGCTCAAACTGTTTTAGTTCAGTTCAGTGGCCATGATTAAGTACCCAGTGTGTACCAGGCTCTGTGCCAAGCCCAGGGTTTGAGATGATGAGTAAAATTATTTAGATGCAAGTTGGAGAATGCATGTGATTATTCCTGTGAGTATCCCCAAGCTTTGAAGTCCCCTGCATATTTGTAAGATCAATCTATTAATTAAATTAAATTTTGGAGCTTCCTTTTTTATACTTTTCAATTATAGTTGACGTTTAATATTAGTTTCAGGTGTACAGCGTAGTGGTTAGACATTTCTATAACTTACTAAGTGATCCCCCCAATAAGTCTAGTACCATACATAGTGACTGCAATGTTATTGACTCTATTCTCTAGGCTGTACTTTACATCCCTGTGACTCTTCTGTAACTGCCAATTGGTACGTCTTAATCACTAATTTTTGACGTGCTTTTGAACGACAATGAAATAAGACAGAAAAAGGTGAAGTCAGTCCTCTGAAACTTTAACTCCAGGTCGTTACTTTCCTTAGCTTCTAGGAAATAAGGAGGAAATGCCTTAAGCCCTTCTTGCCTGGACTTTTGAAGGAAGCACAGCTGTGAATCCTGCGCTGCTTGCTGCTTGCAGTGCAGAATGCCGTTGATTGGGTCTTTGCCGTTTCCTGTATAGACTGAAGCTTGATTAGGGCGTCAGCACGTTGAAACTCAAGCACATTCATCTTTCCTGTAAGTTCGGCCATTCCCCACACCTACTCCCGTCAATCGCAGTCGATGCCGTTGCTTTTCATCAAGGTTGTCCCGTGAGAAAGGGAAACGTGGTAGAAGTATCTTTTCATTCTCTTCAATTTCTAGGGTCAGTGCTGCCAATACAAATATGATGCAACGTAACTCACCATTTTCTAATGGAAAGACACAGGTGGAATTAATTTTAATGGTATATTTTATTTACCACACTATATCCCAAATACTATAATTTCAACATGTAATCAATGTAACATTAGTGATGAGATAGTTTATGCTTATTTTTTTTATATTGAGGCTTCAAACTCTGGTGTGTTCTTTACATTGATGGCATAAATTGACTGAGACCACTCACATCTCAAGTGCTCGAAGCCACACATGCTTGGTGGCTACTATATTGGACAATGAAGTTATAGATAAATATTTCAGTATTGGCTTTTGAAAAAAAGACTGTCTTTTTAAAGAAGCACTGAAGAGTTCAAGAAAACGGATTACTTTGGGTGAAATTTAGGACCATGTTGCCTGAGAAGAAAAAGTTACGTGAGTTTTTACAGTAGAAACATCTTCAAGATGGTGTGTGAATGTGTGTGTGTATGATGGATATAAGCACAAACATATCTATGTAGGCTTATATTTTAATGTTTTATCAATAAATGACATGAATTGATAACTGGCTTAAATATGTGTGGCTTGAAACTCTAGCCAAAAACCAGTTAAAGGCTAAGAGTATAAGTACTAGGCATTAATACCTAATAAGAATTGCTACATAATGATTAGAAAAAATCGAAAGAGGCCCAGTTACAGATAGCACAGTGGCAGTTGTGAAAGGCTGTGCCCATGTGTGGCCCATAAGTTGTCATGTTGCTGTGTGAGGGAAAAAAAGATCGAGAACGGCGAGTTTGGAGAAGAGGAGAGAACCCAAAATCTACTTGCCGAGACCCCAAATCGATCACATATTCATGTTTAGTATCTAGTACCTTTGCGTTCATTCGGATGGTATCGTTCTCACTGATCTTTGTCTTGCGCTACATTATTTAAAATAAGGGCGGGAATCACACATAGAGAGGGGCTCATGTGTCAACGAGCTTAGGGGATCACAGACTCGAGTGAGACGAGCATAGCACGTGTGGCCGCCCTGCCACACGCAGACCAATCACCCCGCCCTCCCGACCCCTTTCTCACCTGTGAACCAGATGGGACCGCCTCGTTCTCACTTGGCTGCTAATATAAAGGGGCTTGCTAGTGCGTGTGCTCGAACCAACTCAGGAAATAAGTCAACTGCCACCAGTCCCCCACTCTCCCATCCCAAAGTACCAGGTGGCACCAGTCGGAATGTCTAGTCCCAGAACATTACAGCTGAAAGTGATCTGAGAGATCACCAGTCCATCTTCTTATGTATTGGGAAACTGAGTCACAGAGAAGCGTGCCCATGGTTGCGCAATCAATTAGTTGCAGAACTGGGACCAGAACTCAGGGCTCCTGACCCCTGTTCGGTGCTTTTGAGGGAGAAGTTACATAAATCAGGCAACTGTTTTATCAGTGAATGTTCCTTCAGGAAATAAAATCCAGTCTAGGTATTTCAAACAGAGGGACTTTAATAAAGGGAATTGGATACACAAGTAATTTAAGAGCTAAGAAACCACTAGGCAATCAGCGATTATCAATAAGAACATTCCACTGCCGCCTCTCGGGCCGGAGGGATGTTGCAAGATATGACATTGACTGGGGCCCCAGGTTGGGGGCTTCCTGACTGGAGCTGAGAACCTGGAGCGGAGGGCTGTCTGGTGGGAAACGCAGGCACTGTTGGATGAAGCTAGTTAGGAGCCAGTTGGCAAGGGGCATGGGCAATGCAGGGCAGAGCAGAGCAGGGCGAGGGTCGGGCGAACATCTGAGAACAAGTGGACACCTGCTGCCACAGGTGGGTGGCCTTACAAAAAATCCATGGTTTTACAACAGATTTATTACCTGGTTATCTTTTAAAACTAATTTTAGAAATAATCTGTGCACCAAGTTTGCAATAACTATGTTAGTGGAGAAGCCAGTGGAGAAGCAGCCCTTGACGTAGATGGGCATGTTCTGGCCACTCCCATCCCCCATGGAACTTACCTTGGTCCATTCCCATTTGCTTCTATCTGGAGGTGCTGGATTTCCCAGTTTCTTGTCCAAATCCATAGCTTTGTTCTTCTTGGGCAATAAACAATTTCTGTTCTGGCTTCCTGGAAATTACTTCTGTTTGTTTTATAATTTGGAACAACTGAGCTGGTCTCTCGGGCATAGGATGAACCAGAATTCGTGACTGAAGAGGCAGGCTGGCATGAGAGAGGAGTTTTTGTTTTTGGTGGCACAGTACATTTTGAATTATGTCTAGCATTAAACGATGCGTGTCAGGGAAGAGTCAATCTTCCCCAGCCCCGCGGCGAGGGGCAGCTGACTACAGGGAAACATTAGCCCTTTCGACTGAGGGTTTGCTGTGTTCCAGACGCTCTCGTAAATGCTGTACCTCTATTGACTCACTTAAGCCTCACACTCACCATGCTACGTGATACAAACGACGGCTTCCCCGTTTTGCAGATGAGGACCCGACGTACAGAAAGGTTTAAGGAACTCGGCCAAAGTGGCAAGTTGCTAAGTGTTGGGCTGTGTTTGAACCCAACAGCTTGGCCGTAGAGTCCCTCTTCTTAACCACTAATTCGTGCCTCTCTCCGACCTACGTTGGCTGACGCAGTTTTCCCCTGGCGCCCTGGCCCTGGAGCCTTGGGGCGGGCGGGCAGGCTGCCGATGCTGCCACGGGGTGGCAAGTGCCACATTATTGCAGGGCACTTAGTTGCTAATTGCCATTTAATCACAAGATGAATACAATTATTTCTTCCCTCCCTCTACCCCGAGTGCCAGTGAGATGGTAATTGCTTCTGAACTAAGTGCCGAAGATGTGGCTTTGTGCAGAGCCGGAGTGAAATGCCACGATGCTCCTTTGGGCCACCACATTCCTGGCAGAGCTCGTTTACCCACGTGGCTAATTAAACACATCCTTTTTGTGTTTGATGCTCATTCTCAGCTTCCCATTTCCCTTAAATGATGATTTTCTTCCCCTGGAAAATCTGATTCTTAAAAACACAAAATTTGAACTTTGTATTTGGGAAATTAAGCAACCCAAATTTTTGTAGAGGCGACATTAGATTTTGGCTAACAATCGGAACAGAAAACTTTGCATTTGGATAGTTTTAAATTAAAATAAGTTAACCTAGACTGTTTGTTTCTTCACAGTCCCCGTTTATAGATGTTGCATAGAGTCGAAGGACTGCTTTTTGTTTTCTTGCTTAAAGTTTGAAAGGTATAAAACAGTTATATTCTCTGAATTTCTCTGAATATAGAAATGTAACCTATTGGTTTATCCTTCTCTGAGGAATTTTTCCTCCAAGTGACTTGTAAATGGTGGTCTATCTGCTTTTCACAAAGGTGATAAACTGAGCAGGCTACATGTCCAACGTAATGCCATGAATGTAGTCTTGTTTTCTGGCTCTGGCCAAGCGTCACAAATGATACTTGAGGTTAGTAAGCCTCCAACCTTATAAAGACCTAATCAGCTTGGTCCCAATCATGTGCAGATTCAAAATAGGTCACATGAGCAGTAAAGCAGCCAGATGTTCAAAAGCAAGTCTGTAACATCTGTGCATTCACAGGTCCCTGCAGGGGCCTCCTGAGCGAGAGCCACGACAAAGGACTCTGGTGAGGTGGCCGTCCGATTCTAATTGGCTATTGAGGTCTCGGTTTAAGGTTTTTATGTTGGGAGTCTTTGACCATCATTATCTAAGCACCTTAACAAAAAAACCTCCAAATCTCAGTGTTTTTACACAACAGAACAGGGATTCTCAAACCTTAGAGGATCGAGATCAGCTTTTTAAGACACAAAGTGGCAGGCCTCCCTCCTCAGGTTTCTGACTGAGTCTTGGCTGAGGCCTGAGAACCGGCATTTTAACAAAGTTTTCAGGTGATGCTGCTGCGGCTGGCCTGGCGATCACACTGAGAATCGGAGCACTGAGGGATTATTTATTCCTCCCATCACGGACCATGTGGGTGTTTCTGGCTGGGCAGCTCTCCAGCCAAGAGGTAACTCAGGGACTCAGATCCCTTCCCTAGACGCTCTGCTGTTTCCTATGCCCATGGACTTCTTTTCGGGCAGGCAGCTGGTGGGCCGTGGAAGAATGGGAGCGTGGAGGATTGTGCTGGCGGTATTCTAGGGTCTGAAAGTGGGGCACATTAATTTTGCTTTTACATCCTGTTGGCTAGAATCAGTCACGCGGCTCTACCTAGTTATAAAGGGAAGATGGGAACAGAGTGTAGTGGGGTGCTCAGGAAGAAAAGGAAACTGAGTTTGGTGAAAATACAGCTATTTTGGGCCACATCGAAGTTTATAAAAGTCCTCCTTTTTACCTTTCTCCTCCACCTAAGACACTGTGGAAATAGTTATCAATCATTGATTTTGAAAGTTTGATGACGTTCCTTGACCCGCGTGGATACTTTTTGAGGATACTTTGGATACTTTGCTGAGGCTCTAGACCATAGAGTCTAGAGCCAGGGGCTCCCTTGAGTAAGGCCTTGGGTGGGATTCCCAGGTTAGCTGGGGGCATGAGAACAGAAGAGGAAACACGTGTCATCAGTAACCAGAAACCAACGCTGCCACCTCCGTCATGACGTGAATTGTGTGTAAACAGCGGGTCTTCACCTGGGTGTGGTCCTGGTCCTGTTGCCACAGCAGTAGGCAATCAATACGACTTAAAAAAGAGAGAGAAAAAAAAAAGAAAGTTCCAAGCAAAAGTTGAATAGACAACACACAATCTAATTTTAGGCCACAGAAAATAAAAGGTCAGCATAGAATAAGGATAATAAGAACAATAATTCCAGTCATCGTTAGCTAACTTTTATTTCATTTTCTCCACAGAGGATGGCTCTCTTCCAAAGAAATGTTGAGGCCAACTCTGCTTCCTTTTTTTGTGAGCTAACCTTGGCTTCCCAGACAGGCCACAGCGAGGGCTTCCCATCTGAGGCAGGCTCAGTCTCGGACAAAGGCAAACTGATTCCTGTGATTTAGGGACCCCGAGAAAGCTTTTTAATAGGCAAACCCTACCCTACTGCCACTGCATCTGAAATCTCACCGTGAGAGTTTCATGAACGACCATCTGCCGACTCACCTCTCCCTTTTCACATAACATAAAGTGAAGCATTCTAAAGTGAAGAATTCGGTGGCATTAAATACATGCACAACATTTCCCCTCCCTCTAGCCCCTGGAAACTGCCAGTCTGCCCTCTGTGTTTGTGGGTTGGCCTATTCTGGGCATTTCACATCAACGGAATCACAGGACATGTTGTCTTTTGCACCTGGCTTCTCTTACTTAGAGTAACGTTTCAAGGTTCATCCATGTCACAGTATGTGTCAATACTTCATTCTTTTTTTATGGCTGAACCCAAACGTTCATCAGTGGTTGGATGAATAAACAATCTGTGGTGTATACATACCGATTTCTTTTTAAATGATTTTAAAATCGTCTCCTCAAATGGAGGAGATAACACAAAGGACCACTACCACTGGTACCTTACGCAGAATGAGATCATCTGATGGAATTACTTTGAGCTAGAAGGGCCAGGGAAAACGTCAGGGTAGATGGGACTCTCACACTACAGGGAGATGGTGGAGGGATGATTTAGCAGAAATCTGACTCTGGTTCGAGTTCTAGGAAACTATTCCTACGGGGCATCTCTGACGTAAAGGCAACCTTGCGTTGCTGAGTATGGAATCGAAACATGCTCACCGCTCGTTCCCGAAGGGCAGTGTGTGAGAACGGGTCTGCATGAGAGAAGGTCTGCCTTCTCTTTGCCCAGCACACCTCTGGACCACGTCTTCACTGGACGAGTTATTAGCTGCAGAGCACATCATCACCTCATCAGCCCGAGGTAGGTGCAAGCGATGCTGCCGATCGAAGCTGCTTCTGTGACTGTCTGGTGATCACACTTGACCGCACAAGCACGATCTCTACCGAGTGAGTTGAGTTTTACTGCTAATGTGGGACAATAAACTACCTCTGGAAGGAAATAGTCCAAGAGTAAAGGAGACAGATTCCCTCTTCATCTTCATTGGGAGTTAATTTGCTGGCAATTATACTGTCTTTACCATACACTTAGAGTCTCGTTCATTTACACTCCAGGAAGAAGGATGGCTCTTTATGACTTTTTTATTTAAATTATTGATGCTTAAAACCATGAGCCATTCATTTCCTGCTTTCTCAGCATTGGTAATTGACTAGCTGAAGGCAGGTGTGGGTTTGGGAAAGCCGTCTAGCTGGCATGAGGAGTGATCGCTGTGGGGGTCATGCTGTTAATTTTGCCCACAGATAATTATCAATCATGTAACTCTAGTCTCTGTATTGGAACACCCAGGTGGCTTCCTAAGCATGGGTATTTTCTCTAGAAGCCAATGCCAGGATTGTGGTGTGGGTTATCCCACACACACACACACACACATATGATATCTTTAAAGTAAGTGTTGAAGTACCTATAGATCTCTTACTCTACCTTCTCTTTTCTCTCTATTTCCTGTAGATATCTAGCTAGTGGTAAAATCCTGCACCAAATTCTGCTTGTAAGCAGCTTACTCTTTGGAAGATCAAATCTCAACAGCTGCGAAGGGAGGATAGGCAAAGATCATTTAAATGAGGCAAAATTTGCAGACACCAAAGCCTAAAAACCTTAAATTGGGAATGCTCACAATTTGGATCAGATATGTTACTTTATTAGACAGCATGGCATGTGTTCAGCAAACATTTAGAGAGAGTATGTCATATTTTAGGAGATGTACTACGCTCCCCACAGACTCAGAGAAGAATAACGCGAGGTTCTGAACCTTAAGAAATACACAAATTTGTCAGGGAGTATGAGTCTTAAACATCAAGTCCTAGAAGTGAGATAAGTATTATAATCAAAGAGAGAACAGATAACCGAGGGAGTCTGGAGGAGTAAACTGTTCATTTTTGGAGGAGATGGTAGGTGACGAGGGTCCAAGGAAGTGACATTTGAGCTCCAGCTGGAAGGGTAAGGGTGGTTTGTCAGGTGGAGGAGGAGGAGAAAGAATTCCAGGAGTGTCCAAACTAGAAGACACCAGCTGGCTGTTAGTTGGTTAGCGAGAGGCATTTAGAAGGCAATTGAAATCTTCTGTGAGATTTACCTAAATTATATACTTCTACTAATAAGGGAACAATGGTGGGAACATCGAGTGGGGCTAATTCAGGCGGATGTTTCGGAGGTAAGTGATGGCTGTGGGGGAACCCGTGGATGCATGGGTTGAGGGAGTGAGAAAGGAGATAAAGATGATTACGGTGTTTCCAGCTTAGATGAACAGGTGGACACTAAGACCCTTGACAGAAGTAGAGAAGGTTCAAAGAGGATAATGGTAGATTCGACGCTGATCAACTTGAGTATGAACTGCCCAAGAGGTATCTTGGGAGAGAGAGCTGCTCGGCCTTGGGATTGTGCCCCAGTGGTCAGGATAGAAAGCAGCTCTGGTGATCTGTAAGCATTAACACATCTTATTCTAAGTTTCAGTCAAGTAGCATATCTGGGAATGGCATTAGAATTTCTGGCATCTATGCTTAAAATCCTCATTAATGCTTCAATTGTGGTTCAGAGAAGTAAAGTCCCCTCAATAATGCATTAGTACTCTATTTGATGTATTGTGTTTCTACTTTTTTTTTCTTTTCTTTAGCTTCTGGAGAAAGGACCAACACATTTAAATTATATACTTCTACTAATACATCGTGAATCTCTGGAATAGCGTTCATGTTTGTAAAGCCAGTATAAAGTGTTACATAAAAATTCAAAGTGTATTAAAGAGAAGTATCTAAAGAATTATTTGTCAGTAAATCTCTCCCTGACCTCCCCCCTGCCCCCCAGTGTAAGACAAAGGAAGTGGTCTCTAGCAAAAATAACTAGTAGCCTAACAACATTATTCAATTGTTCGTGTGGCGGTAGGGGAGGAGATTGGTGTTTCCAGTTGCACTTTGCTTTGATCTGCCTCTTCTGCTCAGGACATGCTCTGGCTCCCCATGGATAGAAGGACAGCATTAAAGTTTCAGGCCAGTCTTCAATCTTCCACTTGTCTGGACCCCCTTCCCCTGTGTACCCAACCTTGTATAACTAATAAGAATTCCTGTTCAAGCCAGTTGGGTCTTCTCATTCCCACTCAGGTATGACATGGGTGTTCTTGCTCCTGTGCCTGCTCAGGCTCATCTGCATCATCCCCGTGTCCAGAGCCTTCCCAGGACCCAGGGCTCAGGACTTGGCGTGTTATCTGATCAGTGATGTGAAGCCCGTAGCAGTTTTCGGAATGACTTGACATAATGAGCTATGTGTTTTCTTGGGAGAGTCTTTCTGGTAGCAGAGGGTGGACAAGAGATACTTGTAAGCGGGAAGCTTTTCGGGAGGCCTTGTAAGGGGTCCAGGTGAGTGGGGAGGAAGTAGTGACAAGCTCGATTCTAGAGGAGCGGAGTCAAATCAGACATTTCCTAAACAATGTCAACGGTGGTCCTTGGTTGCTTTTTGATTTCTTTTTTAGTTGATGGCAGAGATGGGGACTCTTTTAAGGGAAAGTGGGAAAACAGGAAGAGGGACAGTGAGAAAGAATTCAAATATCGAATCCAGAGTTGGCCAAATAAACTCATGGCATCTGGAATTTCCAGGTGGACTCGGTCAGTGGGAAGCTGAGAATACCACTCTCAAGAGAAGCCAGAAGAAAGGGGTATAGAATAACTAGAAAAAGCACCACAAATATTTGCATGCTAATTGTGGCTTTTGAAGTCTTCGAGGGGGTTTGAAAACGGTTTGTGTTTCACATAGTTTCAGCATTATTCTTGCCGTCATATTTTTAAAATGCTGTTTGCAGTATCTATGAAGAAAACGCTTGCTTAGCAGTCTAACCCATATTAATCACAAATTCCAAATTCATGGCATCAGAATTACAAGAAGTTTCATATTATCCAGTTAGAAGAAGATTCCAGTCTTTGGTTCACTGACTCTGGAGCCACGTTACCGTCTTGTCATATTTGACAATGACATAGCAGACATTCTATCAGAACTTGGGTATCTGGAGAGAGGTTCCAAAATGCTTTAATCCTGTCACAAATCAGAAGCAGCTGCTCCTTATCAAAAGAAAAGCTGAAGTTTGGATGGGCCGCAGGAAAGCAAATGTGACTTACGATCTAAAATCGCAGATTCTGGGGTTTTCAGTTGGCAGGTGTTTTTCATCAAACAACCCCACCCCTGGTTGCGTCTTGTTGGTTTTATTTCTTTAGACTTCTCTCAAACCAAAAATTGCATTTGTGTAATGAACTTTATCATAAGCACTTAGGCATTTTATAGCTAAGGCTAAGCATTACCTTGAGACATTTACACACCGAAGGAAACAGGTACCTGGAAAACGTAATTGCAATAAAACCTGCCCCCTCAGAGTGGTGGAATAACTAAACAGAAACGCTGCTCTCATCAGTCAGTAAAGGACGGCGAGCCTCAGGTGCTGAGCCTACAGACCTGTAGTTTCTACAGTGACATGAAGCCGCCGTAGTAGAAACTCTTAAACCAACAAGAGTATTAGCTTCATTGATTTTCTGAAAATGAGAAAGGAAAAAAAAAACAAAACGATCAGCTAAGTCCAGGAAAGAGATTTAATACAACTGTCTTTTAATAATATTAAGTTTCCTAGAATCAATATTTTCTCCCCCTCATCTTATTCTATGGGTTGCTACACACCAGTTGCTATGTAGAGACGGGGGATCGATCCAAGGCTTACCTTCTTCAGAGACTATTTCAAAGGCCTGCATAATGGAGCATAGATTAGGAAGAGTGAAATTGAATTTTAAATACACTGACATTGTGCTATCGTCTTCATCCTGGGGAATATGTAGAGATTATTCTGGGGTCCGGGAGACCCATGAGGCTGAGGATGACAGCTGCCAGTTACAGGACTGGTCCACAGAACCCCAGTGGTGCTAACAGATGCTGCTACATCCAGGCCGCTGGGCCACCCCTGAAAATACCTTCAAACACTCTGAGGTGCACTGGTGAGTAGGGATAGTGGCATTCTTTACACAGCTCAGCACGGTGGCTTTAAATTGTGCCAGACCCAGCCTGTGTTAACACACACTCTGATGTCGAAGCCCCCTTCTACTCAGCTTTACTTTTTAATTTTATTTTGGAAAATGGAATGAATATTTCTTAGCCTCATGTAAATAACTCTTGATAGAATCGCTGATTTTTTCTTTTTTTGGCAATAGTACTATGATGACATTTTTCATTACTATCTATGGAGAATACTCAGTAATATCAAATTGTCACAAAAATATCCAATACCACAAAAAATATCAAAAAGTCAAATTTTCAGAGAGGATAGAGCACAGAAGTTTTTGAGTGGTGCTAGTCTCTTATTTTAAGAGGTTGACCTGAAAAAAAAATTCTGGAGATTTATCATAATGTTGATATTTATGTCATTATTTCTTAAAAATAATATTCAAATGATCCAGCAATCCCACGCCTGGGCGTTCACCCTAAGGAAATGAGGACTTATGTTCACACAACCACCTGCACACGAGTGTTTACGGCCTCGCTGTTTTTAACCACCAAGATCTGGAAATGAACCAGGCGTCCTTCTGCAGGCCAACAGGTAAGCACATGGCGGTTCGTCCACACCGCGGAATACTACCCAGCACTAAAAAGAAATGGACCGTCCACACAGCAACTTTGATGATTCTCGAAGATGTTTTGCTGAGAGAGAAAGAGCCGGTTTCAAAAGGCTGCATGCTGTGTAATTCCATTTACCGACCTTTTTCAAAACGATGGGCGTGGCCTGGAGAGCAGGTGGCTGCCTGGGCTGGGAGGGGGAGGGGCGTCAAAGTCGGAGACTTTTGAGAGGAAGAGGACTGTCTGGTCTCCTAACCGTGGTGTTGGTTAGGCAACTCTACGCGTGGGTTAAAATGCGGAGAACTGCTCACCAAAGGGGGGGAAAACATCGATTTTACTGTAGAATTAAATAAAAAATAAAAAAATTGCTTTACCTTATTTTTTTAGTTTGGAAACAGCTGCATTTATATTACCTTTCCGTAGAAATAGGTATTAACTATTGTAGATGAAAACCCACGTGCAGGTTAAGGAAACACATGGTCGGTTAAGGAGGGAACCATGGAGCCGTCTCCGTAGGAAGTTGCTTAATGCGTTACTTTCCAGGGGACTCGCACATAGCTTGGGGCCTCCCAGTCATTACTGTGGACAGGTCTGTGCTAGCAGTAATAAGGTGGCACATAGGATGCTTTATAATTCTTAGTACTTTCCCACCTTCTCATTTTAGTACTGTGAAGTAGGTAGGGCAGGAATCCTTAGCAAAGTGTTGTAGACTGGGGAAACTGAGGCACGAGGCGATAACGTAACTGGCCTCAGATCAGCAAGCGTCCAGAGCATTCGACTCCTGAAAATTCAAACTCTAGGGTTTATTTTTAATGAAAAGAAATTTTATTGCATCAGCCTACATCTAGCTGATGTCCCGCAAAGCCAGGAGTCACTGAGACCACTTAAGGAGATTTATGTATGTAGCCAAAGAGCCTTACGTCACAATCAATAAACACAAACAGCAGCACGTCACCTGGTTACCGAACAGTAGAACAGCACAGGGAATTCTAAATTCTCCCTGATCTTCAAATTTTGGGCTTAGCTAGATCTTGAAACTACGTTATCTCACCTTAAAAGATAGAGTGATGAATTGAGGGATTAGTTCCCTACCAGAAACCTGGAATGCTCATGAAACACGCAGTGCGGGGAGAGAGTGGACCTTAGCCATGGTCTCATTTTAAAAAGACAGTTGTAAAAAACAGAGGAGTTTCTTCCTGGACCATTTGTGCTCACGACAAATCAGAGGGCTCTTTGGCCTTAGCCCAGAGGGGCAGCACCAGCCAGGAAGCGCCCCCTGCGTTGGGTATGGGACCAGCATCCCTCTGTGTCTAGGAGAAAGTCACTGTTTTGAGCACCGAAGTTGAGCCGGAGTCCCAGAAGATTGAAAGTTGGGCCTTTCTTTGGGTCTCCTTTTCCGTCCTGACAATTCCAGGGCTCCGCGGTCCTAAACCCTGCGTGAGGAAGGCTGTCGAAGTTCTGCAGAAGGCCCAGGGAAAAGCCAGGGAGCCTGAATCCATTCCGAAGAGTGGACAGTGGCCCCGAGCGGAAACAGAACAACAACAAAAAAACAAACCCAAATCAAAAAAAGGCACCTCTTCTCTTCTCGAGGGGTACGCTGATATTTAGGTTGCAGGATGTCGGGCATTCAGAACTAAGTGAGTGGATGGGTGGGCCCACCAAGCAGCCAGGGGAGGTGGGGCTTGGGGTAGCCTCCTGGTTTTCTAAGTTCTGGGGAAGCAGGTCAAGCTCATAGTTCAGCACGGCTGCCCACTGCTCTTACTTTATGTCGACAGTGTCCTTTCGTGCAATTTATGTCACTGGGACAGATAAGGCGAGTGACTCTCTACCAGCATGCTGCACGTTTTTACTCATTTTTCCATGCCGACTTCTTAGTAGTGAGTTCGTGTGTTTCCCCACAAGCAAACAAACAACTGTATAGAATCAGGACCAACCTGGGGGTGGGTGTGGCGTCAGCTAAGAGGCAGACAGAGCTCCAGTCCCCAAGCAAGTCCTCGATCTGTTCCTCATGTCCTCCGATGGAGGCCGGAACCCTCCATTACTGCCTTAGGGCACCAGGAAATTTACAGAGGCGAAGTGAGTATCTATCTTGGGACTTTTCCTGTGTTCATCTCTGTCCCTCTTTATCCCCCTCCACCCCTTTATCCCATCGCCCCCACCCCTCCCCCCCTTTATCCCATCCCCACTCCCACCCCCTTGTTTCTCTCCCTCTGGTCTTTCTCTGGATATCTGCTTTTTAAATTCATCTCTTTCTTCCCCTGTAGGTGGCGATTTGCAATTCAAACCCACGATGTGCAGTAACTCCTCTCTGAAAACGATTCCTTAAGAAGCTCATAGTATAGGATGTGTATATCCGTGAAAGTAATTTCAGAACCGTTCATAATATTTTCACGCTTATTAGCATTTTCTAAGGCTGGCAGTCCAGATGGAACTTTTCTAGCCTTTCTTCCAACTTCCGCCTCACTCCAAGCTGCTGCCACCATAGATGAGATAGTTATACTTGGACTTGAGCAGCCCGATCCTTAGAGTTATTACTGCCTGTTGGTCGACAAATTCCAGAATGACGACCTTAGAAACATTTAAACAAAATTAAATATTACAGCGCTCCGTGCCAACTTTAACTCGAAAATTACATATTTGTTTGCCGACTCTAACCCATGCCCAGCAGCGTGCCCAGCATAGGCGTCTCCCTGATGGAAACTTCGGGCAGCCTCACCCCGCAGGCTGGCCGAGCTGCCCTTGGTCAAAGTTTTCCTCCCCAGCAAAGCGCTTCACTAATTCAGAGTGTTCCGTCCCAGAGTGCAGGGGCCACCTGCTCGTTGGTTCTGGCCGACGACCACGTAGCAGCCAGGTGATCGCAGCGGCCCGCCTTCGGCTCACGCCAAGGTGTCTTCCAACTTCACTGTCCAATAAACACCAGCTTGCTCTTTGCCTTCCCTGTTCTGGGGGAGAGTACGACATCAGGATTGAAGTTTCACGTGCACTGAAATTTGGAAAAAGAATGAAAATCGATGAAAGTGTCTCCGTATATAGCTTATGCATCCCCGTGGTTCTGGGGATGGGACTTGGCTGAAATGAGTTAGAGTGGGGGATTGTGCAGAAATACGATTTTGTTGTTGTTGCCTTAATAGAGCCTCTGTGGTCAGGCCCGACGCTCTCAGATGACGTCTCCTCTCCTCGATCGTCATCACCGCTGCCCGTCCATGTCAGTTTTTCTGTCTCTAGCCCCTTTGGCACAACGTCCCTTTTCTAGGCTTTTTATTATTTTGTATTGTTCTTTAATTTCTTTACTGGTCATTGTTAATGTGACGGATCCACACTGTACTCAGTACTCTGATTAGGGACTTAAGTCTGAGCGTTAGGAAGGAGTTAGTTCTTTGATCCTGAGTGCTATTTTTTCTGTTAATATGTTTGGATGTCACTTTTTTTTTTTATTGTGGCAAAATACGCATAACATTAAATGTACCATTTTAACCACTGTAAAGTGTACAGTTCAGTGGCGTTAAGTGCATTCGTGATGTTTTGCAACCATCATCCCTGCCTCGTTCCAGAACTTTTTCATCACCCCAAATGGGAGCCACATGCCCTTTAGGTAGTCACTCCCCCTCGTCCCGTCTCCCCAGCCCTGGCAACCCCTACTCTGTGTTCCGTTTCTGTGGACGTGCCTGTCCTGGACATTTCATATAGATGGAATTATACAGCACATGGCCTTTTGTGTCTGGTTTCTTGGACGTAGCGTAGTGTTTTCAACGTTCGCTTGTGCTGCAGCCTATATCGATACTTCTTCCGTTCCTTCACTGACTAATATCCTCATGTTAACTTTTTAATGAAAGCGCCTTCTGTTGCCGACTCAGGACTCTGGCGCCCTGTGCTCCCTAAGGTCCCCGTCTTCCCAGCTGGTTTCTTTGCAAAGCAGAGTTTCTCCTTGGGAGCCTTCATTTTGTTTATGAGATGACGATGGTGCGCACTTTCTTTTGAGCCATAACGGTGCTGGGAGCATAATGTCCCCTGTCAGAGGCAATCCACAGAGAAGTCACACTAACTAGAATTTCCTACCCATGCAGTAAAAGTGGAAACCGAGGTGCAGACAAGTTCCGTAACCTGCCTAACCAGTGTCCTCAGCGAGCGAGGAGCAGAGTCGCACTTGCGCCAAGACTGTCCATTTTATAGCTCAAGCTCTCACCGTCTCTGGACTTTTCTTGCTGCTTTTAAGCTGCTCCAGGTCCTAGAATAAGAGAAGAAGAAGCTAGTTTTCCATCTGGTCTGAAGCCCCAGGAAGTGGACGGGCTCATGCTGTCCACTGCATCGCACTGACTTCTTCAGAACGGATGACAACTGGATAATTTGGTGCTTTTGAGGACACGCCAGAGTCCAGCCTGTCCAGTTTCTTCGTTGCACGCGCCAGAGCCTGCCCTGGGCATTCTTGCCTCTACACTGTTTTCACTCCTCCCCTTCTAGTGAAATCTAAAGTCTTCTTCTGCTCTAACCAAATCTCATCTCCTTTCTCTGATAATTTACTTTTCTGTGCTTTGCGTCCAAGTCCTTATCATACATGGCCATATTATCGTTAATTACAGTCGGATGTGCGTAGTTTGCCTCCCCAGGGAGTTCAAATGCTGCTTTGGACCTCAGTCTTTGTCTCACATTTGTTCAGTAGACCACCCCACGCCCCAACCAACACACCCAACTTTCAGCTCAACTTCAGACATAGAATTGTACTTTGATTTATTAATTCGAAGGAACGGATGAAGGGGTAGCGTTCCACCCCGTACTCCTGACCAGAGACAGGAATTTGAAAACGCAAAGCTACAAACACAAAGTGGGTTTGAAGAGAAACTGCACCAGCACGAGTCTTACAGGAAGTAGTTTTGGGGACTCGAGTCACGAGTCTCAGTGGTCAGCTTTGAGAATGATCAGCAGTGTTTGACCTGAGCCCTCCGCAGGCAGCGGGGGCACCTGGGGCAGGTATTCACCATCACGGCATTGTTAGAAACCTTCAATTTCTTGCTAAGAAGACAGGACACAGTTTGGGAAACTTGGTTTCAAGTCATGTAACCTGATTGCTTTTGAAGAAGAAATTTATTGCATGAGCCTCACTCCTTGAAGAAGAAGTCCTTCCTGTTTTAGTCAATTCGATACACACAGCGGCGGCTTAGCACAGTGAGAGGTTATTGTTTGGCACGTGTTGGCGGGGTTGGGAGCGGTGGGGCTGTGCAGCGCACAGTCACTCCACGCTGTCTGTGGCGACTTTAAGCCTCTCCACCCCCACGCCCACCCCCGCCCCACGCACGCACACGATCTTCGACGTTCCTCCGATGGGGAGATGGCATCTATGTTCCCTCTCCTTGAGTCTTGGCCGGCTTGTTAGTACTTCAACCAACAGCATACGGCAGACATGATGCTGTATGGCTTCCAAGCTGCCTGGGGAGAGGCTATGTGGGTTTTGCCTTTTATGCTAGGATGCTGCCACTTGGAGCCCTGGGCCGCCATGTGTGGATTCTGACGGCCATGATGTCCTATGTCGTGAGCAAGCTTTCGCCACCTGGAGAGGCTACAGCAGTCACTCCACGTAGTGGTCTTCGCCTTTGAGTCATCTTGCCCCCAATGTGAGTGGACAAGCCTTTAGATGATTCTAGATTTTAGCCATTGAGTCTTCCCAGCCTCAGACAGTGGGGAGTATCAACAAATCATTGTCTCTTCACCCTGTTCACATTCTCGACTCACAGAATTCATGAGCATAAGTCAAGGGTTGTTTTCAGCCGTTCAGTTCTGCCGCAGCGTCATGAGAATACCCCCTGTGACACCATCACCGCCACAAGACGCAAAGGGCTTGCTGACGAGGGTAAGAGATGGCGGGAGAGCTGGGCAACATAAAATGCTTGGGCCTGGAAGTAGCGTGCTTTGTATTTCATTGGCCAGGACTAATCACAAGACCAGGCTTAATTTCAAGAGGGTGGAGAAGTGTAATGAGCCCGTCACTGGAAATAGCCCAGGACTAGGTGAACTTAAGTAGCACCCACCTCTGGAAGCAGATAACCCCGTGTCCCCTTCTTCTGCGGACTGATCGTGTCCTTCCACTTTCATGTGTGGCAGCCCGAGCCCCCAGGGTGCTGCTGCTTGGAGGTGGGGCCTTTGGGAGGTGATTAGGTTTACATGAGGTCGGTGGAGTTAGTGCCTTTATAAAAAGACATCTGAGAGCTCCCTCTCCCTCTCGTTGCCATGTGAGGCCACAGAGAGAAGCAGCTGTCCACAAGCCAGGAAGGGAGAGCTCTCACCAAGCACCAAGCGTGCTGGCACCTTGAGTAGCACTGTGAGAAAATACGTTTCTGTGGTTTAAGCCCCTCGCTCCGTGGCCCTTTGTTACGACGGCCCGAGCTGAGTGAGGTGACTCCCACACTGCAAATGCTTTCGAAGACTTACGCAGCCTGCCCAGTAGGTTTGTTGGGATCTTCCGTAGCAAAGGCACAAAGCCCACATGGTTTACGATCCCCCTTACCTCCCCATTACACTATGTTACCTGAGGGAGACCCATCCTATACCAGAGCATGTGTGTTTTACAGGGAGATCCCAAATAGTCCATAGTTCACAATTCCCTGACTTCCCAGGTACATTGATGTACTTGATGAATGCAGAGGGTCCTAACCTTTTGGCAAGTGACATGACTTCATAGGCTGATGGATTATGATGTGCCAGGTACCAGCACGTCATAGCATTCTTCTGTGAGATTCAGTGTCGTGCTCAGCTTCTTCTCAGAGGCAAACACATTTCTATAGCACATTCTATTCTCATCTCGTTTCATCTGTGACATCCCTCTGGGCAAAAGAAAAAATACCTTGAACGATCAAAAAAACAGGTTAATTCATCTAATTGCCATCAATGCTGATCCATCTCCTAGTTAATATGTGATATATTAAAGGGGGAAAGTTACATTAAAAATGACCCAGCAAATGGTGAATTGTACCAAGCTAATTTTAGGTACTTGTGATTCACCAGTGATATCTTATTTTTGGAACAACATTATAAAGTCCTCAGAGGCTAATGGACGATCACAAATGGATTTGCTGTGCTTTGTTTAATCATAGATAACAGGCAACATAAATATAATGCTAGTGTATGCTAACGGGCTGAGCCCCTGCCAAGGGCCGAGAAGACTTGCCTTTCAGATTGTCTTTAGACAACTGAAATTCTGCATCCAGTGAAGGTGCCATTTTGAAAGGACGAACTCTCCGCTTACAACAAAATTATACTATGGAGAAAATATCGACAGCCACGTGAATCCTGGGCTTGTGCGGGGCGTCATGGAGTGCACACACGGCCAGGCTTCTTCCCCGCTCTGCCTGCAAGTGCACTGTTACCAAAATCAACGATTAACGGTTGAAAAAGTCTGAAAAAATGGATATCCCTTTGACCTTTCTCAGGTTTGTCATTTAGTTGACATACCCATTACCTCAAAAATCAAACGTGTTTGTCTAAACATTATTCTGATGCTTGCTTTGGGCACTAAAGGGCAGACAGCTGACCACGACCCGCTGACAGTGATCAATTCTGCTTCGGATCTTGTCACTTTCCCTGTTTATTCTGCTATCAATCTCCCCTTGGCCTGCCACCACGGCCGCTTTCTGCTGCTCAGGCGCTTTTAAAACTAACAATAATCCAATTTAGAATTGATCAATGAGAATGTGTGGTCAGTAAGCAAAATGACAAAGTCTGCAGGTGACCGCTGACCACAGTCACGAGTTTAGTTTATAGGAATGGGGCTGAAGGCAAATTTTAATCAGCTAAATCCTAAAGGCATTCCAGCCTCTTGCCTGTTTTCTTGTTTTGTTTTGTGAAAGTCAGATTCTCTAAGTTTTACCATCTTTCTTTGAAATGGGGGAATTGGCCTGTTTACCTTGTAGTAGGAGCAGGATCGTCTTCTGGAATGGTCTGTGCCTGTGCTGTCAATGTGATGGGCACCAGCCACCTGTGGCTAAACTTGAACTATAGCTCAGGCAACTGAGGAACTGCATTTTACAATTTATTTTATTTTAATTAATTTGCGGTTAAAGTTAAAGTTACGTGGCTAGTGGCTGCAGGACTGGGCAGCGTAATTCTAGAATGTTGAGATTTTTGTGATAAGGAGAGGCCTGTGATTGCCATTTAGAGTGTCACACTGTCTAGACACCCTGTATCAGCAGGTCACAGTCTCTGGCCTACAAACCGGGCAAGAGAAGTTAAAGGAGACATTCAAAGTCTTCCCTGCATCCCAAAGGCAAAGTCAGGTTTAATGAAGGCACATACCCTGGTCCATGGAGGGGCGTTCCTTGATTGGCTGAGGGGGCCTGGATGTTGGTCTGCAGGGGGACATCTGCCTCGCAGAGGGAAGTGCTTGGACAGGACAGGACAAGTGCGGGAGGGACAACTGGGTTCCTTTTCCCAACCCCAGCCCCCAAGGCAAGTCCCTGTCTGGGCCGCATCCAAGACACAGGCTCAATTGGGTTCCCAGTGCCAAGTGGCTTCTTGGTTCTGGACATGCTCAGGCCCCTCGCCGGGGCCCTGGTTTCTGGCTTGCAAATTGCCTGCACCCCTAACCCTGCTTTTCTCGCTTCGTGCCTCAACCTCAGACTCCACTTTTGCCAAATCCAGCAGTGGGAGTCACTCGATAAATTTCTTAAGATGATCTGAAAAATCATTCCTTAAAATGATTTGCAAATGTTACCTTCAAGCTGCAAACAGTTGAAAAACTAATTGCTAATGAGATGAGGACCACGTAAGACGTTTAGGGGTCTTCTTAAAACCATGAAATCAATTTACCTTTTATCTCTAGGTAGATATATGTCAAAAGCTAGATTAGATTTTTTTAAAACCTCATCATTTATTTGAATTTCAGCCTTTATGGGGGAAATTATGAACATGTAGAAACACTTTATGAGGGTTGTGGTATAATCGACAGAGATTTGAAATGCTGTACCAGATAACTATTTTCTTGGAAGGAAAGTGGTCTGGGTATTCTCTTGAGGCAAACTCCAAATCTATAATTCTTGTGTTATTTAAATACCAAGAACAAAAATTAAAAACAAAAGCTAGTTTGAATTTTTTTTAATGGGAAAAAATTATTTCCTGTAATTCTTAAGTAGGAAAAGAGTTTAATTTTGGGCATTTACAAAAATTTAGTTTTTAATAAAGCTTTATGCAGAATACTATAAGAGCTGGACAATGACAACAAAGGACATTTTATTATTAGAAGGTATTTGAATTAAAAAAACATATATATATCTCATTCATGGTTCCATTCTCCAAAGATAGGCACCGTTAATATTTTCTTGTATTTCTAATGATTATTCTATTTGTATTTCAATCTAGATTAAATAAAGGTCATGCATGCATATTCAATTTTTATCTTGCTTTTTAATTTAACATTAAAATGTATATTTTCCATAGATTTCATATTCTTTAGAAACGTAATTTTTAAAAGTTTTAAAAAATTTTAAAATTTTTAAATTTTAAACATTTTCACATCATAATGGAGTGAATATACATAATTTACATAATTAGTATGTTTTTTGTCTGATATTTAGATTTTTCCTGATTTTGTTTGTGTGTGACTATTATAAATAATGCTTCTCAATATTCGGGATTATTTTCTTAGGCTCATTCTCAAAAGTGGACTTACTGAGTTAGAGAGTATAAACATGATAAGGCTTTTTGCCAAATTGCTTTCCAAAAGGATTATGCCAAAATATCAGCAATATTCAAGAGGACCCCTTTCACAGTCTACTCATCAACAGTAGATATTATTATTAAAAAAAAAAAATCTTTGCTAATTTGATAGGGGTCAAATGTTACTTCATTGTTATTTTAATGTACCATTCCTTGATTACTAGTGAAGGAAAGCATTTTCCACACATTTGTTGATTAGTTTTATTTCCTTTTTGGAAATTGCCTATTCACATCCACTGTGAATTTATCTATTGGAGCCTCACTATTTTAAAATTCCATTTGATTAACCTCTTTATATATAAGGATATTAGTACGTTGTCTATATAGTATTTTCTGTGACTATTTTTCCCCAAATATAATCTTTGCCTTTTAATTTTGTTCTATTTATTTTAGATAAACAGAATCTTCAATTTTTAACTTAGTAAGATATATTAATGTTTTCATTCTATGTTTACTAAATTGTACCTTCCAATAACGGTCCATTTAAAAAAATTTTTTTCCTGGTTTCTTACATGTTGATATTTTATATTTAATTTAAAAATTTCCTTGGAATTTATTTTGGCAACTTATTTTAGATGAGAACCTAAATAGATATTTTTTTTTCATCAATCAATTGCCCCAAGGGGACTTATTTATGTAATGACTTAACTCTTCTCTTTCATTTAAAATGTTTCTTTTACCATACATTATATATAAATACATAAATATTTATTATTAATCGATAAAATATGTATAAAATTTAAAAGATAGCCTGTTTCTTGATTATTGTGTTCTGTTGATTTTCTTTTTAACCTTGTTCCAGAATTTCACTGTTGGTCACTGGCTGACAGGTCCAGAATATTCCTGATATCATTGTTTTTTCAAAAAGATGTTTTGTTTTATTTTATTTCGGGTGCGTATGCATATTTATGCCATGGAAGGAGTGAGTCTTGATTACTAACGTTTTAACCGACATAGTTTGAGTTTTACTTTTTCCAAATTCTTCCCATGTCTCAAGACCAGAGCAGATCCTTCACCCCGTAGAGCCTTTGCTGGCCCTTGTCGGTGGCAGGCTCTCATCCCTTCTCTTACCCCTGCGTGGCTTCATCTGTATTTCTCCTTGAGCATCACTGCCTGCTACCTTATGTTACAGTCATTTGTGGGCAGGTATTATTTTCATCTAATCATGTGTCGGTAGCAGGCTGAATAATGACCCCCAAAGATGTCTATATCCAAATCTACAGAACTTGCTAACGTCACCTCACATGGCAAAAGGGCTTTGCAGATACGATTAAGTTAAGGATTTTGATATGGAGAGATCAGGCGTCAGCATGGCTGGGGTCCTTTTGGTTTTTTGTTTGTTTTCTGTGTTCTGGTTTTATCCCCATCAGACATTCTGAACTTCTGACCTCCCAGAATCGTGAGAGAATACATCTGTGGGGCATTTTTGGTTTTTGAGCCACTAAGTTTGTGGTAATTTGTTGTAGCAGCGATCAGAAACTTATACACTGTTACTCCCCGCACCCTGAAGGCAGCGGCATACGTCACCAGGGACCCCTTCAAGTGTGGTCCGGAGAATTGTTCCTTTTGGGGGATGAGGGCCTGGGCCATCCAAATCTAACCTGAGAAATGATGCATAGAGAGAGTGGTTTCTGGTTTTCTTCCACTTTTAAGAATTTGGTCCAGTTTAGGATCCAGGAGCAGGGCTGACTCACGTGATTCTTTTCCCTCTGGGGCCAGTTTTGTTCACAAGTGAAATGATTTTAGCACATCATTTATCAGTCTCTGTGAGATGAATTTAAAAGCACCGTGGCCTAGAATTCTACTTTATATAGAAGTTACTTCCGGGATTACTGCTGAAAGCCATAAAATCAAAAGAAGTGAATTCAAGACAGAAGCTTGAATAACTAAATTGGTATGTTTTTACTAAACATTCTTATTTGCAGCTTTCCTATTGTATCAAGTGAATGTAAACACAGGTTATTGAAACTTAGCAACACTATTGCTTTTTACGGCATATATTTATTTAAACAAATGCTTTCTTTAAACTTCATTTACCTTTCTAATCTCTTTGCGAGTAGAAGAGCTATTCTACACATTGTCCTGAATAGAAAAGAGGACTAGCAAAGTAGAACCATTTATCCAATATCTTACTCATTTATTTATTCATCAAGATTGTGAGAGGCAGCAAAATAGTAGGCATTGTGCTATGTGTGTAGTGATTTGAAGGTGAATGAGACAAAGTCTTGGCTTTGAAGGATTTCACAAAAAGCAGGAAAAATGAGCAAGGAAACAAATAGATTCAATGTATTCGGAGAGGGGCTGTGTTAGTGGAAGGTACATACAGGATGATGGAGGAGTGCAGTGGTTTTCAAACTTGGTTGCACATTAGAATAACCCTTAGGAGTTTGTTTGTTTTTGTTTGTTTTTTAAATACTCAGCTGTAAACCTCGCCTGGACTATGTGAATCACAGTCTCTGTGTGGAAGCTGGAATCAGCTGGGGGCATAGAGGAGGAGGAGAAGGATGAGACACATAGAGGGATCTTCGTGAACACACAGAGCTTTAGGAAGCAGCAAGCGGAGCACTGACCTAATATATGATGCATCCTCCGTCCCTGTGGTCCCCATGCTGGCTGGCTGAGGGCTTATTGGACAGGAACCTTGGAGGGGAACGGAAGTATGTGGAGGCATGGGTGGGGGTGGCGGCTACTATTTGCCAAGTGCCTCCGCGTGCCACGCACTGTGCTGGCTTCTCACACGTTCTCTCATTTAGTAGTTGTGAGATGTGCATCATGTGTCATTATCCCAATCTTACAGAGAAGGGACCCATGGCTTGGGGTGATTGGGAAGCTTCCTCATCATCCCAAGGCTGGTTCGTTTCCGAGCAGGGAGCCGACCCCTCATTCAATGTTGTTTCCATACCCTGGGCTGCCCTGTGTAATTGAGGCACATGTGGTAAATAGTGGAAGAAATGCCCAGCTCTGGGGCTTTACTAAGAAGGTTAATGTTTGCACTGAGTCTTTTCCCAGCGGGGGATGGGAAGGGGAGGTGGGGATCGCATTCTGGAGACAGACAGCCAGGGCATGGCTCAGATGAATGAAGTGATAACAGCTTTTGCAGAGGGAGCCGAGCAATCTGGTACCTCTCAGCATAGATCGATGTGGGGGAGAAAGATGACAAAAATCTGTTTTATGAGTTATTAATCCGCATGTTAATAACAATATGTTAAGACTCTAATAACCTCACTTCCTCTATGAAGTCCTCTGTGTCAAAAACCGTTGTATGTTACGACTTGTAATGAAACGTGTGGGGGACAACACTCCATTTTGACATTCTAGCTGGTCGCTAGAACTTTTCCAGGCTACTCGCTACGTAGGGTTTTCTGAGCTGGTGCCTCTGCGTGATATCAGAATGACTATCAGACTGGGTGATATCAGAATGTATCCTTTAGTTTTCCAATATGCTCAAGAGACTTGTTTCTTTTAACAGCTTTAGGGTAGATGAGGGGAAATTGCGAATATGATTATTTGAGAAATGTTCTATTTAATTGCATTTCGTCTGCCATTTTCTTCACTCAGTTGCAACTCTTAGTCCGATGTGGATGAAAGTTCTTGCAAGAGGAAAGTTTTTATATAATTAACATAAGTAAATTCTGTATTTCTGTGAATAACCATTTTCTCCTGGGAAAATATGAGCAGATCTTAAACTCGCTCTGGGTTCCAACCGACTCTGCCCTTCAAAGGCTGTGTAGTCATTTCTGAACCCACACACACACACTCACGTCGCTACACACATACTTATGACCTACTCAATGGACATTGGCTTGTTGTTAAGATAATAACCTCTCCACAGGATAGTCTTCCCTGAAGGCCTGGTCAATACATTTATAGCATGTAATTAAACCATATCACTTCCGTGACAGGAAATTGATGGCCTTTTAATTATTTCAAGATAACCAAATATGCAATCATTTTCTCCTTCAACTAGGAGAAAACAGTAAATTGTGAATAAATTGAAAGCAGAATATAAATCCTTGTTTTGTTCATATGTTGTACTTCTGTGCTCTCGTTCTGCAAGACATCATTTCAAAATGCTTTTCATGGGATTTGGGAAAACTATTTAGAAAAAAACTGTTAAAAACAGGAGATTAATATTTAGTAAACAGTGTTTAAAAGGTGCTTGATGATTATTGGATTTAGAAAAGATCTATCACTACAACTATGACATTTTATATGGTGAATAAACGCACAATCATTTTTAAGATTGTCTGGTGGGAAATATATGGCAAGTAGCATTTTAAAAGAATGAACGGAGATGAAGGACACTTATAAAACCAGAGCGGGAGACCAGGGCTCATTCACATGGGACGACGGACTTACAGAACACTTTTATTGCGTGTCATTTTGGGAGACATAGTGTGATCAATCTTTACAGGGTCCACACTATCCAGATCAAAGACCAAAACCCAACAACATGTGATAGGTGTGAGTGTCCTTGTGGCGATAAGGAAACATAATATTTCAAATGACAATTATTTCACGCATTGGAATGACATAGCTTTTATATGTCTAGTACAGCAGATATTCCCATATATGTATATATATTCCCATATATATATATTCCTATATATAGACATATGTTTTATAACTCCCTTGAATAAGAAAATTCTCAGTGTCTACACTATGTCTATAAACAATTAGAAAAATCCATATAAACGAGAGCATTATCTTTTCAGTTTGGTACAATAAAACTGTGTTATCTCTACACATAGGCTAGAAAACTGTGTTCTCTCACCATCTTCTACTAAGGGAAAAGCGAATCTGTGCCACTAGTTGAAATATTAACTACTTCATCTTCCACTGAAATTCCAGCCAGCACAATTAATGGGGAGTGGGACAATTTCACTAGAAACACCCTGTGGTGAGTGGTGTTGATTTATAGCTAGACATATTAAATGTATAAGTCATGCCTCAAAGCAGCTCTTTACTGGATATATTTTATAAGTAAATTAGTATAGTGACTTGCACATGTTATATTTAAAATTTTCCTTTCTCGGAAAAAAATCTTGCAAGTATGTCCTACACCGTTTCTTCTGTCGAGGCTTCTCTTTAGAAAACAGTTTGGAGTTTTACGGATTTTTCTCTAATGTTAAGAACATTAGGAATATTCAACTGTTGAAAGGACGCGACACCGTTCTCTGATTTTTTATTGCGATGACCCTGTGTGTTGATTTGGAGCATACGAGCAGGTTATTGTCACACTCCAGACAAACCGGACAGGTGAAGGCAGAGCAGTGACTGGAAAGTGGACCCCTCACCCCTTAAACTCCACAACCAGAGCATAAAGCATTCGAGGGCACGGGTAGATCAGATTTTTAAAAAATTACTATTAATGCAACCGCGATCAGCACTTAGCACACACGTAGGAGGCCCTCAGTTAAATCCTTTGTTTTAACTTTGTTTTGCCAATAAAACTTTCTTGAATGCTTGACACTCTGCTGAGGCCTTGGGGATTCAAACTGACTAAAAGAGGATTTCTGTTTTTAAGAAGCTGCACGTTGAGCGGAGGAGATGTCTATTATCTTATGAAGTCTGTGTAAGAGGAGAGATTTATACATTAGAAAACTGAAGAGGGCATGATCCATCCTGCTCAAAAAGGAAAGGCATGTTCAGTTAGCAGTGAGGTTGGAGTTGGGTCTTAAGAACTTGCCAAGATATTTATAAAGAAATAGCTATGACAGTTGAGGTTCATCCACACTTTTCTGTGTTGTTTCCCTCGAACGAATTTATTTTGTGAACTGAGGGACTTTGATGTTAATGAATCTTTCCTGTATTATCCTAGTCACGTTTTAATAGAGGGTAGACTACAATTTCTTTTCATGAAAAGAGCTGTGTTTAATAGTTTAAATTTTACTGCATTAAAATATTAGCGACAGTAAAATAAGCATGGAATTTTAAAAAATTTTACTAGAAAGTTCGTAGCTTTTAAGAGGTCAAGGCAGGGTAATGTTAAACACGAATGGATAGGGAACACTGGTTAAAATGGATTGAAACACCATTTTAGTCTGAGCTGTATATTTCCTGATTAAAAAAATTATTATCAGTGACCTAATTTCCTATGTATATATATCAAATGACACCTGAATCATGTTAAAGCCTTAACCTTTTTCCATTTCCTGTTGTAAAACTGCTTGAATGTGACATCTTTTTAAGTGAGGTTGAAATTGTTTTCCCTTGTGATGTCAGAATTCATATAATGCCCAAATTGATGCTCGGTGATATTTATCTTAAATACCTCATTTTCTAAGATGTCTCTTTTATTTTAAAGAGGAATAGAATTCCATTTTGGGTCTCTGGATAGCTAAAAATCATCACTTATTGTGATGTTGATTATTTGAACACCAGAGTACTGCTGACTGGGTAGGTAAGAGGTGAATGCATTGGAAGCCTCTAGCCAGATACTGAGTGTTAGGTCCTAGGCTGGATGGAGCAGTATCAGGTGCTGATAGGGTCTGTGCTCCAGCCTGTCTGACTCTCCCACTGGGTGCTCAGGGCTCCGTACCGGTTCCTCCCCACCCCCCTCAACAACCTTGGCTCTATGGGGTATGGTCTTCTCATTATTTTCTCAAAACTACTTGCTCAAATATCTGTCATGGTCCATCTTGAATATATCCTTGTGTCCCACTGATAATTCTTCATTGGGACAATCGTAATGAGCACCCATGTGTGCCAAGTACTATGCTAGGCTACAGCAGTGAAAAATCAGACAAGACCGTGGACTCTCGTGGAAATAAATGATAAGAAAGGAAACCGAGAGGGACTAAGGTAATTTTGGATTGTAGTAAGTACAAAGGAATCAGATAAAATAAGGTATCGATGTAATCATGAGAAGGGGGCTGCAGGGGAGGTTTTACTCCAGACTGAGGCCAGGGAAGCCTTGTCCGGATGGTGATAAAGGAGCCAGCGAAGTTCTGGGCGAAGAGCTTTTCAGGTGGAGGGAAATGTGGGAGCAAAACCCTCGAGGCATTTGGAGGAAAAGGGAGAAGTCTGTGTCTCTGAAACCTAAAAAGAAAGGGAAAAATGATGTACCGTGAGGCAGACAAGAACCAGTTCTTATGGGTCTTGATAAAGGAGTTTGGGTTTTACTCTGATGGTGACGGGTGACACTTGGAGGCTTTAAGCAGGGGAGCGACAGGACCTGTTGGAGGATTCTGGTTGCCCCTACGGAGAATGACTGTCAGGTAGAAGAGGAGAAGTGGGGAGACCAGTTGGGAGCCCCGATGGGCCTCCTGGGAAGGGGTGACAGTTGCTTAGACCGCAGCGGAGGGAGAGAAAGTGAGCAGGCAAGGAGTGTGCTGTGAGGTCAGGGTTGACGGGACTTGTAGATGGTCAGTTATAAGGAGGGAGGAATCAGAGCCCACTTCTCATTTTTGACAGCAGGGTGGTTGGAAACAGGAGCCTGAGGGGAAGCGTGTTGTGTGTAGAAATCAAGACTGTTGATTGAAATTAAGTTCGAGAATAACTTGTAGATGTTCAGGTGCGAATATCAAGTAGGATGTGCCATTTACAGGTCTAAAGCTTAGGCGCTGAAGACAAATAATTGAAACCATTAACATATCGAAGGTGTTAAAGTCAAGATAATGAATGGAACTTCCTAGGGCTAGAGTGTAGAGGAAATAAGAAAATATTTAAGAAAAAAGGTGTTAGAAAATGAAAAAAAAAAAACTTAAAAATATTAGAAAAACAAAATATTTCGAAAACAAAAATACTCTATAATAAAACTTGAAGACGTAAAATCCAGAATAATTCTATAAATATTAAAGAAATTTAATGTTAAAAATCTTCCCCCCGCCCCCCACACAAAAATATTCAGGCTATTTGTAGAACTTACTGGCAAGTGCTACTAATAATTTTAATTTACATTTTTGAAAAATATAGGTTTATTTAGGTATGGCGGGGTAACCGATCAGGAGAGGACTACCAGTGAAAAGATGCTTTGCTATCCCATAGATTCAGAGGAGGGGCACAGCAAGCCGTGGGGGGCCACACGGGGCCACAGTGGGGTTGGTCAAGAGGCTGGGGGCGGGGGGTGGGGACGACTTTGGTAAGAAGCTTCATCGTGGCTTCTGTGGGACAGAATGGGCAAGGCAGGGTAAGCAGGTTTAAGATTGGCTGGTTTGCGTAATTTCAGGAGGCTTTGGGGCATAGGAGCTGTTCTTAATTGTTTGGTATGTGACCTTGGATGATTAGGGCAGGTGGGTAGGGGCTTAGAGTGTGGGAGCCGGACAAGGGAGGTGGTTAGGGGTGCAGACTCTGGATTGGTTGGTTTGTATTTGAAAGGCACTTTTAGAGGGTGAGTTGCTTACTGTCTCTAGGGATCTACTAATCCTGGGACAAGCAGCCCCTCCAGGGTCAGCAAGGCCCCAAATGCTGAAGCATCAGAAAATGAGAGACGTGACTAATGCATAAATAAAGTATTCCAGAGTTTTGAAAAAGTTTACGAAACTAACGTAAACTCAACTAAGCCTCATACGAATGAGGAAGGAAAGTTACAATGCACATTGACTCATGAACATGGATGCTAAAATCATACCTAACGTCGCATTTCTGAGAAATGAACGTTTTGTTTCTTTCATAACAGTCTTTATGCATTTAGGCTGTTTCCTGTGCTTGCTAGAATGTACACTAAAATGTTGGTAGAAGTTGTAATGACACGCTTCTGAATCTTGTTCCTCATGCTTCAACGAGAGCTCTCAATGGTTCACCACGAAGTGTGATATTTGCTGTAGGTTTTATTTGCAGGTTAAAGAAGTCCCTTTTATTCCTAATTTGCTAAAAGTTTTTTTTTTTAATAAATTTACATTGGATTTTATCTCATCATTTTTCTGCACCTATTGCAAGGATCATGAGATGATTTAATATTTAACCTGTTAATATGGTTAATCATATTAATTGATTTTCTAATATGTATCCCACTTTGCCTTTCTAGGATAAGCCCAAATTTATTGTCATATATTTTCCTTTTCTCTCCATTACTAATTCAGTTTGCAAAGAGTTTGTTCAGGATTTTGTATCCGATAAGCGAGTTTGGTCTGAAATTTTCTTTTCTTATAATGCCCTTGTAGATTTTGGTATCATGGTTAAGCAAGACTTTTTCTTTTTTTTCTAGAGGGTTTTATATATGATGGATGTTATATTGTCTTTACATATTTAAAAGAGCTCATAGGTAAAGCCATCTGGGCCTAGAACTTTCTTTGTGGGTAGACCTATGTTCACAGATTCGGTTTCTAAGATAAATATTTTTTCTCTTTCTTCTTGTGCTAGCTTTGGTAAGATGTGGTTGTCAAGGGATGTATTCATTTCATCTGAATTGTCAATTTTATTGGCATCGAGTTTCTCAGAATATCTTTCTATTATCTTTTAATTGTCTGTTTCCTGAGGACGAGGAGAGTGTTCCAGATAAACCACATACAAAGGTCTGGTGGTAAAAAGAAGGGTAGCTTTCAGAGAACTCAAATCTATTGTGTCAATTTCAACATAATACCAGAGTGGATATTAGGAGATAAACAAAATAACAAAACCAACACAAAACAAAACAAAAAACCCATGGTCTTTGCCCCCAAAGAATTTGTAGTGAGTTTATATTGAGATAAGGTTTATACACATTCAAATTTCGAAAGAGAACTATGAGACCATATTTATATCACGGGCTATATGATGGATTTCAGATTGCATACGAGAATGCCAGAGGGAATGCCAGATAAAGGGGAAGCGAATTAATTGTTTAGGTTGCTTAGCACATGAATATCTTCATTTTATGTGTTTTCAGGTCAAATATGTCCTTTGCAAAAAATAAGCAATGTTTGCCAGTTGTGGAAATTTGACCTAAATGCATACCCTTTCAGAAGCCCGCACGCACATATCACCCTTTGGCAAGTTTTTCTTTTGACCAATGGACTCCTGGATCCCTTTTTGTTTTCTCAAAACATGTTTTTTTTTTCTTCTCTTCTAGACACCAATTTAACAATTTTGTAATGAAATAAAACTCAAAACAATCCACCTGTGTCTTTGGCATAACTCAATGGAATTAGCCACAAATATTGGTGTTATAGAGATGAAAAATAGTTACCCAATTATGCTGACGTGAGGGTGCTGATAATTTAATGAATGACCTTCATTTACCTAAGCTTGCCAGCTGGAAGGAAATGATTTTTTTACAAAAAAAAAAATTATTTTTTAAAAATAAGTTAACCTTAGTGTCCTGAGCATCGAGTCTCATGTCTTGTTTTATAAGCAGAATTAAAATAGAAAGTTTAAGATATTTAACTTATGACTTTTTTTTTTTATATCATGGGAAGCTAGGTATAACAGCCTTTACTTTAAAGTTTGGCAAAGTGCAAGAATGTTCCTAAGCTTTTCTTACCCTGCGAAGCTGGACAGGAGTGTCCCCCTTGCTGGGTTCACTGGAAAAGTATTAGTGTGCTAAGAGATAAGCAAAGGGAAGGTGTTGATTATAGAGTTTCTGGGGACGTTCTCTTTGGGAAGTAGATTCTGTTTTATAGGCAAGGCTGGTTCCACACAGAAGTTAGAAGGAGGCCCCGCCTCCCACCGCCTGCTCCGCGTCGTTGGCCGGCGTCCTGAGCTCTGTCATTAGTGGTCTTCCTTGGCCCTCAAAATGCTAAGGGATAATAATCATGAATCTGGAATAAATGATCATTCCAGGAGGAAAGCAAAATAAAAATAATTTCATACACATACTGGATAAATTTATTGCTCATCGACACTAAAATAACTCAATAAATATACTGGGGAGAAAGAAAATTGAACCAATAGGAAGGTGTGAAATATAAGGCAGGCTTTAGATGAGTCTGGAAGAGGAAAAGGAAGATCATTAAGAGACATCCCCTCTGGGCTTTCCACTTAATCTTTATACCAAGGGCAACTGGAAGCATTTAAGCATGGGAGTGACAGTCCCACTACCTGCTAAGTGATGGTCGGAAGGCAGAAAGATAGGAAGCAGAAAGATGAGTGAAGATGTAGAGGATTTCCAAGCAGGAAATGATAGGACATGCCTCAGACGATGGAGATGGATTCTAGAGGTGTGGAAACAGAAAGGATTTACAGGTATGTTAGGGTGACTGGATATGAATGGTGACTGGATATGAATGGTGATGCTATTACAGTAGCTAAGGATGACTCAAGTCTTTCTCTTAAGTTGATGGTGCCATTGACTGGCTTGGAAAGAAGACGGGGTTTAGAAGAAGCATTTGGTTTTGAATACATTGAACTGAGAGGTTTACAAAGCGTCTAAGTGGCATTGGGCCTCATACGACTCCAATAACTTGGTGCTATTATATGTTTTAGAATTTTTTCAATCTGATGGTTATATAGTGACCTCTTTCTCTCCCTCTCTCTCTCTCTCTCTCTCTCTCTCTCTCTCTCTCTCTCTGCCTCTGTCTCTTTTCCTCCTCCCTCCCCAACTCTTAAATTTTATTCCTCTGATCAGTAGTAAAGTTCCCAACTTTTCACTGGTTTTTCATTTATTCTGGTTTTCTCTTCTGTCAGTTGCTTCTGAACTGTCTTTGGCAGATGCTGCAGAGTGCTCACCCAACCAACATTGCCCTTCTTCCTTTCTTGTTAAAAGTGCTCTGATTTGGCTGAGGCGTGATGTGACAATGTCCTAAGAAAGGAGGACGACCGTTCCCTAAGCTCCTGTGGATGAGCAGTGACTGGTGGTCACCTAGTCCATTTCTGACCAACAGGATCTAAGGGAAAATCTGCTTTAGCTGTTTTTGTCGCTCATGTCTTCTTCAGTGTTTATTTGGCTTATAGATGTCGCTCTGTTTATGGTGTCATATGGAGACTTTAAATGTATCAACTATCTTTTCTTATTTGTCATTTTTGTGCCTTGATTAGAAATAATTTTCTATCCTGAGGTTCTAAAACTATTTTCTATTTTGTTCTTTTATAAATGTTAAACTAAAAAAATTAGGTTTTAAATCCATCTAGATTTTATTTTTGTATCTGGCATGAAGCAAAGATTGTTTTGAGTGGGTACTCAGTCAACCCAGAAACAGTTTTTGAATAGTTTGTTCTTCTTTCTGGTTCGTATTACTATCTTTGTTATGTATGGATTGCTCATAGGTACGTTGGTTTACTGCAAATTTCTCTAATCTATTCATTTTGTTTATTTCTCTACCTCTATTTTTTTTTTTTTGCTGATAAGTTGTAGATTCTCTTGAATTTTCTGTGTAAATAATTCTATAGTTTACAAATAATGACAGTTTTATTTCTCCCTTTCCACTGCTTATATCAATTATTTCTTTTTCATGCCTTATTGTGCTGGCTAAGATCTCTGGTACGGAGTTTAATAAAAGCAGTGAAAGTAGGCATTCTTTCTTGTTCCTGACTTATTTTGTTTCTTTTAAGGGATGCCACTAATTCTTCAGCATTACCCAGGATTTGGGTAGCTTCCATTGATGAGATTATTGATCTTTCCATCTTTAACTTTTTTATTGCATTCCTTTGCTTTGTTATCCTGAAAGGTATTGATTTTACCTTTGAATTTTTCTGCATGTCGCGATGATCATATAGTCTTCCTCCTGTAATGTGTTATGAGTTATATCTGTAGATTTTCTAATGTTAACCCAATCTTGTATTTCTTGGATGAGCTATACTTGACCATAATATATTTAATAGTCTGCTAGATTTAGGCTACCAATGTTTTGTAAAGAATTTTTGCATTACGATCATAAGATGGATTGGCCTGTAACAACTTTTTCTTTCAATATCCTTGTCCAGTTTTGGTGCCTAGGTTATATCAGCCTCATAAATTAAAGTATGGAGCTTTCCCCGGAATCATTTGTGTAAAGGAGGACAGTTTGTGCAACATACCTGCAAAGCCATCTAGTTCTTCATAGTCTGTCTCTAGCATTAATGACATTCCAGCAAAGGAGCTCACTTTATTGTGTGAGTTGAAGCTTTCTCCTCAGTCCTTGGCTGGTCTTCTGTCCCCAGAATCTGGGCTGGGCTACAATGAGTCCAGACTACCTCCTTTGACCTCATCTGGAGGTACTCTTGGCCTTGGCCTCCATTTGCTCTGGCCAGGCCCAATGAAACAGCAGTTCCTGGACCATTACATTGTCCTCGCTGAAGGAATTTCAAGAAACAAAGCAACTAAATTAGGGAGAGAGATTCTAAAAGAAGTGTGTGGAAGTAAGGGCTTTTAACATCTGTACACATCCCACCCTACTGAGGAGCATGGAGGTTCCTAACCAAGTTAGAATATGTAGATCACATGCTGAATAAAACTGGACTTAATTTCTCTCTTGGTTTCCATTTTGCAGAGAATTTGAAACAAATTCCAGTTTTCAGAGCCTTTGGCGGGGAGAAAAAGACTAAGTCACATGTTTATTCTTTATCTTGAAAAAAAATCTGTATCAGAATTTTAGCGGTCAAGGGCAGCAGCTGTGTTTATCCCTCTTCATGTCCACGAACCGAACTGAGCACAACGCCCGGTGCGTCAGGTGCTCAGCAAGCAACTGTGTGTTTGGGGATGTTTGTTCTTTTCCACATAACTTACAAAATCAGTGTCAAAATCAGGTTGGGCAATGAATATTCTATTTTCGGGGGAGAAAACTCATTTTATAATAGTTTAAAAGTTCTTAAACAAACATGATGGCAAAAAGACTGAAGTGTTTAGGGCGCTGTTAATACTCCATTTTATCACTTACTTACAAGAGTGTGTTTATTTCCAGCATGAAAATGCTCTTTAGAAAACTGCCTGCATTTCTTAGCTTGGCCTTTTGGTGTCATTCTTAGATTAATCTGAAAAGCATATTAAGCAAGCACGAACTCATTTCCCCAGCTTTAGTTCTTTTTGCTTCTGATTTGAAGCAAAGATGATTTTACCTCTAGTGAAGTTTACTAATCGAATCTTTTTGATGTTATGTTAACTTTTTGATGTATGTTTTATAACTGACATGTGACTGCTGAAGTTTAAATACAATTCAGAGAACAAGAGATAGTAAAGTAAACTTTTATTTTTATGGGTATTTTAGAAAGAGCTTTTTCGGAAATCACTATACTGAAGTTCCTGAAGTTCACTATATATATTGTTAATATACACATGTTACATATACAATTCTAACACATAATTCTAATGTATATCATTATATAATAATGTAACATATAATGTTACATCATTACATATATACATATGCATACATATATATATATATATATACACACATACATATATATGTGTGTTATGTATTTATTGAAAGCAAAACTAGGGTTTTTAAGCCAAGACACTGGTGTGACATGATAGCATCTTTCACACTCCCTAGTTTTAGTCCTGCCTCCTCCCTCTATTAGCCATATTTCTTTTTTGCCCTTTCAATCCATGGTTGGATTGTTGCGTTTACTGGAAATACCCTTAGACCTTAAATAGCTGGTGGTGACATTTTCAGCTGGACTTTCCTCATGTCATTTCTCTTAACCGACTTATTGCCCCACAGTTTCTCCGTGTAGGAAGGGGAAAGGCAAAAACAGAATTCAGAGAAGTCAATTTAGCTACTTATTAACGTCTTTGGAACCGTCAGAGGAAAAGGTGGGAACTAATTGCTCAAATCTGTGTTTTAGAATAACTGTCTTTTCTTTCTGATCTCTGTGACCCCCAGCCTGGAAATATCGAGTTGGTCCTCAATCAAAGAGCGTGTCAAGGATTATTTTGAGAACAAATTGAGGAAATGTAAGCACGAGGCTTTCATCACCTTTCACCACGATTAGATTTATTTGCTCCCCTGTCGATGGCCCCCTTCTCTTTCGAGCTCTCCACTCGCTTTAGAATCAAGGGTGAAAAATGAAACCTTCCTGCTTTTAAGCAAATGAGAGAATGTACATGCCATGTTGACAGGTGCATTTCCTGGGACCATAAAAGTTTTGAGGATTTTTAGAAAAGAACTGCATGACCCTGGCCAGTGAAAAATCTACGAATTCAGAATCTGGGATAAATTTAAAATGCTGGTGAAGTTTATTGATATATTAGGGCTAAAAATAGAGGAAAGGTTTGCCAAGCAAATTAGAAATATAAACACGGGAAATAGTCTTTGCAAGGCTGAAGGCCAACAAATGTTTCTAAATACTTGTAAAACCACTTTGTATTTAAATGCATCTGCGCAATAATGTTCTAATTCCTTATGGTTTTTTAAATCTATTATTAAAACTTTTAAAAATTCTGCAATTTATTTCTAATTTATTTTCCACTCTTT
>NW_006439713.1:5474482-5476179 GCF_000325575.1 Pteropus alecto
ATGAACTTGAAATTCAGCTGAATTTTGTGAAAATGTTTCTCTACTTCAGACTATTTCAAAACTTTCCACCCAATTAGGGAAAATTAATGAGGTTTACTGCACTTTGTGTTGATATTTAGTCACCAGCAGACAGTTGGGCTTTGTTCTTCTCCAGTTAATGTTTGAAAGGAGAGAGTTTTTTTCTTAACTTTCCCGAAGTTCAGGAAAACATGCTTCTAAAAAGATCGTGTCTTGTCATTGGAAGCATCCTCCATTCTCTTGCTGTCAGTCTGCTTTCTTCATCCGTTCCTGATGGGTGCCTCTGTATTGTTTATTCCCTCGCAGTGCTTAAGCAACCTTGAGGATTACAGAAAATGGCGAGGAGCACACCTGAGATTTCTGTGCACCCTCTTCTCTTGGAGGTGAAGCGAGGGAGATCCACAGAGGTAAAGGCATGCATCCGGGGTCTTGCTGCTTATTCGGCAGATCCGGGTCGAGAACCCATGATCCCTAGTCCTAGACTGCTGTTTTTTCCAGAATGGTCATTGCCTTGAGAGAGAGAAAGAGACAGAGACAGAGACAGAGACCCTGAGAGAGAGAAAGAGACAGAGACAGAGAGACAGAGAGACAAACTGGATGAAATGTATATTGGTATTTATTACACTATCCTTGCTGAATGAAATGTATATTGGTATTTATTACACTATCCTTGAAACTTTTCTTTAGGTTTGAAATTTTTTCAAAGTGAAAAGGCTCAAAAAATATAAACATCTTAGTCATATTTTAAAAGCTTGACAGAGTGCAGAAACAGTAAGTTCATGTCAGTTGCTGGGTGTTCCTGTTGTCACCGGAAGGCATATTTGTCAAATAAAGCAGACATTAACTCTCAAAGTTCACAGAAGAGCAAGATTTTTCTCTTGTGATATTTTTTCTCATCTAAAAAATATTATACTCCATTTTGAATCATGGATTTTTTCTGTTGTGTGTGATTTTCCCCCCTAATCATGAAATTTTGAGGCAACAAAATTGATGTTATGCATTTCATTCTAACCAGGTACTAAGAATTTCTAAATGGGCTTTTTCTTGAAAGATTTGTGGCCTAAAGAAACTAATAACTAAAGAAACTAAAAATTTAGTATAGTCCTTAAGGAGTAGTTCCCTCAATGCTGTAAAGACTAGTACACCAAATAATTGTACACAGATTATAATTTCAATATAATCTAATTTTTATATTCTAATTCTTAAATTTCTATAAACATTTATTTGTTTAAAATATTCTCTAACATATTCTCTTAATAGTTGTACCAAGGAATCTTTTCTTTCCATATTAATTTAACTATTAGTCCATTTTAATAATTATTTTAACATAAAATAGAAAATTTTAATATAATTAATCTTTATAGCATTTACTCTTCCCAGTAAAATTCCATTTATTCTTAAATTTAATTTACCGATAGTATTTTAACATATAGAGTGTATGAGGAAATTTCTTTCTCTCCTACGTATATTTGAAACTAAATATTCAGCTATTGAAATTCAAACAGCATGTTATATTAGTCTGTACTCTCCAGAGAAATGAAGCCAGTAAGACACACACACACAGATATAAATATATAAAGAGTTTTATTATGAGAGATTGGGTCATACAATTATATAGGCTGAGGAGTCCCACCATCTGCAAGCTGGAGGCCCGGGAAAGCTGGCGGTGCATGTCCAAA
>NW_006439713.1:5476388-5511340 GCF_000325575.1 Pteropus alecto
TCTGTAATGGTCCAGTTATCATAATAATTACATATTTATATTAAAAGTTTACATTTGAAATGCAGTAAGCCTTATAATTAAATGCTAGCAACCTTTGTCACAATATTATAATATTTTAAAATTAAATATTTTAATTCATTGTATATTTATAATTTAAATATAAAATCTAGGTTATTTAGATTTTAAATATGAAAGTAAAATTATAGACATATTATTTGGAAGCACATCTGATGATCAGAACATCAGATGTGCTGCTTTGGCATATTTATTTTGAGCCGAAGGCAACTGAGAAACAGCAGGTGCAGGAAGGGATCCTCACCCTCACCCTTTCTGCCTAGAAGCAGGACATAAAAGTCCCATGAGAAAAGAACCTTCCTGGTACCAAGAATAAGGGACATTCTTATCATGGGTGATGGGGTGTAGACGCCAGGATGAGTCTGTACAAACAAACCTTAGTAAAATGATCCTCATCTTCCATGGGTTTCCCCTCATAAGTTTCCTACTTCTTTCCCCGCAATTTACCACCCTGAAAAGCCCAAATCCCTTTTCTTCGCCTTGTCACTTATTGTTAAAATGATATGTAAGCTCCTGAGTCTAACCACTTCTTTGAGGTTTTCACTTCTTATCTAGGAAGCCCTCTGTGTCACATAAAAAATACTCACATCATATCAAATTTGTATGCTTTTCTCTTGTGAATCTGTCAGTCGTTAGCTTGATTTACATGTCCCAGTCAGGAAACATAAGAGGGTAGAGGAAAAGTTTTGTCTCCCCTACAGAAGCGAAGAAAGAACCGTGATTGAGTCAAAATTCCAAGTCGCTAATTATTCTTTTAAGACACTTTGAGAACTAGGACCATATTCAGAATGGGTAGCTCATTTGGTCACTGAACATGTTCAGATTTCATTTTCAGGATAAGTAAAAATTGTCTTTTGATTCGACTTCATAACCATTATCAGTTAGGATAACCAGTTGGAATAATAGGAAACATTGACAGTGGCTTAAACTGTAAGAACCCTTATTTACGTTACAGAAACTCGAAGTAGGCGGTCCCAGGGTAGGTTCGATGTCTTGACAATGACTTCAAGCTTTTTTTTTTTCATCTGACACCTTTGAAGCGTGAGAAATGCCCCCGCCTTCCACTCACTCTCATAAGATGGTGGCCCCTGCTGCCACCACTGGGTCCCCTCAGACCTACCATGTGGCCACCAGTGGGAGGAGCAGGTACAAATATATTACTTGTCAGGGAGGAAAATCTTTTCCAAAAATCCAGAATAGATTTCTTACATCTCTTTGGTCAGAACAAGGTCAAATGGCAACCACTAAACCAATCACTGGCAAAATCTATTGGGAGTGCCGCCATTCAGTTAGACCAGCTAAATCATTTGGGGAGACATATTGCTGCCTGAACGAAATCAGGCTCTGTAGACTAAGAAGTGGCTTCTGGGACATGTCCAGTGTCTATGCTGATCAGTAATTATAGGTTATTCCAATAATGCCCTGACTCGTCAATGCTTACAGTGTGGACCTTTTATCCTGAGACAATGGTAGAACAGAGAAAAAGATGAAGCCTGCCTTAAATCACACGAGCTCTGTGTCCCTGAGTGAGTGGTTGCTTTCCTGGGAGTCAGCTTTCTTATCTGTAAAGTGGGAATAATAATAACCCTAACACGTAGGAGTTGGTGATGAAATGATGTGAAATAACACGTGGAAAGCACTTGGCAGTGTCTGGCACATGGTGCTTAATAAAAACAGGTATCATCACTCTCAGAAGGAGGAGATCAGGCTTCAGCCGCGGCTGATGTGAGCCAGTCAGTTTGCACGTTTGTCGCTGTTCCTCAACGGCTTGGAGAGCACGCGTTTGAAGTGCCTCGTGGCGTAGCCGTGAGGAGTAAGTGAGCTTCATGCAAGGCGCTTAAAGCATCGAGCACGTGGCTGGCCCACACCTGGCGCTCATTGAATTCTATCTGGAGTTGAGCCGGCAATCACATGACTGGTCTTTTTCTGACAGTTACATGAACGTGGTGACAGGTGATGCTGAGGATGGGCCCTCCTCCCCTCTCATCCTTGATGCCCCTGGCGTGGGTCTGCCCTTGTCTGCCTGTTTGTTGCTCTGTGTCTTTAGAAAACTGGCAAGGTCTGGGCTTGCACGTTGGCATCCGTGAGGGGAAAAGTAAGCCACGCGGCGAATCGATGCTGAACCCCTCTCAAGCCCCAGGCTGTTTTCCTCACAAGATTTTGAAACTGACTTTTGGAGTTCTGGACTTTCCCCTTTTTTGTACCTTGGCCTCCCATGTCACCAAACAGGCAAATCCTGAGAGAGTGTGCAGGGACTGGGCCCTTGAGATGTCACGCTACACTTTTCAGCCATTGGAAAAGAATGTGGTCCCGTGCCTTTGTCCACTGCTTCGTGGGGTGCAGGGCTCCGCACCCCAGCTGTCACATTTGGGCCCGGGCAAGAAGGCTGGGTCTCATGTTTCTTTTTTTATGAATGAAGCCTCGTGGAGGTTGAACAAGTTTTCTCTTTAGTGCTTTATTAGGCGTTGGAGCCAGCAGTCTGATCTAAGGGTCCCTATATGCTCAGGGGACAGTGGTTTGATCACCAGGCAAAGGGAACCTCTTTCATTTTTTTCTTTTGGGTTTCTATAAACTCATACATTTTCTCTATTATATATAATTACAGAATTAAAACAAACTCCACCCATATCACAGCATTACCCAGGCTCCCAATTTATGGATTTTAGGGCAAAAGATTGTCCTCAAGTCTTTCCTTTCAATCGTTGGTGTGGCAGACACCCTCCCAGGGTGAGAGACTTCTGAAGCCTTGACAGTGAAAAACAAAGGTTAGTTCACACCATCTTGTGAGTCAAACGAATATTTATTTTCACAATTAACAGATGGTAGAGAGATAAAACTGTGGGTTTTATTTTGTTTTTACTTCCTCCAAAAACTTCCTAGGCGTGGAAGCTAGCTCCCTGCAAACTCTGAGCTATGTAATAAGATCTTTTGGAGTTTTTTGAAGTTTAAAAGTAAGGGGGTAAGACCTTGTGGCGATAGAGATTGAGGAAAGATGGGAGAAGGGGCTCCCAAGTTTGAGGTTTAACTCAGACCCTACTCTTGAAGGGGTGCCATAGTTGGCTTGTAGCCAGATGGTGCAGACTCTTGGAAACCTGGGGAAACAGACCCCCGACTCCTGCTGCTTCCTAAGAGCCACTTCCAGAAGCTTCTAAGATTCAGGTCCAAGCACACTCTCTACCACCCACAAAGCCTGCCCTCCAGGGGTGAGATCACCCTTCTTAGGCTGAGCTGGTGGAGTGCATACAATGCCCTGACGAGTTGCTTAGAGTGTCCTGTTCCACCGGGGGTCGCCTGTCCTGGAGTCATCCCTCCACCCAGCTCCCATCAGTCCTGGTCAGCTCAGTCTCGGCCAACTCAGACCCTGATCCTCACACAGAATCTCTTGTGGTGTCTTCCTCCAGGCCCCTGGGCTGGAGACCAACTATGGCACTCCCTTTGTGACCCACGTGTGCTCTCGAATGCTGCTGACACCTTCCTCATAACCGCTTACCGTGAGCACTGGTGCATCTGTCTGGCATAGCAGCACATGCACTCTGCGGGGCTGGAGGCGTGTTCTGGTCACTCGGGGTCCCCAGCGCCCTGCTGTAGGGCCTGGAACACAGCCGGTTCCTTAAGCTCAGTGGGCAGGTGCAGGAGCCATGGCAGCCCCTGATTTCTGCCTCTTACTGCATCACTGACAGCTCACCTGACAGGTATCTCACACTGCTACTCCCCAGGTGAGTCATTTAGGATCAGCCTCCTCTCCTTCTCTCTAGGCTTTCACTGACAAAAAATGAACCAAACTAACAATTTTATTCAGCACTGTGTGGTAAGAGCCAGACTCTTGTTTTCCCCTCTCTGCTGAAGGTGTGAGGACCGCAGGTGGTTCACACCTGGCTACCTGGATGGCCCTGCCGGGGAGTTGGGTCCTTCTCTCAGTCCATGGGGCAGTCTTGAAAAGGGACAGAAAAATGCCACAGGCAGTAACTACACCCATGTGCCACAGGAAAGTGCCACAGGCAGTAACTACACCCAACAGAGCGCCTGACCCTCCGGGCCGACGGAAGCAGCCATCCTGAGTGACCGTTCACGAGCACGGACCTCGTCAGCACCACTTCTTGCTCACAGCTCTGGAAGGTCCCCTCCTGGAGGACAGAGTGCCGGCCAAGAGGAAGAGAAGGTGCCTTTCACATGGCCCCAGGCGGAGCACCTGGTTTGTGGCGGGAGCGGAGGCAGGATTTCTGTGGGCTCCGTGGGCAGCCCAACCCCACAGCCGCAGTTCCCTGGGAAGGGCACAGATGCCTGGACAGCATCCTGGAGCCCCGGCCAGCCCGCCCGCCCCCACCCCACAAGGGTGTCTGCCACGCTCCCTTATCGCGTGGCACCGAAGATGTCTATGTGTCAGCTCCCCGAGATATTGTAGCATCAGTGCCATAGGGCGTGTGTGCCAGGCATTATGTGAGCTGCATCACACATAGTAGCTCACTGACTCTTCACAGTAACCCAGTGAGATAGGGATCGATGGTTCCCACTGAGTATTTGAGGTCAAGGATGACATGATTTGGTCTTCTATTCCCTGAACCCAGGACAGCGAGGGCACAGAGTCAGCTCTCAGGATGGAGGGTCACCTGAGTGAGCTGTTTACTGGCTTAGAGAAGAAAACACATCACGCCTCCCTGTGCTTTCCTATTTCTTCCTTCTTGTTATCCATTCCCAATCTGATCGGTTTATAGTCCCCATCCTTCCCACCACCTCAAAGATTTAATTCAGCTGAAGTAAAATATCCATTAAAAAACAACAACAACAACAACAAACCCAAAACCCCGAAGTCTCTTAACTGGCTAAAATTGCATTTTCTGTTTGCTTTCTGTGGTTTGGTAAAAGAACGAGTTTGTTGCGATCGTCTGTTTGGAAAACGCCCTTTGAGAATGGGGACAGTTAATGGCTGTTTCCCACTGGGTCCAACAGATGGTGCCAAGTACCCTGTGGGCACGGAGAAAATATTAATTGATGTTGATTTCCTTAGTTATTATTTAAATATGCTAAATGGCCCCTGAGAAGCTTCCGAAGAGTTAATATGTTACCCAAATTATGTAACTTATCCAGGGAGTACTTCCCTCAGTGAGAGTTCAGTGTCTATTTGTGATGCCTGTTCGTTTTGTAAACGCGATGAAATTACACAGGAAGAGGTGGAATTAGATCTGGTTATAAAATGATGGAAAATACTGCTTATTTCAAGTAAAAATCACCTCGAATACCAAGTCGCCCGTACATGACAGGCATGCACGAATCCACATAGACTTGAAAGTTTAACGGCATCTATTTTTCACTGATGTATGTCTTACAAAAGATATTTAAAAGCTGACATGTGGCAAGCTCTATTGTTTTTCCTATTTCCCCACTTCTGGAGTACCTCAGCACAAGTCTAAAGAACTAGGCTATTTGTCATTTTCGGTGCTTGAGTTACTGGAAGAGTAATTTTATTTTAAAACCAAATCACAGAAAATTACTCATATTAAAATAGGAACCATTTTAGAGTTATCACTGTCATAGATTATTGAGAGATTCCAGACCGTACTAGGCAGATGAGTATTTTAAGTGATTTAAATAAGATTTCTCACGTCATCACATTGTATATTAAGGTCCGAAGTATCTCTGTGTATTTCCGACAAGCCAGCAACAACCACGAAGGATGATTTTTCTTTGCCGATTTTGCTAATAAGTTGTCACGTGGTTAACACTGAGACCTGGTCAGATCTGGGCTATGTGTGGTTTGTGATCGTGGAGGACAGTACAGGAAAGGAATTTCGATGCTCTCATTAAGAGTATGAAGACGCGAGACAGTAAAATAAGACAATGCAGGTTCACAGTCCATCTTTTGAACCCTTGAGTCAGCTGTGTTTTGAAATTTGGAAGCTTTTAGTTGCTGGAAGGTAATTTAATATGCACATCACGCATTGCGTAACAACTCAGGCAGAGTCTGCACCATGACTCCATGATCTAAACTGTTAATAAGTCTTTAACCGAACACATGTCAACAAGACGATATGCAAAGCCACACATCACTTCAAGACAAGTTTTGCCTCAAATGAGTTTGCACAAAAATTTCATTTTCCAGAAACTGTTGGATCTTGAAATTGTCATAAGGGGTTGTGGATGTGCATAATTAAGTTCCAAAAAATGTTCGTGTTACCAATAGCAACTGCAAAGGAAAGGCAAACCAGATAACCACAGGATGTTTGATGAAATGCCACACAATTCTGTCCTAGGAAGGATTTCGTACTCTTAGACGCCACTGGCTGAAATATGGGGGACTCTCTCCAGAATAAATAGTCAGCCTCCAAGTATTGTCTTGGAATATGTGCTTTATTATAATAAATTTTAATTTTTGTTTGAATAAGTAATATACTGATAGAAATTTAAAAAAATCTATAACAGAGTAAATCTTTCCATGGTTTCCTTTAGACCTCATATAGGTAATTTACTTAGTGTAGACACAAGTCTTTTGTCTTTTTTTAATTTAAAATTACACCGAGTGTTTTTCTATGTATTTTACCTTCTTTATGACTGTCATTTTAAAGAACCTTTTCTGAGGCAAGGTCGAACACAGCACTCCTCTGGCATCCTGGAAGGAGGATGCAAAAATACAGAAAGCACAACAGGAATTAGTTATCCCGTCACGTGGGTTAAACACTGCTGTTATTATCAGGCAAAATATTTGTCAAGATCTTGATCAGGTACACTTCTGCCATGATGAATACTGCTTTACAAAATAAAATAATGGCATCAAAGCGAATACCATTTAGGTAATGCGTTTATTTTAACAAGTGACCTGGGAACCTCAAGCAAGTCACTTAACTCCACAAGGACTTGACTTCCTCATCTGTAAAATCAGACATTTTTTGAAATTTCTATGCTACTGATTATTTCTTAAGCAATTAAGAAAACTTTCAGTTGAATAGATCGTACTTCTGGTGACAGTATTGTTAGCTTGAACAAATATAGCATTAGGATTTATCGCTTCTATTGTGATTTGTACATTTTTAAAAATAATTGTCTTCAGTGATTTAATTTCTCTGAGAGCTAAGTTAGTCGGTTTGCGCTTGGGAGGCTTCGAGCCCCTGTTAATTTCTCCCTGGGCTTTTCGAGTGTTTTTGTTTTTGCTGTTTAGCAACGGAACTGATAGGGAAAACAGGCAGCAAGATGACAGCTCGGAGGAAGAGGAGCAGACGGAGATGTGATTCTGTTACAGGGAAGTCATGTCATGCTCGCAAAATGTTAACGTCTTTTTTTTTTTTTTGGTCAACAAATATGACGTCTTTTGGCTTATGCTGACATTCAAAAAATTAAACCAAGGAATCCTATAGAGTGATATTCATAAAGATATATAAATGACATCCTTCATAAGTGGGCAAGGAGAATTCTACAAACTAGAATTTATAAACTAAATTCATGTTAAATATCCGAATTTCTAAGATGACTCAGAAAAATCTCACCTGTTTACTTTTTTTCCCCTTTGATTTTATTTCTCATTCAGAGCTATCGTTTAATTGTTTTTTCCTCATTGTCATGGGCTCCACTCTAGAAGTTGCTTTGATTTGCCTCTTGTTTGAGATACTTTGCCACTTGATCTTCTTGACCTTCTGATGAAGTATGGCTCCGGAGCCTATTGTCCCCATTCTTGTCCTCACAGAGTTTTCCACATGGGTGATGGCCACTGTCCTACTGATGGGGGACCTCCACCTTTCCCCCCACATTTTGGCTGCATAGGGAAAATGGGGGAGACCCCAATATTGAAACGGAGGAGCAGTGCTTGTAATGCCAAGGCCAAAGAGGGCAAGAGCCAGCTCGGAGGTTTCTCTGGAAACTTCCATCATTATGGATGCCCTTATTTCTCAACAGATATTTGTGGAACATAATCTTTCGGTGTGGTGCTAACTTAAGAAAGTAAAGAAATTCTGTCCTCGTGGAGCTTAAGGTCTACGCTACAAGAGAAAAGCATGAAACAAATAGATAAAATAAATCGATAGATAAAAATGTATATAAAATAGATAAGTAGATAAAATAGAAACAATAGGTGGTTAGATAAATAGGTGACGAGTAAGTTAATCATGGTACATACTACGAAGAAAGTGTACAAGTATAGAGGACATGTCTAAAGGAGAAGCAGTAGAGCGGAGATGAGAGCCAAGGTCAAGGGCTCACGGGCTTCCTGGAGCTTGGGGGGTGAGTCCTGCTCCTTGAACTCTCACCCAGGAAGTACTTCACTTTAGGAGTCAGATTAACTTCCGTAGCAACTACCAGGCTCTCTTTGGAAAGTTTCCTGAGCAGAACTTACTGAGCAAGGTTGTCCGGATATGATTCCTGCTAACATCCTTTCATTGTTCTAAGTGCTGACTTAAGGGTTATTTGCTCTTCTCTCTGAAGGAGTGTAAGTTGTCTAATTTCAGATGAATAAAATAATACCGAAACTCTAGGTCCTTGGTCATACCTTTCTCTGCTAATTTTTCTCCATGGAAGATTCTTTGGCATAAAAAATTGTCTTAGGCAAAGGGATAATAGGTGTTAATTGGGAAGGAAGAGGGAGTTATTTGAAACTTGGTTCCAGTGGTTTGGACATCACTTGCTTCTGTGTGCACTTCGATGAAATTTCTTGTAAAAGAATACTTGAAAATCAAAAGATTTCTAAGTTAAGATTCTTAATAAATCTGACCATTCTATGAAACAAAGGTAAAAAACTTTGAACTGGTGTTGTGGGGAGACCTGAGTTATTGTTCTCATTCTGACACTGACTGCCCTTGAACTCCTGAATGAGTCACGCCACTTCCTTGGATAAAAGAATTCTAAATTCATATGTAAAATGAAGCCAGTGGACCAGACGATTTCCAAAACACTTTTCGACTCACATCTAAGATTCTGATGACTGTCTTGAAAAATTTAAAAGGATCGTGGGATGATTAGAACTTAGAAAGTATCTGTTGAAGTTGTTGGAAAGCCCACCCTTTCTATTTAGAGTTTTATCCTGCTCTGTAGTTTGAAGTGCTTTGCAAGTGTTGTCCATCACACACCCACCTCATTTCAGACGTTTCTCTTTACTGCTGTCATTTGCAAGGGCATTCGACATTTTATTTTCATATGAGGTCAGAAATACTTCTAAATTTAAAACTTCACTTCAACTGGGAAGCCTACAGGATAAGCAATAGGAATTGCCTTAATGAAAAAAAGAAATGATTCAGGAACCTATAAAGTTTTCATTTTCTAAAGAACAGCCAACTTTGTAACATATAGAATGAATGAAGAGATAACAGGAATAGTTAGGCCAATTTTTATCTTATATGTAAAATAAGATAAAATTTCTTCTGAAAATTTAAGAACAGCGGCTTCATCCTTGAAGCTGAGCGATAGTCCCCAAAAGCCTTTGTTTGCCCTAATATTCCATAATGTTATGCTTTTACAGTCAATAAGCCATTAGTAATCAAGAGATGTATAATTTATTAATTATACTCCACATTAATATTTAATCTTTTGGGTTGCTGAGCATATTTCTAAATCTACTTTTTAATTACATTTTAGGGGTATAAATCTTCCAGGCAACCATTAGAAAAGCAATTTTTCTGCACATTATGATGCCAATTACTTTAAAGCAGCTGGTTGTGAACTCTCGCGATGCTACTTGGTAAAGTGGCGATCTTGGAGTGTAGGTGCTCTTCACTCATTTGAAAGCTAATTGAAGAGTAGCGAGAGGGAGTGTTATAAAGAATTTACAAAGACAGAGACTGGCCAGGGGGAGAACATGAAAGAAACAACACATACCAGAAAGAATGCCGTCCACAGCGGATCCCTTAACCAGGCGATGGAGAACCTCTCCTGAGTTCTGAGCAGACCTTGGGCTTTGGGTCCGATATTTGAAGTTCGCTGAAATAAGCTGTGCTTTTCTGTTATGACTCTTATGTTCGAGTAATGGCGTTTTTAAAGTCATAAAACAAACTCCCTTACCTTTTTTTTCCCCCTCCGATCGTGATGTCAGATGCCAGTGACATTGGTTTTGTCTTTCTACTTGAAATCCTGATGAGCTGCCTATTAGCATTGATTTGGCTGACTTTTTAATAAAAATTATCAGAGTCCCATGCTTTTGAAACTTTAATGTCAGATATTTTGCTTTTCTTATATTTTATTTGTTCTTTTTTTTTGTTTTAATTTTTTTTTTAATTACCTCTATACTGAGACAGTTTTTGAAAACGAGCTACACATTTTTTTTCATATACTCAAGCTTTGGTGGTGGTTTTAGAGGTTTCAGCAAGAAGTAGACTGAGGCATTGAATTATATTTGTGGAAAGTATCAGCTTTTTTAGAAAAGGGCATCTTCTCTGAAAACTCTGCCTTTCCAAAACTATATTCCCCATGGCTTTACCTCTGTTCCTCTACTGGGTCTGAGATTTCCACCGTAAAAATTACTTCTTAGGTTGAACAAAATATGAGAGCTGCCATTTCGAAAGGACCGGTGCTGAAATGCCCGTGGGTCACCTGGGAGAAGCAGGTATACATCCATACTGTGCTCTTCTTAGCTTGTCTGCATAGGCTAATGATTTAGTTTAGTTCTCACAAGTTCTCACTATTGCAATTCTTTAAAAAATATCTTTATTTACTCAGTGGCTTGATTATGTTCTTCATTTAAGAATGTGAAATACATCACATGTACAAGAATGCATAAAACTTAAATGTATTGTAAATAATTTAAAAAATGTTCTCCCTCTGGTACTGGCATGTAAACTTCATGAATTCAAGAACCATCCCATGTTCATTACAGTACCTGGTACATAGTAGGCCTTCCAAAAATATTTGTTGACTAAATCACCCAATGGGTTTATTCAAATAAATAAATATAATTAAATTAAAAATATATAAATAAAATTATAAAAAACCCAAATCAATAGAGATGCAGTACTTCTTCACAGAATAAAAGAATTTTCTTTTAAAGGAAATTTCAGAGGGAAGACAGGAATCAAGGAATTCTCTCAAGGAATATATAAGGAAATTTGAAAATGGGGCTGATATTTCCTTATCTTCCTATGAGGTTTCGAAACTGATTGTTTTGTTCGTTTTTGTTTGAGATCTTATTTTCTTATCAGGAGAGTCATGATGTAAATTTTTTTCTCCCTTCCCTCCCTCCTCCAGCTTTCTATTTAAGTTAAAAAAAAAAATCGTTGAAAGTGGAACTTATGACTTCTTTCTGAGTCTGGAATACCCTGGGAAGTTTTTTCCTTCTACGAAAGTCAATTTTCATTTTTCATAACCAAAAAGTGAGATTCTAAAAAATACCCCTGATAAGCTCAAGTATGTGATATACATTTGCCAACTTCTGCCTTTTAGTGTGTGTGGGTGATTCACGGACAACTTCGTTTACTTAACAGTCTATTGGTCAATGACGCTAGACCTAAAACTGGAACATTTTTAGGGGCTTAATAATTGAGATGGTACTCGAGTAATTGTGTATAAAGATTTCTTCCTAATTGGTGTGGTAGTTCATACAAAATAGTCCTTTTTGGCTCTCCCAAATTTCTATTCTAGAGCATTCTTCAATAGTTATATAGTCCTTGTTTCTATGCCACTTATTCACGATCAGGTAATTGGGACATTGAAAGAGCTGCAAGGAGTCCCGACCGAAGTACTAGGTCTTGGATTCTGAGCTGCTCTCAGGGGAGAATTAAAATTCGGAGAGAAAGATGAAAGGAAGCAGAAAGTAAAAAAAAAAAAAAAAAAAAAGTCCATGATTCCTGTGGCATAGGAAGGTCAAAAAAGAAAGATAATAGATATATATAAAAAAAATAGGCAGCATTTTGATAATTGCTCTAATCAGGATGTTCCTCAGCCCACACTTACATCTTAAAGAGATGAAGGCAGCTTTAAAAACCATCCACTCGCGAATGAGACCTTCCAGAGGATGAAGAGTTATATGTTCATCCACTTCTGGTGAGGTCGAGAGGAGCATTTAAACCTCACGTCATTCTGTTATATCAACCAAGTTACAAACCTGAACGGCCTTTGGAATTTAATGTGGTATTTTATTAAAAAATAAAAATAAAAATAAAAGGCTATCACAATGGTTTGCTTGCATGGGAAAGTTAGTGTTAATGGCAGAACCCTTTGTGATTCACGCTACTTTTTATAACTAGATGCACAAAGCGAGAAACGCCCCTGGATCAGCTGCACCCTGGTTACTCCCTGCAGAAACGACTCTCCCATTGATTTACTTTTCCTCCTCTCTCTCTCCTCATCTTCGTTTCTTCTCCCCTTTAGTTTCTATCTGTCTTTCCCACATCATTAGGATTCTGATGTTCTCCCCGTTGTGCTTTTTGTTCTATTTATTCTCTTGAGCCCTTACCTTGCTGGGAAAGAACTGGTCGTGAGACACAAGGAATATTAGCCGGCACGTGTTGACCAGCAGGACCACACAGGAGAGCGCGAACCGTGTTCTCTGGAACGATTTTCCCTGGTCGGTGATATGTCCGTGCAGGATGTCATAGGCTCCCTCTGAATTCTCAGCGTATCTTGCCTGGTTTTCTCAATGGCTATTGGAAGTTAAGAATGCGCGTGAGCGGTATCCCATGGTGTATATGTATATCTTTTTTATCCAATCATCCATCGAAAGATGCTTAGGTTGTTTCCATGTCTCAGACATAAAGTGGAAAGTGACAAACAAAACAAACAAACATGTAGACACAGACAGCCGTATGGTGGTTGCCGGAGGGGAGAGGTTGAAGAGAGTAATGGGGGTCAAATATATGGTGACGGAAGGAGACAAGACTATGGTGGTGAGCACACAGTGCAATATACAGATGATGTATCATAGAACGGTACACTTGAACCTTATATAATGTTATTAACCAACATCTCCCCAATAAATTTAATTAAAAAATTAAAAATAAAAATAATTTTCTTTACATCAAAAATAAAAAGAATGCATGTGAATTTAACTTAGTGTTTTACAGTGTTAGTTTGAATGGCACGAACAAGGGAAGGGTGACTAACTAAAGATCTCAAGGGCTGAGCCCCCCACATTCACAGTGACTCATGTTGGGGACAGGCTTGTAGAAAGAATAACAACTGATAGAACAAAGCAATAATGACACATATTATATAGCATGTCACGTGCCTACTACATGCCAGACACTTTACATGATCTCTAATCATTACAACTTTCTACAAGTGGGTGTTATCTCGGTTTAGAATGGAACTCTTGGCTCCGAGAGGTTCGGTAACAACCTCAGGAGTGCCCAGGTGGGAGGAGTTCAGCTGGGATTCACATCCAAGTTCTCCGTGACCAAGAGCTCTTTCTTGTGCATTTCGTGGCCCCTGGAGGACATCAGAGATAGCCATCCAGCCTTTTGGATGACCATAGATATTCAAGACCATGTCAAGGAATCTCAAAAGCAAAATCAGTTCTTTTCCCTCTCCCCTCCCGTCATTTGAATATAATTCTTAACATGGGTCCTTCATAAGGTTAGGTTTTAGAATATTAAAGTCCAAATTATTGGATCATTTTATTTTCCATTCTTATACAAAGGACTTTGAAGCTAAACGTTTCTGAACAAAAGACAGTAAGAATAGTGTAGTGGTAAGAACATAGTTCGGAAGCCAAGTTATCTAGGTATCTACCTCCAACTTTGCCTCTGGTGGAGTCTCCAGGGCAAGTTTCTTATTGATTCTGTGTCTCGGTTTCCTCTTTGTATACTAGGCATTAGAACAGTCGTTATTTTACAGGTCATTGAGAGAATAAAGTATTAATTTATGTAAAGCTTTTGGACAGTATATATTATACACATAGAAAACACAATGTTAGCTATTATTTGGTTATTTTTCTTTATATCTAATGACATTTAAAAATATATAACAGCAGGAAAAAATCATAGTTGGGGAATTCAATACAATTGAAATAAAACTATATTAACTTTCATGATGATTCAAAAAGATATGTTTTTCACGCATCAGATACAGTTGATCAAATTATAATGAAATAAGAAATTGTATAAATTACTTTACTGAGCAGTAAAATTGTTGTGGAATCTGTTACTTAAGTCCCCAGGTTGGAGCTTTGCAAAGCGGGATGTGGAATGACCTCATATGTAGCACAGTGGAACTCCAGAAACCATCAACTCCGAAGTTTGGAGAAATCAGATCAAACGTATACTCCAAGGAAGAACAATGCTGTCCTATTGTTAACTTCTCTTTAGATTGCTTTGGGCTAATGCTTAGTGTTAATGCCTGGCAGATTCCAATCAAGGAAAAACATAGGTACGTCTCTTTCACATTACATATGACTAAAATTAAAGTTGATTTGTCCATTAAGCAGGGCAGTAACAGGTCTTCTGACTTTTCATAAGGCATTAAAGGAATCATGCGTATCAAGAAGGCATTCTATTTCGAAAGAACACTAATCAATGCTGAGAACATTTGCTATAAATTATTCACATTTGTTATAAACTACTCCATCCCTTTAAAAATTAACAGTACATAACCCTATAATCTGGGAACAGAAGGAGGGCTCCTTCCCCTCAAAAAGTTTGAATCTGAGGGGTGGATGACAGTAAGAGAGCAAACAGGGGACTAGGACTTGAGTTTGTTGTATTATGAGGAATAAATCACCGAGCAGCCTTACATCTGATAAAACACGATCTCTGCTCCTTGTTGTGTGTTCTTTTACCACACATTAATATTTCATGCAACCATTTCAAAATAAAGTCATAATGTGAGTCATAAATCACAAAACAGTGGTAATAAACCACTTTGGTTTATATTAGCTGCATGCGGACGATACTTAAGTATTTCCACCATTAGCATGGACTATTTGAGCTTTCTCTGTACCACATTTGCTCTATTTCTTCCATTTTAAGTGGTGGGAACATGGAAAACGATGCTAAATTCATTCATTAGTGATAAAATAGTGCTATTTGTTCTTATAATTGATTTTATTTCAACTTGGACCTGTGAAAATGATTTCACAGTTGAAAATGACGATATTATTGACCTTGTGTTATCAAAGAGCATGCCTTCCTAGTGAGTCCTGTTTAGGGGTAAAGGAGCATCACAGGGAAATAAATATCTTGAAAGAAAAGGTTCAACAATGAGCGTACCAAGATTGGGATGATTGAACTTACACCTATGGTTTCTACTCATTAATGAAGGGCTTATTCTTTATATAAGCTATCCAAATGAGGCTATTCTAATGCATCTGCTTGGTCTTATTAATTTTCTTTTTGTTTCATTCTAGAGGAATCTGTTTTACCTTATTGCTTGTGTACTCTTGAAATTGTTAGACTAATATCTAAAGAGGCTGGATAGGGTTATATCTGAACATATGTCTATATTCTGGATGTGAATAAAAAGTCCATGAGTTGAAGCATCCTGAACTCATAAAAACAGAACTCCCACCAATTAGACATATTGACCAAGCCATAAAACACATATAGGAGACTTGTAAATATTTGAAGGCGATCTTGCTGTTGGTTTCTTATGCTTAACCTCACTTCATAATCTCCAGAAGGAGGACACTATTTGTGGATCAACAGTTGAGGTGGTCCATGAGCCTGTGGCCCGTGACTCAAAAAGGGAGAATGAGGTTAGCACTTAATGCTCATGATGGATGCTCATGGTTTCTTTCAGACACCAGGTATGCAAAGGGGCCAACTCTGTTTCGTCATCAGAAAAAGTTAATAGGTATGGTCATTGGATTGGGATGTGCTTGGAATGAGGATACAAAAATGATGTACACAAAAGCGTATCGAAAAATTAAACCATTAAAACACTAGGAGTAAAAATTTATTGATTTTTTTTTATTCATCAAATCCTTATTGATTTTTAAAAAGTTTATTGATCAGGAGTAGACCACTCAATCTCCTTTGGGGTCACACAGGTGCTCCTGAAAACCTGGTAAACACACATCGTATAGGAAGAGTGTAGTGAGTGCTCTTTCACTACATGGGAACGTGGCCCCTGTCGTCAGGTCATTGGATTTTTACGTATTGGCAACCGAATCAACTTAAAAAAACAAACAAGCCTGTGTGGGCTGAACAAAACATATTTGCCAGTCTGATTTTTACTGCCAGTTACCAGTTTGAGACATCTGTGTTGATATCTAGGCAGGAACTTGAATATAAACATTCACGTTGTCCTTCATAAAAAGAATGTGTACTGCGTTTCAGGTTTGCTAATTAGTTCCTTGAAAGTACTCAGATGTTTTTCCTCAGCTACAGTCTCCAGAAGGCCCTAAGTTTCTGCCGAACGTCTATTTTCTTAAAGGAGCATTAGGTCGCTGGCGATGACTGATCTTGTTGTCTGGATTTTCAGAAAGTGAGAATTTAAGAAGTGTGCGTACCTGGCACCATGGGAAAGCGAAGGTAAGACTGGAAGAAGAGAAGGTAAATCCTAGCTGAGCATTTTGGCTGCTTGAGAGCAGCTGAGCTTTATTACCATACACTTGAGAGCATGCAGATGCTTTTATGGAGGACAGGAGATTGCCCGAGAGCAGGTCACTGTGGGCAAGAAGAAAGCCGAGCTTTGACCTCAGAAAGGAATTTGGTCTTGATTTCAAGAAGGCATTTAAGACAATAATCCAACACTTTGGAGTACCTAAATGGATGGTGGAAACTATAAGAAAACCACAGGTAGTGTCTGGTCAAAAAGAAAGTGGTGGGAGGTAGGTGGAGGTGAGCAAGCAGAAGGAAGGTTTCCGAAGCCAGTGGAAGGGCACACGAGCGCTCGAGAATTGCAATATTTATAACCATAATTTGTGTGTGAGACCCGTGAGAGGAGGAGGGTGACAACGGAGGAAAGGTTGCAGGGAGAAGAGACCGTGTTGAAAGATTCATGCGGGCAGAGACTTGGGAGGAAGTCCACATCGTGTCAAGGTAACACCTTCATTCTCGGGAAGCCAGGTTTCAGGGGCACAGCCGACTGCGTCCCGAGCATGGCGCTCTCCCACGACCCACAGTCTGCGTGCATCCTTAGCAGCCGCGACCCTCTTCGCTTGTGTTGGTGGAGGCTCTGGCTCCGTTCGCTCTGTGGGAGGAACTCAGAAATGAGCCCAGCGAGCCCGTTCCCCTCCAGGCAGCTGGGCGGTCTGGATTGGAGATGGGTTTTTGAGGTTTGGGGTGGGTATCATCTGTACCTTTGGAGTGGCTGTCCTTGCTCTGCCCCCCTGTGCCCCAATGGAGGGCAGAGGACAGACTGAATCAAGGTAGGCTGTGAGTGTTTACCCATCTTAGGTTCTTATCACCAGATGTTGTCACTGCCAGTCCCCAGTCTTGGCCGTGGGGGACGTGGCTAATTGCTCATTGGCCCACCATAGGGGTCCACCCATTTCCGGCCCCGCCCTACCCCTCATTTTCTTATTGTTTCCCCTCTGAAATAAACTGGGACAAAATTCCATGTCGTAACAGGTACATGGAGGGTTCCCCATTTCTTTTGAAATGGAGCACTAACCCAGCAGTTGGCTTAACGTGGTTTGGTTTCTAGAAATTGTGTCTTTCTCCATTTTTATAACTATAACTAATCTCAGAAATAATGAACACTCCCCAAAGTATTTTCCGTAATCGTCTCTTCAGTAGACAATGGCTCTTTTTCTGAATTTAAATACTTTTGAATTGAAAGCTTCATCTCGTAGTGAACACTATTTTTCAACAAGCCCCTTTTAATGGACAAGATGATATAACCTGTGTTGTGTGGATTTAACTCATGAGGAATCGGGTGTGCTGTCAATAAATTTTCACCCACTGAAATGGAAACATCATGTCCGTTATATTTCACTACCGAAAAACAATTTAAAAAATTGCATGTAAATCTGGAGTGTCTGGGGTCACATTCACCTTTTGTTTTTTATTGTAATATAAGATCTCTGTTTTGGGGGGTTTAGTATGGGTGTGCCCGTAATAGTGCTACTGGCATCTTTTAATTTAAAACCTGGTTGCAAGTACTTTCCCCCAAGTTAGTATAGGAAAAGGTCAAGGTCAAGATCAAACCCAGGGCGTTTGTCTCCATTTCAAAGATGGAAAGACTAAGGTCATTCTGACATAAATTATACCTCACAAAATTACAAGATACATTGCAATTATTTATTTATTAGACTAGGCCCAAGAACCATTAACAAAGTTTTTTAAAAACGTGAACACCGCGGTATTGATTAAATTGGACACGAGTACATGTTGACTCCACAAAAACTCCCGAAGCTGCTCATAACTTGGATAAGCACAGTCCGATTCCTTTCATCCTCGCCTCCTTTTAAAATTGTTTAAGCAATGTTGCCACTTAATTGCTAACTCATCTGTAGCAGGAAACAATTATTCCGAATAAGCCCACGTACTGCTCTGGTTTTCCAGCAGATTATTTAAAAACAATATTTCCTTAAGATAACAATTTTGATAATGATGCAGGAAGGAAATATATTTGCAATTAAACGAACATGCTTTAGCACAACAAGCCATAAAAAGCTTAACACTGAGCCTTTGTGAATTAAATGCCGGAACAACATTGGACAAAAGTCATGGTTCTGCTGACACATTTATTTCTCAGTAAATGAAGACTGTTTAGGTTTAATGCATTTGTGGTTAGCAATAGTTTAAAAGATCAATGTAAATTCGTTCTGACCTAGTAAATAAGGCTTTAATGAAACTTCTAGCAGCATGCTTTCACACCTTGGATCTCTTTATCATTCTGAGGTGACACAGCAGGATTCTCCTTGAGTTTGATGACACGCACCTAACATTATGAAGTGTTTGACAGATTTTATTTGATGTTTGTTTGATTTATGGGGCTGATGCTGGGTTTCGACATCTCCCTATCAGCCTTTTGTTCAGGCCTAGTGCAGAGCGATCACGATGAGAGTTTCTTCTGAATGTGCTTATTAATAGAACGTATATGCACACTATTAATGAAACGCAGTTGAAGGCTGGGATCATTAAACATTTCCACTCTACTAAATGAGGTAATGTATGAGAAAGCACTTTGCAAACTGTAAAGCCATATACAGATGTTAGTTATCATAATTATTGTTGTTACAGGAAACCCGGGTTTTATATATTATTATTCCGTTTTCCTTTAACACTTAATTCAAAGAGTAAATACAGACAACCAATTTCCTTAAAAACCTGCTGTAGCGTTTTAAACAGTTCTGAGCGTTTCATTAAGGTTTTATTGTAAATCATGCATGATGCTGTTAATGTAACTTAGCCTTAAAAAACATCTCCTGACAAAACAAACATGACTGGCTATGTTAAACTTTGCTAAGAAGCTGCTAGAGAATTTTCACCTGGGCCTGGGACCCACTAAATTAAGCACATCAAAAAGTTATTTTGTGAGATGTGAAGACGCTTCCTGTTACCTTCACAGTCATCTCTGTTAATTTGCCTTTTCTGTTCTTTGTGGTTGATGAACTCCATAAATTATTTTTTGTCAGGAGGAGGAAAAGAATGGGAATTTCTCTTTCTCTCTTTCTGTCTCTCCTTTTCAGATTGGTCTAGGAGACACTTAGGGGCTGGAAGACTTTCACATGCTTATTCATCAAGTCAAGATAAAGTTACTGAGGTAAAAACAAATGCTTGCTTGGGTTAGAATTAGAACCTTGTCCTAGCGATATGAGGAAAGCTTGGCAAGTTTTTTATGAGCAGTTAAGGAACTTATGCGTGAAAGTGATGATCAAACTCTCTTTCTGCACAGCCCACCTCAGTGATACATTTAAAGGCCCAGTTTTACTCATTACCATAGAAACGTCACAGTATGATCACACTTTATATTTTCTTTTTGGTTTAAACACATAACGAGCACTAAAGAATTTGCCCATGGTTTATTGGGTTTTTAAACAAATTAAGCAAAAATAAAGCAAATATTTGAAATAAATAAAGGGACTCGTTACTTAATTCCTGGGTTTGGGTTTTCTCAAATGTTCTTGCTGGTTGTGCAGTTAAGAAGGAAACGTAAATGCCTAAAGGCAAATTGGCAGAAAGTACTTCTTCCCATTGGTACATGATACCATGAATGTGTTTGATACTTAGAACTTATCAGTAGATCACGCAGTATTGTGTTTCTATCGGCGGAGTAAAATGAACAAAGTTACATATACTTAGAAAGTAAGAAAGTAAAAATAACTCAGAAAAAATGCTACAGAAAAACAGGGGAGGCGTTAGCTAAACTTATAGTCCAGGAACTCTGAGATAAAGTTTATTACAACCAAGTTAGTTATCTCTTCCCTGGGCTATACATTTCTAGTCCGTCCAGACTTTCTAGGCCCACAAGTTCCGGTCACTTGCCTCTTAATGCACCCCCATATACATCCCTGCTAGAGTGTGGCTGAAAGTGACCCTCCAGTGGTGACTGAGCCAGCACCGACGTCATTCCAGATCCATTATTTCTGTTGACGTGGCCTATGGGGGTATTTGCTTTTTTAGTGGCCATGCCATTTTACAGTGCCTCACGGATATTAGACACTCAATGAAAGCTTGAGAATGGCCAAATGAATGGAAAAAAAATCGCACTGCTCACTCAGTACCGTGTCCGTTTGGAAAAAGGTCAGCGTGAAAGTTGCGAAGGCAGGAAGTAAATCAAAATCAAAATCAAGTATGGTTGTTTGGCGCATTATCACTGCGCATGTTCTCTTTTGAATGGTAAAGGAATATTTACTTTTAGTTCCTCCAGCTGGCTGATAATAACTTAAATGTCGATGACGTGTATTTGTAATAAAAAAAAAAATGTTAAGCACCGTAGCTTCAGGTGTTAGAACAGGCTTTGGTACGAAAAACATCTGCCTCTTGGAGTAGAATTTAAAATTTAATGTTTTTCTTTTAAAATTTGCAGTTGTGCCTGTAATTCTGGATTTACAAATAATGATTTAACAAACTTTGAACCTGTTTACAGTGTTTTTTTGTTACTTAATGAATCGTGTCAGTGAATTCATTGAGTATCATTTCATTCAATATTACATTGCGTTTGTTTGCCACGTAATAAATTATATATACTGGAGCTTTATTTTCTTGTCCTCAAAATAATAAGTTTGAGCTAAAGTATCCTTCTGGCTTTAAAATTCTTTAATCATTAGAAGTATAATCCTACAAATATGATTTTCCTATTAAAATCTTCAGGATATAGAAAGTTTTTTGAAAGAAAGATGAGAAGTTCTAATTAGGATACAAATTATTTGGCCCCTAAATCAGTGATGAGCAATCCCGATATCATGACACGTTGAAGTATACTGTTTTATGAAGGAATAATACAAACTTTTGACTCTTAAAATGTGTTTAAATTCTCTTCAAAGGAAAAAATAATGTGTTAACAGTAGGGTATTGAAACTAAGTATATTGAGAATACTGGCCGTGCATATAACGAAATGGAAGACAGAGGGAAAGTAATGCTTAAAATCAGCTTTAATAAAAAGTAATTTTATACAACTATTTTACAACTATTTTATTTTTATTAAACATCAAAGCAATTTTAATAGCTAACATATACTGAGATGAGAATTTACTTACCAAGTTAAAAAACACTGATTGTATAAAATCAATTAAAGTTAAAACTAATAAGACTGTCATTTTGATTTTGATGGTTCATCTAAAGGGCTTTGGAATAGCAATCCCATTTTTGCAAAACATTTTTGTTTCATAAGATAAAGGAAGGTAAAGTAAGGTACAGGTAAGCACCTATTATCTATTTTTGATCAATAGCAAGCATTCTTACACTATACTGGTTCTAAAATATTATTGAAAGATCCAGTTGAGTAACTGATTTATAGTGTGCCAATTATAATAATGATTTAAATAATTTACATGTGTTTAAGTTTTTAATTGAAGCTAAATTATAAGATTTTTCAAAGGAATACAGATTTTTAGATGTTGGCTTTTGAACTATACATAATATTACAACAAATTTCCAAAATAACCATTTTTGTAAATCTAAAATACTGATCTTAAGCCGTTAAATTTCACCCTGGTAATGTCAACCAATCTAAGTGAAAGAAACAAGCGATAAACTTTATTGATCTGAGTGGAGTGCAGAGTTGCTGGTAAAAATATCAAGTTAATAAAGAGAAACAATTGAGATTTTTCTTGTGCTATTGTGCAAATACTGGCCATTTCCCCATGAACTACATTGGATGAGGAAGGAGAAACAATTGTCCAGTTTGACTCTAATAAACTTTAGGCAAAGACAAATAAAATCAATCTTAAATATCAGTTACTGTAGTTGATCAAGAAGTAGGAAGGTATAGGAAGGCATCTGTGTCTAGTTCCGGGTTTAACAGTCAGCAGACCTTTGAAGAAACTTACTCTGATAACTAAAGTCAATTAATAACGACTTACGTTTTTAAAAACCCAGATGGCTTATCTGCCTGCCTCAAAAGTTACATCCGTTTACAATAAAAACATAAAAACATCTTCTCGATTGAAACAAAAGAAATCATTTAGAAAGAAAATATGAATTAACCTTCGGAGTATGTTTTCTTAAGGTAGCTGTCCTTTTCCAGGTAAAGCCTAAATAATCACTTTGCTCACATCTTCCTCTGTTATTGGACAGTGGTGAGAAAAGATGGAACTCCTGAAGGAAGTTGCTGTTTACTGTTTGCACACACCCACTTAGTCCCTGTCGACATGTGTGCTGAACGCCAGAAAAGCCATAATATCTCTTTAAGTATATTCTTAAAACCTGCGAGCTCTAACGAGTGTTAAGGGCACCTTATTAACTTGCAGTTGCCTGCTGAGAAAACATTGTTTATATAAGATTGGCTTACTGCTAATGAGAGAATATATTAAGGCATAACACTGGCAAAGCATAACATAGACTCTCTTTTTCTAAATATTTTCTTTCAGATCTCTCTCATTCCAGTTGATACTAATGGGTCAGACATGTAATCAATCAATCCTTTCCTTACTGGAAAAGGCGAGCAGATTTTGTTAAGATTAGAAAATTTCCCCCACCCCATTTGTTTCTTCCCTTACTGGTGCCTCAGCAACAGCCCCTCCGAACCGTGAGATGCTAAATGCGATTTTCCCTCTTCCTGTAATAATCATGCATATGCCCAGCTTGTGTGTCTCCCCTGCCTCATGAATTTGCAGAGTGGCCCCAGCTAGGCTCCCTCTTGTCTTGGGGACATTTGCCAAGGCTGATCCAAGAAGAAACAAATTGTGGAAGAGAAGATTTAGCAGAGGCTCTGACCCCTTCAGTGTCTATAGCTTTTGGAGATGGCCCTGCACCCCCTACCTCCACCCCTGTTTTCTCTCCCTTGATGTACCCCCACAAAATCCTGTCTGTTAGCTGGGGGAGATTTCGATGGCAGCAACTAACTTAGGACTGAAATGCACCTTGCCCTCCACACAGCTGCAGGCTCAGCTTGGTCAAAATGGCAGTGGATGGTCGTGGGAAATAAGTGGAACTGACTTCCGGTCTCTCTTCTAGGATCCCAGCGAATTCTGGTGGGCGAGGGGAAGAGACGAGAAGAAGAATCATGGCATCACTGTCTTGCTTTTGGGAGCAGCAGGCAATGGCTCCCGGCCCATGACGTGTCCAATGTGCTGTGAGGCCCCTTGACCTTCTGGACTCCTGCCTGCACACAGGTGAGCTCTCTGAGACTCCTCTGCGTGGCATCCCTGGCCCACAGCCGTGTCTTCAGGAGGGAGGCTCCCCCTGGAAAAGCGGACCCACGTTTCCACTGGGATCGATGCTGCGGAGACTGCATAAATTGGTGAGTAGCGAAGCAGCTAGTTTTGTCTCAGCTGATGATAATTATGGACGAGGGTGCCCAGAGCAAGGATGAGCAAATGGTTGGGAAAAATCAGCATGAAAACGTTACTTTTTGGCGGGGGTAACATCTAAATCGGCAAAGAAAAAAGGCTGTGGAACAAAGCTCAGGAGTCTAGAAGACCGTGGGGAAGGCGAAGGCAGTTTAGGGTACACTTAATCCCCCAGGCTCTTTACTCTCTACCCGCACCTCTTCTAAGAGCCCATGTTGTATACTCTCGGTCTCCCTTTCCTCCCTTGCCTCCCTTCACTCGTCTCAGTTCTATCGATGTTTTCAGCCTATTACCGCTTTTGCCCCCGCCCCTCAATAGTCCCTGAATCCCAGAAGCCCCTCATCATGGCATGTTAAGGGCGGCCAGAATCTAGTTTTCTTCCGAATAGTAATCATATCAATCTTTGTTATCCCTGAAGATCCGTGATTAGCAATCAGGTATGAATTCTGATTTCTCCTGTGGGTTAAGTAAAGACATAGGAATTGAAAGATGTTGGATGATATGGTCGCTCAGACACAAGCTCTTAGATTTCACGGGACTGCCCTCTCTCAGATGGGCTATGCTGCCATTCCTTTCTGTAATTCTGTTTATTACCCTCCCGGATTTTCTTCATGCATCAATAGCTATTATAAATGGACACAGAAAATAAGCCTGAGCACAAAGAATTACTACCCAATGAGCCTTGAGTGATACCAGACACATCATAAGCATTGACTTAATGAATGAGTAATCTTTTTTGATTTCCAACTGCTATAGTGGGCCTATCTAGCATCAGTATCTTTACCAACAAATATTTTTTTTCTAAGAGAAAAGGTGTTCAAGATACTTTTCCTGATACTGACGAGATTTCATCTCAATCTTTTGTTATGTTTCGGATCGGTTTCAGTAGATTATTGATAGAACACCATGGAATCCTTATATGAGTTCTGAGGGGGTTGAATTCAGAATCATACAAGGCTGGGAAAATGGTATCTTTGACGGTCCATGCGTTTTGGTTGTTTGGCACTTTTTATTTTTTATTTTTTATTTTTTGCTTTTTCCAGCCAAACTACTGTCCAGGCTACATTTCTGTTACTGCAGGGAGTGGGGGGAAGTCTCTTCACACAAAAGCCCTCTGTGACATGGCCCTTTAAATGCCTGTCATCTCACTTTCAACAAGAAAAGCGTCGTTGTGCTCTCAGAAATGGCACCATTCGATTACCAAACAGCACAGTGATGGATCATTTCGGTGTCTGCAGGGTGAGGTCGTTCAGCAGCGTTCGTCCAGCTGGGGTGGGCAAATAGGACAGAAGTCAGAATCGTAGGTTTGGTGGCTTTGGGAGCCGGTGGGTTCTATTTTGTTCCATAGATTTGCCACTGATGGGCTTAAGAGCATTGGATATGAATATGGTTGAAGTTGAATCAGCATGAATGAATCATTCTTACTTAAAAAATTAAAACTAAAATGCGGAACTCTTTGGTGAACTCGTAGGCAAAATCTTTCTCTTACTCTCCCTCCTCCGCCCTCTCTCTTTATATATATAATCATTGTTTTATAAACTGAATGACAATCGAAAATATTGTTTCCATCCCATACGGTGACTCTAAGGAGACACCATTTAGGAAGCACCTACTGTGTAACAGCGAGGCATCTCCCTCTGGGCGTTCCCTCCTTCTAGGCTGACGCCCTGTAGGTTTCAAGGACCATGGTCCTCGCCCCCTTGTTTACGTGGTTGAACTCCTTGGCTAACAAGATGCTGTTTTCCATCTAATGAATTTGCCCTGCAGGCACAGGAAAAGAGCTGGTTCCACCATTTTCAGAAGCCAGGCAACCGATAAATTTAACAGGGTTTCGCTGACGTTAATTGGGTTTGCGTTGGGGTGAGACATTCTCGCTCTTGGCTCATTTGTCTTCTGGATCATTTGAATCACCCGGTTCTGGGCCAGCCAGTCATTCAACCATGTGATTCCAGGCTTAACCGTATCTCCGAGTCACTGGCAACTCAATCACACTTTAGTTTATTGCTCAATAAAATAATAATAACAATTCGTTCAGACGTTTAAATGGGCTACATTTCTCCAGGGGCAAAATAATGCTTTTTAGTTTAAAGAACTGTGTACTTTCACTTCTCTCTCTCTTTTTTCCCCCCAAAGAAATAAGTCAAAATGCTTTTGGTATTAACAAAGAACTCTTTCCAGAGGTAGAGCTGCTAACACCTGGTGGAAATTCCGCCGACTGGTTTTAGGACTGAAGACAAAGTAGAGAGGACATAGGGGCTGCTATTGTTTCTAATACGATTTTTTATTTTCGCCTTATATAATGAGAAAAGTTTTTATCTTATTTCTTGTGTTATTCTTCCTTTGGAATTCTTATATTATTATAAAACTATGCTTCGCCAGTTTGTCCACTGAGAACAATCTTGTTCTATTGCAAGGGACAAGAATATGTGAATGAGAAGTTTTCTTAATGTTTTTATTGTAGGTGCTAATTTATGCAAGTGCTTCTGTCCTTAAGTTTTTATGTTGGCTGTGTGTGAGTTAAGGCATGCATGAAGACAAGGGTTAGTTTTCAAACGCATCTTTATATCTGAAGATTGGTTATTAGACCAATTGTTATCTGAGGTGAATGCCATTTTTAAAAAAAATCTCAAATCTCTTCAGAATTGATGCTTTTGTAATATGTAATCAAATGAATTAGTAGACAGTGGATTATGCATTTGGATCTCAGGGTAATGTCATATTGCTATAAATGTGTCTGAGTACTCGACTCCAAATCTCTGTATTTATCTCAGCACAGACTGATGACAAGTAATTTCTGAAACACACTAAACACAGACCTCATTTCAGTAGCTCCATCCTGGACTACTCAAATGCAGAGAAAGCTCTACTCTAGGCTTAAAATAAAGGAGATATCATTAAACCTCACACACATCGGATTAAAAAGCAATCAGTTCAAAATTAATATGACTATTAAATTAGCAACTTAAAAAAAATTTTTTAAGGACATTTCTTTTAATAGCACACTATTCTGGAATATAGGTAAAGTGTTTTTAAAGCGACTTTATCATTTCTCCATCCCTCTTGTAACACCTTTTTGAATCCTGTCAACGGTCAATGTGCAGATGGTTTGAACATTTGCAAACGGGCTATTTTCTGTAAACTTGCTTCAACATTTAGCACAAAAAAGGATATCAAATTCTTTCCAAACCCCTGAAAAAAACCCCATATGTTGCTTTATGTTTTATTTCACTACTGAACGTCTTTTTTTTAGGATACGTATAATTATATATCTTTTTTTATGGTCAAGGCGCATCTCTGTGCAATGGCTGGCAGAGTTCAGGAGAGACGTAGGCCTGGCCCCACCTGGAAGGGCAGGCAGTGCATTTCTGTTGCTATTTTTACTAAGAGACCAAACCAATAGGAATTTCAAAAGTGTGTTAGATGTGTGGTCAAGTTGGACTCTGATATCTTTGTAATACCTGTTTGTGTACTCAGGCATCCATATCTGTAGAGATGGTCCAAGGAAAAGTTTGGTCCCGAGTCCACATGTTGATAAGGACATAGGTTTGCCCGTGAGACTGCTGTCCCCTGAACCAGACAGAAACCTGAGCTGTGTGGCGATTGCTCACTGAAGTCAGTAGAGCCCGGATTCCTCCTGTCCTGTTTTTCCATCATCTTAGCATGTCGGTCATGTCTGTGTGGTCCCAGGTGGTTCATGGCCCAGGCGTGTTTTAGCCAACATAAGGGGAGCATGGACGAGCAAGGGAGCATGCGCCCCTTCCCTTTTGGGGCATGACCCGCAAGTTGTGTATATTCCTTCCACTCCCATCCTATTGGACAGTCTGTGCTGAGATAAGCAGAGAAATCCAGAGTCAAGTTTCTAGGAAGTTTTATAGCATTAGGTCATTGCCATGGGATCCAGATGCATAATCCATTTTCTTATTTTTTTTTTTATTGTATTTTACAAAAGCATTAGCTCTCAGCAGATCTGAATTTTTACAAACAGTTCTTTTGCCCCAGAGAGCTATGTATGGTCTAGTACCAATTCGTGGATGTAAAGACCCAGATGCAAAGTAGCCACCTAACTGCAAAGAAGGAAGTGTGGTCTAGGGATGATCCACGTTTCCTAGACCACCAAGTGCCCGTCTAAATACGGTATTTCTGGGGTGAGAGGGCGTGGGGATTGGAGACAACTAGCAGTGATTATACACAGGTCCTTTTCCAAGTCCCCCGTTTTGGTCGACTTTGGTTCCCAAATAAAGTATCAGTTAGTCACCTTACCGTCGTTTGCTGAGATGTGAGGCAGTGATGTGCCATATGGATTTACCAGGAAGTCCTTCACCACAGTTTGCTTCCTCTAACGTCGGTTTATTGCACAGGGATAGAGTCCAGCTATTTGATCTAAGCGTCGAAGGAAGATTTAATTTACTCAAGATCTAAAGTACAAGGATTTGTGATGAAACACAACAGAGGGCTGAAATTCCTTGAACCAAATGCTTCCGGGTGGAGGGAAGAAACCACATCTTCGTATGGCCTGTGCAGGATGTGCAGGCATGGAACAAACAGAATCAGGGGACATGTGGGTCACATGCCAACACGTGCAGCTTTGTTTTGTTGCAATAATTATCCAATGGTTAAAAAAATGGGTAGAGCTGCCTTTCTGGAAAGAATTCTGAACAATGAACTCATAGTCACATCTTGCACTTGGGCTGTTTACCCTTCGCCGGTGGAAGTACCCCAAGGATGGGGACACGGCCTTCCTGTGCTTTCTCCAGCGTGCATGGCTGAGGCCTCCTTTTGTGCCCAGTCCACAATCAACATGGCCCGTCTAAACCCACGGTGTAACACCCCGAACCCATCACTATGCGTCCTCTAGTTTCTTCCCCTCTGTCTCTCTCTCGTTTAAGAAAGTCTGGGCTATCATTGTTAGGAGGCTAAGTTTTCAAGCAAAAAACACTGTACTTACCTGCTCTATTGAATCAGTTGTCTGTGATTGAATAATGATGGAGGCCAGGGTGATGTTACAAGAGAATCTGAACCAGGTTCTCTGTCTTGGTCATACTGAAGGTTTATTTGAGGGACATACCTGCATGGAGGGGATGAGGGGGCAAAGAGAAACAGCTGTTGCTATTTCCAGGTATGTTGATACTATACTAAAGGAAGTTTCATGGTTTTCCCAAAGCTGATAGGATGGAATTGATTGCATGGCTTCCACATTGGACTAGCACAATCAAGGCACTATTTAATTATTTAGTTTTAAACCCTGACATCTGAATGTCTCTCAGGAAGAGGAGGCATTTAGAAAATTACCCTAATATGCTATCTAGAGTCGAAAGATGGGATTGAAAGGGATTGGCTGCAGCCAAGAGCATCCAAGAGCTATAAAAGAAAGAAGCTGAGTTTGACGGTTAGAGAGACAGAGAAGGGAGAGGAGAGAGAAGGCTGGTTGCTGGGTGGGAGACTGGAGCTCCAGCCCTCAGAAGTAACTGAGGACATTTATTAGAAGATGTGTGTCTCAGTATTGTCACTCTATTAAAAACCAGTTGTACTTCAAACAGCTGAAATGTCACAGTATGGAAATTACACCTCAACAAAGCTTTTACAAGTTAAATCTCAAAAACAGAAAGCATAAGTGTCTAGTTCGCAGATTCCAGTTGCTTGGCAATTACATTGTTGCTGTGCAACTTTCACACGCCTCCCAGAATATAGCAAAGCCTGCTAAACACAGAGCAGGAGGGTTTGCTTGTCTGCTTGTTGGGTTTCGGTGGGCATCTAGAGAAGGAGGGTGTTCCATACTGGGTTCACGTGGGGCAAAAGGAGACAGCGTGCCCTGGAGCAGAGCCTACCCATCAATTCCTAGTTCGGGGGAGCCTGAGGTCAGTGTCTAGGGGAGCGTAAGGCCCCGATCATTTGCTAAGATCTTGAAAATGGCATTAGAGTCATCTCACAATGTAGAATGGAGGATTGTCTGGAAATAATGGATCCTCTAGGGAAAATGAGTTTCTCTTAAATACAATAGAAATTTCCTATGATATGTTTTTATGTTGACTTTTATGGAATGCTCATTATTCTGGCTACAGTCATATTCTGCTAATTCAGCTTTTTCAAAAGTGTTTTCTGGTCATTAATAATTCTTGGCGATCTGCAGTGAGAAAAAAGAATAGATGGTCAAGTAAATTTTAGGAAACTCCGTAAACTCTCTCCCCTTCTCCCGTCCTCCCAAACACAATGACACATAAAAGGCTCTGAGAAGGTCTGCATTAGGATCTGTTTCTCTTCAGCCCAGTGTTTCTCACACTTAGGTGACCACCGACTTTGTTTCAAGCAGCACACATCAGCAGAGGAAGCCCTGATGTCACCCCATATGAAGACTGTTTTGCATTTGTGCAAAAACCTGCCACCTGGAGCTGAGAGGGAACGCTGAACCAGCCTGTGCTTGGGATTCGCGCGGCTGTCTCCCCCGCTCTTTCTTGTGGGGCCTTCTCCTCAAGTGTGTGAAGGCATTTTTGGTTCAGTTTCAATGATGTCTGTACAACAGGCTCTGTCAAGGCTGGGAAGCCGGTGTTGCTTTGTATTTGTCCAAAGCAGCAAACTGTTGTACAACAATCATTCGGCAACCACAAAAGGCATCCGGGGAATTGATGCTGTCAGATTCGGAGATTAGTCTTCAGTGGCCTCACTGTAGTAATTAACACATAATGATAATGCAAATGATAATGAAATTAGCAATGCAGTTGCTATTAACATGGTTTAGGCGCATCATTACTGGCCTACCGCCCTCAGTGAAAAATTCTCCGCTACAGTCAGCCTGTCTTCGTGACACGAGGTAACACAGCGAGTTAACATTTCTGGTTGGGTTTCCTGCCTTCCACATCGTCAGCTCTAATTGCTCGCAACTGCTGCTTGCTGCTATAGAATTTAGTGTTATAGCTTCTGAATAATTATCACAAATACAGCAAATGTTCTCAATAGAGTAGGTGAGTGCCAAATATCGGACCGTAAGAAATAAAATAAAAACAGTGGTTTAGAACTCAGATAGAAAGGATACCGTGGGGTAGGAACTAGTGGAAAGTCTGTGTGATGTTAATACGTTCGCCGTTAAAATAGGCCATGCCTTACGTGGCTCCATACGAAGAAGCGCGGGTCTTCCCAACGGTATTCTCAGAAGCATCGTACATTCATTTCATCTCCACCTTTCACTGAGACCCCATAGAATCTTCCTGACACATTCGGAGAACATTGGTTCGTGTTGTGAACTTTTCTGATCGAAACGTGAGGTGGAAGTCTGACTTGAGCCGCCTCGTATCATGCATCTTTTCCCTCCTGGTGATCCGAAGGGGAAATTCTTCAGCCTCTTCACATCCCTTTTCCCTGTTTTTTTTTTTTTTTTTCTGTCCCCTAATTTCTCCTCTGGAATGTTGTCTGTTTACTTCCTGCTTTTCAGTTCTCTCCACCTTCTTCTTGTCTTGTGACCCAATCTAGGTACTTCTTTAAGTGGGGTACACATGTTTGGTAGAACTTTGGTTGTCTGTCTCTTCTATTTGAGGGTTAGTAAAATCATGTCAGGTAAGAGCTTCCGTGAAAATGTGAGCGAACATGACAAATCTGATATTTAGAAATGTTCTCGCTGTGAACGAGATGAGAAGTCGCAGAGCGGGCTCATTAGGTCAGTAACATTAAGCAGCTATCACATATAGCAGCGGTTCCCAACCTTTTGGGCACTGGGGACCAGGGCTCCTATGAGCATCTAACACCCGACGATCTGAGGTGGAGCTGGGGCAGTGATGCTAGCGCTGGGGAGCGGCTGTGAATACAGATGAAGCTTTGCTCGCTGGCCCACCTCTCACCTCCTGCTGTGCAGCCCGGTTCCTAACAGGCCACAGACCAGTACCAGTCTATGGCCTGGGAGTTGGGATCCCTGACATAATAGGTTATGTAATGGAACCATTTAATAAAATAGGTACAAAGTACTAGTGTAATTAGATGAAAAGATCATAGATGTCATCAGTTTAGATGGAGGTGACATGAGACACAGGACTTAAAACCTCCAGCAAACTGTCTCCTGGAGATTATTTGAACCACCGGAAGTGATTTGCATTTCCAGATTAGTAGGTGGAAGCATGACAGGCCATCTGCAGCTAAGGAGGGCACTCTGCAGGTGCCCCAGCTGGAAGCCCAGAAAGATACAACGCGTGTGTTATTTGATGCTAGAAAAAACAGCTCTGCCTGACCTCCCACTCAGTGGAAGGGACTAACATGCTCCATGACTAGTGCTAGTGAGTTTCCGTACCAGATAATTACGGCCGATTTCTCCAAAGGAAGAATGACAACTTTTCTATTACTAAAGAAAAAACAGGAATAATAACTTCAACTAGGATTTATCACATTTTACTTCTAAGTCATACGAGCTTTGCCTCATGACACTAGCATGTCTTCAGAGGTGACATTGAACATCCTTTGCTTTCTTCTCTCTCTCTGTCTATTAAACCTATCTGCGTATAAGGTGAATTTAGTCCACTTCTTCCTGAAGTGGCCTCTGGTCCCACAGGCACCACCTTTGACTCATGTTCTGGCCACCAGAGATGTTCCTGTTTCTCCTGATAGATTGTAGGCAGCCAAAAAACAAGACATTTTTATAGTGTCTTCTCTTCTTCCTCTCGCTTCTTTGTGCCTGAAGGAGTTCTTGGCACCTGGTTCGTACTTAATAGATATTTATGAATGAAATAATAAATGAAAGAAGAACGGAGTTGGCTTGCCGAGGGCTGGCAGGTAGTGTTACACGACCGTTGTTCCCCACGGAGTCAAAAAGAGAGAACCTGCTGTAAAGAAGAGATGAATATTTCTGTCTTCAGGATCCAGAAGCTGTCACAGGCAGGGACGCCTCAAGACATCCGTTCTAGTGACTAACACCTTTCAGGTTACACACTTTCCCATCTCCTGTCTTCTTGTGTGTACAAGACAAAAGATAACTGAGTCCACATGCCACGAAGGAGTGTGGCTCTGTTACTGGCAAATAAAAATACAGGACACCCAGTGAAATTTGAATTTCGGATAAACGATGAATGATTTTTTTTTAGTATAAATATGCTCTAAATATGCTGCAGTTTATCTGTCAGCCCGACGTGGGTCTTACGACGGTTGTTACTGGAGACGGACATAACTTTGGAGAGACCATTTGAGAAAGAGTAACTTACCGAACTTGCCTTCTACCCTTCTCTCAGATATCATGGTGACAGTGCATTCTCGCATAGCAAGTTATCACTTTCCAGTCATTTCAAACTTCCATATTCTTGCTTCTTTTTGTGTTCCAATTTGTAGTTTGGGGTATATTCATGAATCAGCAGATTAGCATGGTGTTCTCAATAGCTGCTAATGGTAGCTGAGAAATATTTGCAACATTAAACCATTTTAATCATTCCTGCATTTGTATGCATCTAGGTTTGATGTAACGTGTATGAAGCATGATCCCGAGTTTTCATATATTGTTGGGTATTTATTTATATATTAGTTAGATATTGCTTTAGGACATAGTGACAATAGATATATCAGTGATAGTAATCTGTAGGATGAAATTAAAATATTTTGTTACATTTTCTATTTGAACACAACATAGAAAATTCATGCATTGTTTCCAAATTTAAATTCTGTTTTAAAACTGTTATTGATAATTTCACTTGCTACTGCCCAAACTTCGAGAGCAAAGGTTTTCTCTAAAATTGAAATTATTAAAAAACTATATTGTCTCAGTTGGCTTACAGTCAGTATAATGCAAATTATGTGACAGTTTGGATCATAATGACATTAAAATGAAAATAAAAAAGTAATAATTTTGTGGAATAAATATATACCATTTAATCGGTTTTGTACATTTAAATTTTATTACTCTGACAAAAATGCTGACCCACCAGCAAAACACTAATAATATTAATCAATGTATTTTGCTGACATCTGTGCCTAATAATATTATTACATTTTGCTGACATTTAGTCATGTTAAAACCATTTTTCTTATTTTGTTATTATGAAGGCATAATTGTCAAGGTAGAAGGAGAAAACATTTAACGGTTTGTTAATCTGATTTATAACATGTAGATGTGTAGACATAGGCAAGGGAGCTCCCCAGTCTTGCCCTGGGCCCTACAGATTTGGGGGGGCGACCTGCGTGCAGCAGCTGGGGTATGCCGCCTTCTCCCGTGGCATCTGGTAAAGGCTGGATGGACTCGACAGCGGCCCCTGGAAATAAGCAGAGCTTGTTTTCTCGTCACTTTCTGGGAGCAGGTTGGTTCCTTCGAGGCTGCTCCAGACCTCTCTCCCGGCTTCTAGGGGTTTAATGTCACTCTTCCTCAGCTTGTACAAGTGCCACCTAATCTCTGCCTCCACCTTCACACGGCATTCAACCCGTGTCTCCAAACTTCCTCTTTCACAAGGACACCGGTCCTGTTGGATTAAAGGCCACCCTCATGACCTCGTCTTAACTAATTCCATCCGCAATCATCTTAATTTTCAAATCAGGTCACATTCTAAGGTGCTAGGGGCTAGGACTTCAACATATAAATTATTTTTTGGTGGTGGGGGGAACATAATTCAACTCATAACAACACCCTGTTTTGCCCACTGCTTGGAGCAGTCTTTAAATGGGGTCCTTGGACTTGAGGGGAGCATCGGATGTGGGGCTGAGGTTGGGGTGAAGGTCAAGCATGGAACGAGGGACTTCAATTCTCACATGCTTGGTAATTGAAAATAACTAAAGTTTTTATTTTATTTTTCTTGTTTAGAAGGGAAGAGTGATGGGATGGGGGTCGGCGAACATGCTCCTGCACCCACATATCCCCGGCATCCAATGGCGGCAACGCTTGCTGTGTTGAAAATTGGGCACACTCTCTGCTTGCCACACTTGGGCAGAATCATAATTTTCTTGTTAGACAAAGAGTTAGAGGAGAGGAAATTTAAGTAATTTTTATAAGGTTAGGTTAATTTAAAACTTAGTCAGTCACATGTAGCTCAGTTTATATTAACACGAAATATAAAAACAATACAGTCATTAAACAAGCCAATGTTGATCAGATTGGCTAGATAAGACTTTTCAGATTTAGGAACGTATCATAGTCAAAGCTATTCATTATTTTTTGTTAAATGTCAAAAACACGCAAAGGAT